>NC_053419.1:23422333-23794000 GCF_016859285.1 Xiphias gladius | reverse complement strand
TGAATTGCACCGTGGAAGAGTAGGCACACTTAGAAATCAGTGGTTTTTAATGCATACTGACTGTTTTGACTATATTTAATGATGAGACTTTTCCAGTGCTAACACACTACACCTTAACACCTGCTTAGAATTACTATGTAGTGTGGAACTTGGACACAGCTCATGAATGTCTGTACCCAAAATTAATGCCGATCTATAGATTATAGTGGAACTTTTTTATTAAAGGCTGTGAGTGTTGCAAAAAAACATTTAACCAGTGATGTTGGTCAGTAATTATGCTTTCATTTCATTATTCCCGTACATATAGACTGTTACTTGCTTCCAAATGAATGCCGGTAACTTTTTTTTAAATTAAAAAAGGTGCATACTCCCAGTTGGTCAGAAAATGACCTTCATCGTGACTAGTTTGCTTAACTGCCAGGTGAGTTTCATTTCAGTGGAATGAGACCCTGACAGCAGGCCTTCTGTTATTCAGTTGACAATCAGGTTTTGGATGGAGAATGGATTCTGAATCAAATCTTGACACAAGGAATTGGAATTGAATCGTAGGATTCTTGAAGATTTCCATCTCTAATATCTATCGCTCCATTTAAAGAAAAAAAAAGATTTTTTTTTATGTACTTTGCTTTTATTTTGCAAACTTTGATTAACAAATCCAGCTGCATTAGTGATAATGTTCACACATCACTGACCAACAGTGACAACTCATTGCCACGGTACTGACACTATGCTTCTTACGGTTGGACCAGAGTGAACGCGTGTCAGGGGATCACCAAAGTCAGTAGGATTTTATCCCCTGGGGACCTTGAATCTACCAGAATTTCATGGGGGTCGGACAGTTGTCAAAATATTGCGGTCTGGACCAGAGTGTCGGACAGTAGGTCGACCGCCATCGCCAGCTCCAAGGCCTTGCTGCTGGCATGGCAAAAGAAATACGCAAAACTCTAGAATTCCAACACTGGCAACAAGTTGAGTGCAACCAGCAGGGAATGTAAAACAGTGAAACAATCATTAGTATGGGCTGTAGCTCCTCATTGTTTCTCTTCTTTGTGTCCCCCAGGCTTCCTACTGTTCAAGGACTTCTGCATGAATGAGATCGACGAGGCCGTGCCACAGCTCAAATTCTACGAAGAAGTGAGTCTAAAGTGTCCCCTGTGTCTACAAGATTAGATGGCATCATGGGATGGGAGAGAGATTAGGCCTGTAATCCCACTCATTCAGATTTAGCCCTCCCAGGAAGTGCTTTGCGTTGTTGTGTTGTGGTGTTTAAGCTGACCTTGTGGGTCTGTTTCAGATTAAGGACTACGAGAAACTGGACTCGGAGGAGGAGAGGTTGAGCCGCAGCCGGCAGATTTACGACGGCTACATCATGAAGGAGCTCCTGTCCTGCTCACATGTGAGGACGACACACTCACTAATGCACCCTGGGTCGAGTACATACCGGGACACAGAGCACACACCTGGTGGGATGAGGAGTGCTTCTAATGCACTGTTTCCACCCTTTGGGTCCAATGGATCACAAGATCAATCTGGGGGCTGTGATAGGACTGACAGACAAGAAAAACACATTCTTCTAGAAAAAAAAAGTTTATTTTTCTTCGATCTTTGTTTTTTTTTTAATGGTCACGTAACACTTCAACATGGCACAAGTTTGACTAGATGCCGTTGGATTAACATACAGGCTAGTACAGCACAAGATTAAATACACGGAGATAAAGAAAGAAGAAAGCTCTAATACGTTTATCTCGCATCATCTTATGCACAAAGAAATTCAAATCTGTTGAATAAAACAGGCAACACTGGGAACGAGCCAATTATACATCGTTGAGGAGATTCTCTTTGTGTCAGATGAGTCTGTACAGTAATAATGATGTTTCTCCTCCAAGTGCAGGGCAGAAGAGGTCTCTCGCCTTTCATCCCTGCCAACTGCACGGATGAAATTATGAATACGCAGCAAAGTGCCTTACACACAGCGAAAACAATTTCACGGAGAGTCCCTAACGAAACATCTTGTCATTCTGTGATTGTCTCCTTTTAGACATTGTAAAACAGGCAGCAGAATTCACTGTGAAATTGTGTTAAATGATGACAGCGATGAGAAAACCTTTTGGAGGATTCACGGTCAGAAGCAGAACGAAATTCCTCACATGCATGATGGTCATTCATTAAGGCTTCGAAGATAAAATAAGGTTTTCTGTGGGAGAACTAAACTCTCTTCCTCCCTCATTTATCATGACTTTTTAACTCATTGCTCCAAAGGTGCCAAATATCACGACTGAGCATTGTGGCTCTTTCCTTAAATGTCCTGTCCTGTCTGAATAAAGCCATAAGCAACATTTCCACAACAGACACCTCAGTCTGAATGAAAAGAAGCCGTCACTTTAGCCGTCAGAGGAGGCCAGCAACATAACGGATTCAGTGTCTGAATGTGTCCGTGTTACCCGGACTTTGAGCCATCTGTGGTGCTCCGGAGGAATGAAACTGAACTCTCCACGTAGCAGAAATTGAAAGCACTCAAGTAAAGTACAGGTAGCTCAAAACTTAAGTACAATTCTTGAGTACATGTGCTTAGTTACTTTCCACCACTGATGAACTCTGCAGACGGAGACAGGAATCATGTACGTATTATTTCCCAACTCAGAAAAGTGGATTTGGTGTTAGGTTACTCTTTAAAGAACTGAGACTTACTTACTGTATTGGAAAAGAGAGCGATGATGGGAAAATGGTGCCCCCCCCCCCCCCGTCTCCACTTGGCCTCTCCCAGAAGCGGTTGGAACGAGTCCATCTAAATTCACCACAGACAATACACCACAGTGCAGCTTTTGTCCACCAGAAAGGCACAAATTTTGGATGTAAAGCAAAGTTAGTGCTCATTGCTGTCTAAAGGGAGGAAGTTCTTGAACACACCGCCCACACACACACACACACATATTAGTGCTCTTCTTGGTAGAGGCCTCACTGCAGCATAATGTCCCGGTCATGCTACGCTAGGGGACGGACAGAAAAAACAGAACTGAAATTACTGCTAAAGCTGCATTTTTAATGAACCTTCCTTTTTTTCCCTTCTCCTTGTGTCAGCCATTCTCTAAGAAAGCAGTGGACCACGTGCAGAGTCACCTGGCGAAGAAACAGGTTCCCCCAACTCTCTTTCAGGTAGAAGACCTTTCAATACATACAGCACATGTCAATGTTTTTTTTTTTTTTTTCTTCTACCGTGCGTTTCTGCTTCTGATACACCAGCAAGAAAAACAGAGGATACGATGGCTGTCAGTTCAAATGAAGTATTTGTTCATTGAAAATCACAAACAGACCTTTTTCTAGCGCAGTCATTTTGACTTAGTGAGCCGTTACAGTTTACTAGGGACCTGAACCCGAAGCTAAACAGAGGCCTTCCATCATTCATGTTATTTACACCTGAGCTTTTGTCAAAATGTCTCCCACTGAAAATATTATTTTCAAAATAACACAGTATGACGCAAAACAGTGAGGAGTAATACAATGAAAATAGCTCAGACTAAAATCTCAGCACAACAAATGAATTGTGCCGTGATCTAAACTGGCCGACAATGACTAATTAAAATTATGTTATCTCTTACTTTTGTACTTTACGCCCTCAGATCATTTGATGGTGTAAATTATGCACACACACACACACACAACCTTTTGCAGGGCTTATTCTCACAATACACTGCAGTTTCTGCACTTTCTCAAAATGGCAGTAGTAGATTTGTGTCAGGCCGGGTGATGTAGCAAAATGTTTCATCACAATTTTCATATCAGTCGATATTAGTATACTTAAAGAAAAATATATCAGTCAGCTTTGAGTTCAAATAGGCCGCTAAGCTTGTACTCTGTATTAGTAGACATGAAAAAAGACCCAGAATTGTCCTGAGCTGCAAACAGAAAATCAGTTTAAATAAATAAATCATACAGTAATGAACCAGGTCAGTATAAATCCTTGTCAATCCTGCAGTGTAAATGTCTGATTCTGATTGATCAGTTTAAGGGACTTTGGTGTGGAGAACAAAAGCAGATACTAATCATGCAGTTTGTTGCAGGAGTGTGTCTTGAGTCCAGGGGGGGTGGGTCTAATTGCTGGTGTTGAGACTGTTAGTGGTTGTACTCTGAAAGGCAAGTTTTTTTTTTTTTTTTGTAGTGCTTTTCAATAATAAGGCACTTCAAAGAACCTTACATAAGACAGAGAGAGGTATTAAGATATAAAGAAAAACAAGAGGATATAAAGACATATACAGCGGGGTCCACAAGTCTGAGGTCTCAGACTTTATATAAATAGGATTTTAGAGAGTGAAATAAAATAGAAGATGAAAAATTAGCTAAAATTGAATAAAAACAGATTAAACAGGAGAAAGAAATTACAGTGTAGTAGTGCCAGATATGAATGGATAGTTACATGTTTTGTAACTTAGTCCTGCTAGGGACTGTCCCATCCACAGTGTGTCTAAACGGAGCTATAAGTAGACAAAGTGTTTCCACACCACCACCATCTTCTTACCTCAGTTGCCCACAGCAGCTCCTCGTGTCGTTGGGAAGGCTCAGCTGCCCATTTCTGAGCTTACACTTGAAGTTTTCTCAGGGTGCTTGTCTCGCCTCTTTCTGTTCAGCTTTTAACACCAAAACAGCAGCATGTGCTGTGTTCCTGTGACGTGATTGAACGTAGACACGTTGTCAAGCAGTTAATTCTGTCGACGGTTTATCAAAGTTTCTCATTTCCTAACAGAGGAACTGTTTCTAAAAATCCTTTCTATCTCCCAGCCCTAATTTGTAGTATGTATTTTTGTTTCCCGGCTCTATCAACACTATTTTTAAAACCCACATTCTCAGATTCATACTGCTGGTAATTATACATTTAATGTGGAGCATCCATTGTCAAAAGGCCACCCAGGAAAATAAAATGCAGAGAAAGAGAAACAAGAGATGTCTTCTTTCAGCTCAGTAAATCTAATCAACAATTTCCTCTTTTAGACTACAACATGGCTTTTATTCTGGATATGAAATTATCCCCAGTGACTGAATTTTCCCCCATAGATATTATATAAACCTGCCATTATTTCCTGTATGTTTTGTTAGCCCTCGGTGTCGCTCGAATTTGTATATTCAGCTGGAACATAGAGGCGTCTTTGGAGCTCGCTTGTCAAAATGCGAAGACGCCAATGTTCAGTGGCGGTTTCTGTGAAAGCAGACACAAGGCAGACAACAGAATCTTCAACGAGGCTGAACCCCAGAAAGCTTAAGACACTGATCACAGGAGTTCGTTTAAGTCATCGTAACAATGCACAGAAGATATATTCACATACATTTGTAAAGAATTTTTATCACATAGTTACTGAGGCGCCAGAGCAGACACTGAAACGCTGCAGGGAAACACTGGAGCTGAGCTGCTGTTTATGTCTCTGTCCCCCTGCAGCCATACATAGTGGAGATCTGTGACAGCTTGAGAGGAAAGATCTTCCAGAAGTTCATTGAGAGGTGAGACACTGAAGACGGAGGTGGAAGGACTAGATGGAAGACTCTCACCATTTGCTCAACACATACAGTATATTCACCTTTTAACGCCTCTCGTCTTTTCCCGCAGTGATAAATTTACTCGTTTTTGCCAGTGGAAGAACGTGGAGCTCAACATCCATGTGAGTACAAGCTTTTAGAGCAACATTCACACCTGTAGTATGGTTCATTTGGTCCAGATCAGGGGTTTTCAAAGTCTCTGGGGCCTCCTCTCGGACAACATCGAGACAACTGCCCCCCCCCCACATCATCGGGGCCAAGGTTTTGTCTGGATGCCCACAGGTATTTAACACAGGGCCACCATCTGTGTACCGTATTTCCCCAAATAAAAACCCGTAGTGGGGTCACCCTTCGCCAAGCCCCGCCCCTTTGTGGTCAGCCGCTGCTAGGAAATGTCAAAATGTCACAAATAAGGATTCACAGGTAGGAATGTGAGGAATGAGGCATCTCGTGCTGTAGAACAGGGAACGAATAACAGGAACATACTGAGTCAGTGAATAAAACCAAAATCTGACAGCAGAGTTTTGAAGTGGGAGGAGGGAAGTCCCATTTAATTTTCCCACAGACAATGTGTTAAACCAATTCCCCTTTAAATTCTGGGTCAATCTTGATGAACTCAGCAACTGTTGATTTAAGTTGAAATAATTACAACTGTTGGCCGTGACATAAAGCTATAGGATCCTAACACCCACTGGGAGAGTCCCGTGTTTCTGTGCTTAGTGACATTGAGGATATCGTTCGAAGAAAAAAAATAAATGAGGATACAGAACAGGGAGAAGCAATTGCGTAACCAGAGGCTCTGCACACTTCACAACTCTGTAAACAAGGTACAGGCTCAGTGACAGCAATCGCGGCAGGTGGGGAGCGGCGATTAGAGGATGACCATTTCGCCGATTCTTCCACCAAACCGTGCCAGTGTATGACGGCGCCGTAGTCCAGAGTGGAGAGTCTTTGTTTCGTCAGCTCAGAGGGAAGCTGCTTGTGTTTCTGTACATCGGGCCGAGCTTCGGTCGCAGTTTACGAGGTGTCTGGTTACTGCGTGTGTCTGTCACTACGTTTCACGCACTCTTTAAAGAGGAATGCAACACAAGTACAACGATTTAAACTGTGTTACAGCCTTTGTTGGCAAAACAGTCTCACCTCAGTAGCCGTCGCGGAGCTTTCGGTCTTATTTCACGGTTTTCCTCAGCAGATGGAGTTTGTCCAGTCGTTGTGGAAGTGTAGACACTTAAATCTGCATTCTTCTGAGCACGTTACACACCTCTCATCTGTGCTGACTTCAAAGTTGAGTCTGAAATCGGTTTTAACCTCCTGTCACTTCCTAATGTATCCGTGAAAATACCAACACTCCCTGTGCCGACCTGCGTATTATTTTATCACGGCTGCCTAATGATTGGTGACAGTTCCCATGTTCAGCAGATGGATCAAGCAAGTCCAGGAAACTCAGTAGTTTGATCCAAAAAAACAAACCCTCAGTGTCTACATACTAGCTTTTTTCCAGAGCTTTCAGTAGCATATCATGGTATTCACCAGCAGATGTTTGCTGAGTTATGATGAATTGTGAAATTATTTTTTTTTTAATAATTTCCAATGGACTTTCCTCTCAAATTAAACCGTTTTTAAGACATATCTACTTTCACGCAATCCTGCGGCTGATCTGGTTATTTTTCACACCATAAAATGAAGCGGACCAGACTCCGCTTAGAACTAGACCCAGTTGCTTTGTCCACACCAGACTTCAGGCGACAGCTCGACACCAGCCCTAAACAAACTGGGCCGAGCAGGCAAGCCCGCCAGTTTGTTTGAACCGCACCACCTGTTGCCTCTGTTAAAGTCCCCCTGCTCCTCTCTCCTCCTTCAGCTGACCATGAATGACTTCAGCGTGCATCGGATCATCGGCAGAGGCGGCTTCGGAGAGGTGTACGGCTGCAGGAAGGCCGACACAGGGAAGATGTAAGAGAAACTACAAATACAGTCAGTCGGTTTGAGTGAATTAAAGCTTTAAAAAGCACAGTCATGCCGTGAGCGTTTTTGTTGTTCTAATGTCAGGTATGCCATGAAGTGTTTGGACAAGAAGAGGATCAAGATGAAGCAGGGGGAGACTCTAGCGCTCAATGAGAGAATCATGCTGTCATTAGTCAGCACAGGGGTGAGTTATGCAAACCAGCACGTGAGTATTTTCCATTTTATGCTACTTTATGCTTCCACTCCACTCGATTCCGCAGGGAAATAATGTACTTTTACTGCACTACATTTATTTTGCTGATAATACTCCTGTACTTTTATTTGCATAGGACTTTGAATGGAGGACTTATTTTTGCAGTGGATTATTTTTACGTTGTGGTATTGGTACTTTTACGTAAGGAGAGGATCTGAATACTTGGTGCAGCCCCGTTTCGGAAATCACTAGTATGAAACTAGGTACTAGGTTTTAAAGAACTTACATAGGACTTCACACACAAACTCAATGAGGATTGGATTTACAAATAGCTGGTACAACCGAGTCTGGAAGCTTCCTTTTTTCATATGTTTTGAACTCGTGTGCTTCAAGTACAAAGCACGTCCACCTGGTGTAGAGAAACGCACATAGCCAGACAGTTTGGGATTTTAGTTGTTGATCTCTGTCTCTCCGTGTCCCCGTGCAGGACTGTCCATTCATTGTGTGCATGACGTACGCTTTCCACACCCCCGACAAGCTCTGCTTTATCCTGGACCTCATGAACGGTAAGGTGACCCTCACCCTGCCAGCCCAGATTAAACTCCAGCCCCAGTCAGTCTGTTCTGAGACAGAGAGATTGGATTACTCAGCCTGTCGCCGGCCAGCCAGGTCATTCCTCCCCCAGAGAATCAGGAGTTGATGTGATTTTGACCTCAGTGATGACACTTCAGACCACAGCGAGCCGCCTGCATTAGACTTCCTAACATCTCCTATCAGCCCTCTTTTAACTCGCACCTCATTGTTAGTATTTCCTCTTAAGGACTAACCGGCAAGCGGCCAGTTTCCGAGCTTCATCAGAAGCTGCACTCAGCATTTCCAGATAGTCTCACAATCAAAGCCTGAGTCATCCTTTAAAGTCAACACTCAACACAGTCATCATCATACAGTGTAAAGTGTGGGGATGTTTAAGCTTCACTTGTCCTATAAAAACAGCCAGTCAAACCATGTTCAGGCCGAGACAGTTGGGGAGGAGGAAAGAGTCACAGAAGGCCGATTCTCATTTGCTCCCCTGAGATGACTTCCACAACTTACTGATGAATAGTGATTGAAGCCCGAGGTGTTAGGAGGTGGTGCTGATGCCCTCTATGTTGTGTACGTCTCTGTGCGTGTGTCTGTGTGTTCAGGAGGCGACCTGCACTACCACCTGTCTCAGCACGGCGTGTTCAGCGAGAAAGAGATGCGTTTCTATGCGGCTGAAATCATCCTGGGTCTGGAACACATGCACAACCGCTTCGTTGTCTACAGAGACCTCAAGGTAGACCTCCCACTCGGATTCCATTGTGTTCTCTAAAATAGTCCTGAAACATTTGAAGGATAAGACTGTGGATATTCTGTATTTTTCTTATTGTCTACAATGAACGTGTCCCACTAACAAGAACTATGTGTGTGTCCAAAGCCTGATGTATCTTATCCTCTGAGCCACGGAGCTCCACTGTTTCCAAAAACTATTAAAAACCCATCAGTGAGTCACTCCGTTGCACTGGATGACATGTTCCTTCATCACCATGAACACACACGCTGGAGTTTATTGTGACTCAGTCCCACACACACACACACACACTGTCCTGCTGCCCCCAGTACTCACTACAGCACCAAGTGTGTATTAATCCACCACTGAAGATAATCCCCAACTCCAAATATTCGGTTCACAGTGAAATAGGAAAAAGAAAAGCAGCCAATTTCTTTTGAGGCTAAAATCTGCAAATATTAAGTTTTTGACAGATTTAGCTTGAAATGACTGAAGCGATTAACTAATTGATAATAATGGCCAATTATTATCCCGTCGATCAGCTAATTAATTAATCTACTCATCAATTTATTCCTAAACGTTTGTTTAAAACTGCAGTGAGCAGCTATTGAAGGAAATGAGCCATTGTAAAAAATGAAACTACAGACTTTTGAGGTTTTTTTTTTTAAAGATTTACGTCTTCAGTAGGAAGCAATGGGCTCAGAGCTGAGAGCCACAGACAGAGGAGGGGAGTCAGAAAGTGTTGAAATGGACAAACACACTGGTGCTTTTGGTCTTTTCATTGAATTAGTTCATGGACTGAATCTGTTAGCCAGTTAATTAATCTAAAAACTAATGAAAATTAGCATTAGTTGGAGCCCTACTCATAAGATATGCTATTTCATGTCACGTTGCCTTTATAAGAAGGATGGATATTTATTTTGTTTAATGGAGAATTGTAAAAATTATGACAGAGAGAGGAATGACAAGTGATGTGGATTAAAACCCTGAACACCACACTTCTTTGCTGCGCGCCTCAGTCCACTGATCCACTGCAACTCCTCCACAGATGCTCCTTCAAAGGCATAGGTACATATCAGCCAACTGTCCTCTGTTTTTCCTCCAATTCTCCTGTTTGGACCGGTTGCCATAATAATAGTTATATTTTGCTGGAAGTCAGGGAACAGTTGTAGGGCTTTAATAAACAGTGCAGGACAATGCAGATAATACTTTGAGGCTGAGTGTTGGATGGGAAAGAGAGCGAGCGGGTCACGTTTTGCCAGGACGGGAGGCTTTCTTTTATTGCCTGTATCCACACAGAATTTTCCCCTGGTGAGCGGAAATTGTACCTTAAGTTGTGAATTTGTGAGGTCTCCAACATTGCCAGGTACTCTCCGTCAATATCACCCTCTTTATCCTACGTGTGTGTCCTCCCTCAGCCAGCTAATATCCTGTTGGATGAACACGGTCATGTTCGGATCTCCGACCTCGGCCTGGCCTGCGACTTCTCCAAGAAGAAACCCCACGCCAGTGTGTAAGTGCACCGATCAGTGTTTAAGCCCATTGTCCCAGGATTTATTTCTCTCAGGGGGAGGTGGGGCGATTGGAATATTACCTGCGCCGGTCAGTGAGTTAAATCACTTCTGAACCGCATGTGCCCGTGATTGCACGGTAATAATTACATGTTAGAAAATATTACACATAGAGCTGTGTTCCATCAGTTCAGTGCACGGTGTGGACGCAGAAAAGGACGTCGCTAACCTGATCGATCACTCATTAATTATCAGTCAACTCATGCAACAGAGGACGCAAAGTAGTTTGTGAGAAATCGGGTGTCAAATGTCGATAATTGATAATGATAATGTTGATTAAACTAATGGCTCCCACTAAAAACTGTAGTATTTCTGACTTGTCGTTCAGCACCAGGTGACACAGACCTAACCCCAGTCTTTATCTTGGACTGGTTTTTGACTTTGGTTAGCGGCATCAAACCCCGCCCCTAATCTCAACGGATTTGGCGCGTAGCTGGCTCTAATGTTTTGAACAGTGTTACCGGTAACCATCTGTGTTAGTAACAAGATTGCAGATAATAACCAGGAAATAATATCAACATTAAAAATGATCGTAAGCCCATCAGTGATGACTGTCACCTGGTTTTACCATTCGCTACAACACCTTCTAGAACGACAACTTTTATTACGAGGGACTGGGGGAAATATTTTATCGCCCTTCTCCTCCTCTAATATGAATCCCGTAGAAATGGGGCTGTAGTGTGTGATTCTGCTCTTGCAGTTGTAAAAAGTACCGGGTATGTGTTTGACATGAAGCTGTGGTGTGTTTGCTGCAGCGGTACTCATGGTTACATGGCTCCAGAGGTTCTTCAGAAGGGGACGGCGTACGACAGCAGCGCCGACTGGTTCTCCTTAGGCTGCATGCTCTTCAAACTCCTCAGAGGGTAAATACTCCAGCTTTCCTCTTTCCTCTCATCTCACCTTTCTTCATCTTCTCTGTGCTCTTTACTCCCCACATCCTAACTTACCGTCTGCTTTCAAACCTCTTCTGCCAATCTGAGCAAACCTCTTTGAATCGGCTCTGCCCGTTCTCCGCGTCTCTCGCCTGCTCGCCGTCTGTTTGATTTTGTTTGTGTGCCAGTCTGCGTGTGTGTGTTTGTTTGATCTGGAGTGTGTAAATGCCAGAGGTCTAGGGCCCAGTAGGTCAGAAATCAGGTAAAAGGGGGGCGTGTGTGTGTGTGTGTGTGTGTGTGTGTGTGTGTGTGTGTGTGTGTGTGTGTGTGTGTGTGTGTGTGTGTGTGTGTGTGTGTGTGTGTGTGTGTGTGTGTCAGGTCTTTCAATTGATATTTGGATCAGTGTGTTTGAACACTTTAAAGAGGAAGTGTGTGTTGGTCTTTGGTGAAAGGCTGGATGCACGTTTAAACACTTGGTTCCAAAATTTTGCATCCTCTCTGTAAAACTGTTTGGTTCAAAAGTAAAATGAGTTTTAGTCATATGAATTCTGTTATAAACAATGTTTCATAATTTTAAAGTAACTTTCAAAATAAGGTGTTAGCTCACACTCTTTCTGTCTTTACCCGAAAAGTTTCAGCAGAATCTAAGAATCAGGATTAATTCAGTTACAGCCGGACAATAAATCAACAGATGATCAATATCTTTATACTGTATAAGATACAGTGATGTAATGTCAACATTTATATTAAATAGTTTCTCCTCCAGAATCTTTACAATAGGTCAACATTTTGAGAATTATGCTTATGTGCTTTCTTTCTGAGAGTTAGATGAGAAGATGGATACCACCACTGGAGACAGGACATGGTTAGCTTAGCTTAGCATAAAGACTGAAAGCAGGGAAAAACAGCTACTTTGGCTCTGTCCAGAGTTCACTCCTTAATTACACATGTATCTTGTTTTGTTTAATGAACAAAAATGCAAAAATTTCAGCGTTAGCAATTTTAGGGGCCGTTATGTGGTGAAACTGTCTCTTGATGAATACTGTATCCGTCTCCCCAGTACGTCTCCAATGATAGTGCCAAGTTGCCGATGATCTGCGAGCACAGGCTTTGGTTTTCAGTCTCCCCCTAAAAACCACAGTTGTTGTTTTTACACTTCTTTTAATGTATGGGTTAAACAAAGAAGATGTAATGTGTTAATTAATGAGCTTTAGAGGTGTTGGTAGGTGTATCTGTATAACTTTGGACAGAGCCAAGCCAGCGGTTTCCTCCTGCTTCCGGTCTTTATGCTAAGCTAAACTAACATTATCCGGACTCCAGTTCCGTACTCGAATCTGAATTAATCTGAACAACAACCTGCTCATCACAAACATATTATGGTCTTATATAGCTGATATATAAAAACATGTCTATTTACGCATCCAGTAGAGACCGAGCAACATGATCCTTGGTGGTGTTTGTGTCCCACTGACGAAAGTCCAGTACTCCCTCTCTTTTAGCTCTGGTTTTGGTCTCCACCAGCCTCAAAGGGAAACATCTGGCTCTTCAGCTGCTGAATGCTCCACCATGTTCATTAACTGCGTCCGTCCGCTGTTTGCTGCTGAGCTGGTAGTGGACAGTGGCGTTTTTTAGCTTTTTCTCTGAAAACCGCTGCCTCATCAGTTTTCTCATCTCACTCTCGATTTGCTTGGTCATTACAATCACATTACAAATTATTTTGGAAATATTTCCTACAGCACTGATACTGATCCCCACATACTATCTTAAATAATAAGATTATGGTATTTGTTCTGAAACATCACAATATTTGAGTTTTGTTTATAACCAGATTTCCCATTTTGCTAGTTTATCTATATACAGTTTTTCAATCAAATACCCTGAAGATGCATATTATCAAAATATATATTGTTATCGAGATATGAAATGACTTACATGTGACTGGGGAATAGAAATCCAGCTTTCTATAGATCAGCCCATGTAGTGTCTTGTGGTCTTGACAGTGTTTGTTTGGTTTTTTTTTTTGTTTTTTTTTCTTTTCAAACATTTCCAGAGCTGAGGTCTGATGAATGGGGAGTTCAAGTCATGTGAGGTCAGCGCTCCTTCGCTCCTCCATGAACTTCACACTGGCCTGTTGGAGCGTCAGTGCATGGTTAGAGTCACCGTTGTCCTGCTGGAAAATGAACCTTTATCCACGGAACTTAACATGAAAGTCAGAAACTTCAACATACTCACAGCCTCTGTTGGACAGTTTGAGCACCACGTTTGCATTCAGGCCTTTCTGCTTTGTTGCATACATTCTAGATGCATCCTTGAATAAGTTTTATGATTGCAGCCATAAAGTTCAGACTTTGATTTACTGGTTAACACCCCCTTTAGTATTAAGCAGTCATTTTTGATGTAACTTGGCTCTGGCTGAAGACTTAGAGGCATTGAAGATGTAGTTTGGAAGCTGCTATCCTCTCATTAATGCTGCCAGTTGCCATTTAATCACTTACAATAAGCGGAGTACGGCGCTCTTTGAATCTTGGATGGAGATGCTGTTCCGTCTCATAAATATGTTTGCTTGATATATGGGCATCTGAAGGAGCACGAGGAGGGCTGGCTGCCATCGTACTGGATCAAAATGTGTTTGTATGTGAAAATATCTCCAGTTTAATCCTTCAACTCCCTTAGAGATTTCCAGTTTAGCTGCTCTGCTGCTGGGGTGGTTTTTTCAGCATTCAGAGGAACATTCTGGCCCCAGACTGCCTCGCTAAGGTCTCTGCTGACTTAATGAAAAACAAAAAAACACTCTGAAATGAAGTTAAAGTGCCAGCAGTGGCAACAGTGCTGTGAAGAGGACCATATGGATTTAATCAGTAGCTGCTGATCATTAAGACAAAACTAATTTACTGTACAGGCGCACACATGTGTTAATATTTATATGCAACACATGGTGAGATAACAGTGAAAGAAGACCTACAATCACATGCATTTAATTTGTACCAAATCAGTAGTAATCACGTACCGATTTGTGTGTGAATTTAGAATGGATGATGCAGTTACTGAGAACAACACACATTTTCAGCACAGAATAATTCAATGATGACTTTGATTTGTTGATTATCTTTACATCTATTGATACACAGAGGAAATGTGTAAATTAGCCATTGTTAAGTATCCTTAACACATTTTACTTTCTTCCAATGTACTGTATTTGGAGTCCTCCGGCCTTTTAGGACCATGACAACAAAAGTGTTTCTAAAAACCCTTTTTATGACCTAGTTGAATATTTAAGCTATTTTTTCATGGTTAAAAAACCATTTCCCAATAATTTCAACTAAATTTGGCGAGGAACCCAAGTCCCACCTGCTGCCATGTCTCCAAGCACATACACCGTCCTCAAGTAAGAACATTTATCTATTTTTAGCCAAAACCTGATGTTTTTTTGTACGACTGTTCCAAGTCAGTCCTGTCGAAATGTCTCCTAACGGCAAAAACTTGTCTTAGGTCACTTGTTTCAACTTGTTGAATGCCAGCTCTTCGTGGGGAAGTGCGAGTTCCTGAGATTCGATCATTAACTTAATTGACAACCCTGAATTCATACTGAGCTTCAGGTCCTTCTGTCAGAAATCAGTAGTGACAACAGAGGATGTTCACCTGGATAGCAATCGGCAGAAAGAGCCCGAGGCCGTGCGTAGGTGAAGTGAGGCACCCCTCCTCATAGCTAATAATTACAAGAAGTCACGATCTTCATGCCGGTTATGAAAAGAATTAATTTGAAAAGAAACTCAAAAACCTGTTTCCAATTCGGCAGCCATGACGCACAGCATACAGACACAGTGAACAGAATAAACAATTTTCATAGAGTTTAATTTTTCTGGATTGGACTTTGGTCACATAACCCGCAAAGGCTTTTTAATTCTCAAGACAAGAAGTACTTTTCCCCTTGAAAAAGGGGATCAGCCTGTACACAATGATAATTAAATTTGTTTATACAGAACTTTTCCAAGCCAAAGCATGACTGGTATGACAGGCCTGGAACACTTGTGAATTTTGTTTGTCCTAAAAAGAAATCCTAAATAGGCCAAGTTTTATCGAATGTGACATGTTAGTGATTTTGCAGACCGCCTGATGCACCCAAAGCTAGACAATATTAGTAAGAAACAACTAGGGGTGAACTGAGAAATGTCTGAAGTTACTGGGCCGCTCATTTGGCTGCTTATTTACACAGTCAGCAAGTTGGAGCTGCAGCAGTGGCTGTGACACACAGCTCCTGAAGGCAATTAAGGTACTTTAAAACTTGCAAATTGCGTCAAACATTGTACTCCTTCTTGGAGTCGTTACTCAGTCTGAACACAATTTACTCTTCCCAACGTTATTATCTCCAGTGTCAGCCACGTCCATGAAGCCATTTAGAAATCGTAGCGAGACCAAGTATATGAGCACACGGCTTTTTTGTTTTCACCAGGAATGTTCAAGAACGGGGAGCTTTGAAAGGTGTGATTTATTCTGGAATTTTCCTCCTGTTGCTCTCTTTCACGTCCAGCGCTCAGCCCTCCTCTTTGTGCCCTCCTTCACCTCACCTTACCTCACCCTCTCTTCTTTTTCCAATAATCTATAGTCAGAGTATCAGCATCTGTCTGTCTCTCTCTCCTCTCTCCTGTTCAGGCACAGTCCCTTCAGACAGCACAAGACCAAAGACAAACACGAGATTGACCGCATGACGCTCACCATGGTAAGACACATCTACACACATGATGGCGGATACATCTGTTACAAGGAGTCTGTGTGTAAACACAACGTAAAGCACATATTAGTTTTTATTTAACCCTGAACACATGGGTTGGGCCGTGTTTACTTTACACTAATACCAAATGCACACAGATGTTTATAACCCTGTGCATACTGTATTGTGTGTGAACAAACGTTGCAAGGATACCTGATCCACGCTAATTAGAAGACACAGATGCAACTGTGCGAGCTGTATTCTGGTGCCAGTCTCGTCGTAGTTGTAGTCTGCACATCCTGGACAGAGATGAATGTCTTTTTTGTGCAGGTTTCTGGTTCATCTTTTTGTGTGTCTGCCTGTTACCGTTCAACACTCAGCTGTCTGTTCGCTTTGCTCTGTGATGGGAAGACACAGGAGATGAGGCATACGACAGAAACCCATCTTAGATAAACCGAGCTAGCAGCCAAGCTGGAAAGTTAAAGTACACCCCCTGGGTCAAATGGACCCAGGGGGTCCAGTTCAACTCTGGGAGTCAGGGATCTGTGGTCCAGGCGTTTTTTAAAAGGATACAGGAGCTTAAAAATGCAGTTGTGACCTTGTGTGTTTTCAATTAAATTTAAATCCCATCCACTCAAAAATGTGTTTTGCTCCTTCGTTCCTTCACTAGGAGAATGATCCATGTGCAGGAGGAGGAAAGTTCCTCTGTGCTCGGCTTAGGTCTGAGTTTAACACCTGGACGGATCAGTTTGGAAGCCAGTCATGGTCCAGTATGCAACATACTCAAGGATGATGCGGAAACGTGAAGCCTGCAGGTCACAGACACTGAGAACTGACTTCTCAGTAAAGCAGGACGCATCTTGTTTCCAGCAGTTAAACATTTGAAGTGATAAATATTTGCATAATCGTAGGGTCTAGATTTTTTTTTTCTTTCTTGTGTAAAAACACACAAATTAATGTTCCTAGCAGAAGATTTCTGTGTGTTCCTGGAGAGGGTCTTTGAATTATAACAGGCCCTGTGCAAATCTTGAGACATTTTTGAAGGATGGCTCTGATTTATTAGAGTATATAGTTTTGGCCAGCTTTTCTATCGGTTACGACAACATTGTATTCACCAAATTAAGAGCTGAGATGTGGGATTTCTCCAGATTATGAGAATATGTTTTATAAATTAAACTACAGGCCTACATTTGTGGTTTTAAATAAGATTCATTTGCGCTTGAGAACTCCTGAGCTGCCTGCCAGCTCCCGTCTGAAACGGATGTTTAACGATCACCGAGACAGAAAAAGACCTGCCACTCTGTCGGTCTTTTTTTGAACAGCAAAAAGCTTTTTTTTTTTTTTTTTTTAAATCAAAAATTATAAATAGTGATGAATCCACCTCCACAAAACCACGGCCAAGTATAAACACTAGAGACGCCAACAGTCAAGAGTTTCTCTTAAGTTTTTGTCTTGTTCAATGTAGGTATACAAGGTCAATTAAACTGAGAAGATTTGCAGGTCACAGTTGTCATTGTAGCTGGTGAAATCAGCAGTCGCTGGTTTCAACTTGAACCTGCTACAGCTTGTTAAGACACTGTTAATTGTAAATGTAAGACGAAACTAAAATTGCGTCCTGCACGCTGAAAATAAATGTTAATCGCAGCCCTAGCGTTGTAGTTAGGAGAGGGGAAGGCTCTGAAACAAATGTTTGGAAGAGAAGTGCGGGTATAAAAATTTAACATCGCCACGGGTTACAGGATAAGTGACCTCGAGTTTTCGCTGCTCTGTGCTACGGACACATTTCAGTCTATACCAAAAAAGAACCCAGCCTTAATTAGAAGATATTGCAACACTCCCGGCCTTGTGTTAGACAGTATGAAGCACGCAGAGTATTTAGCTTGTCATTGTCTGTTCGAGGGATATACTGTTGAGCTCCCCCAGGGACAGACCTGCCCCCCCCCCCCTTTTTCCTCTTCCGAGGCAGAGTTCTGCTAAGGCAACATGTTTGAGCACAGACAAGTTTACAATGACAAACTGTAAAGTGACTTTTGACCAGAGTTTTGCTCCACTGCACTCCGCTTGCCAGCAGCAGCAGTTGTCCATCGCAGTGGAAAATGTCCAAATCTGAGTCCGTTTATGGGTTTTGTCAGGACATGAAGCAGTTGACAAGTGTAGCTGCTCCCTCCCACACACGCAAAAATACACACACACAGGCGCTGTTTGGTTGAGCAGGACCTCTAAACAGAGAAAGTATGATCTTTCATATCACAATAAATCCAGATTAGGATTTTAATCCAGCCACTTAATCTGGTTTATCCCCTTAATCCTCGTCTGCGTGTGTGTATATGTGTGTGAGAGCGAGAGAGACAGAGAGGGGGGAAAAGCTGCATTTCAGCCCCAACCAGGCTAAAAATACTGCTCTATATGTCTTTGTGTTTATTAAACATGATGAATGGTCCCATTAAATAAACATGATAGCAGCAGACAGCAGAGAAGAGGCTGAGAACAGAGCTGCCGAGACAGGAAGAGATGGATAGGAGGAGGGATGGAACAGATCCCGATAGATGGCTTTCTGAACTCTGAAACATCTTCACGAAGCAGCTGAGTAAAGGCTGCAGCGAGAAAACCAGAGGGTGGAGGCTGACCTGTGCTGTACGAGAGGTTTTCTGAGTGCGGGGTGACTCCCCGCGGGGCCACTGGAGAGTTGGAGTGGGGTCCAGGAGGGAGGGAAGTGAGGTAAAGATACTGCATGGGGTGAAAGAGACCGGCGTATGCCGGCGTCCTGAAACGAGTTGCTTATCGTAGTTTGGCCACTGATTTTTCCAGCTTCTAAACACGGTCAACAGAGGGAGCCGCAGTAGTACTTTAAACCCCTGAGCACCTGATTAATGCCCCCTGTGGCACAAACCGCTCTCCTTCTCAGAGTTGTACCTCCGTCAGATCCTAAACCACAGACTTGATCAGACATGATTCGTAGGTTCTGCGGGATTTTTGCACTTCCTGACGATTTCATTATCTCCGATGTCCATTGCAGATAAACGCTCAGAAATCATTAAAAAAAGAGGCTCCTTATAACTCCAGAACTTGCCTGAGAGTCGTCACGTTTTCGTCAGCATCACACTGATCCGGTGACAGTCGTCTGTACAACCACAGTGTCAAACGTCTAGGAAAACCTCTCTACTATCGTGATAGCTGCAAATGATGTCGACCTTTTTTTAAATGCCCCAATCTCACTTCCACCCCCTCCCCCCGTTGTTCCCTGCCTCCCTCTGTCTCTTGCAGAATGTGGAGCTGCCAGACTCTTTCACTGCAGAGCTCAAAGATCTGCTGGAGGGGCTGCTGCAGAGAGATGTGTCCAAGAGGCTGGGCTGCCAGGGCCGAGGGTACGACACACACACACACACACACACACAAATAAAAAGTTCACATTAGCCTCTGTCCCATATCGGCGTCTGTGTCCACAGGCTTGCAAATGAATTAATCGGTTTTTGCTAGATGTGCTCATTAAGGCCGAAAAGACTGGGTGGTGTAGTTTGCGGCCCAGTGAGGACGGATAGAACCAGACATCAAGTGATCCGGTAGAAGCTGAGTTCATAACTAATTTCATCAGCGCTGTCATTTCGCGTCAGTTTAGGGCTAAACCGGGCTGATGGATCGCTGTCTGCACTGGGTATTTGGCAAAAGAGCAGGACCGTGAGTGTGTTTGTCAGAGGGGAGTAAGGTGGCAAACACTGCCACCTAGTGTACAAATGAAAACGAACACATTTGTGAAAATCCTCCCTCCCCCCCGTCTGTCTCTCTCTGTCACTCACACATGCAGAGCCCAAGAGGTGAAGGAGCATCAGTTTTTCAAAGGCATTGACTGGCAGCAGGTGTACCTCCAGAAGGTGAGTGAGCTTCACGTCCTCATGCATCAGCTTTGGAGCTTTCTGCTGCAGGGTTGTTGTTTTTGTTGGTTTTGTTTTTTAAAGATTTCTGTATTGAATCAGTGAGCCTGTTGTTTTGGTCCAGTCCATTTCTGACTCCAGTGGATGTCTTTTTTTGACTAATACTATACAGAATGATATGATCCACTTCTGATATGATGGATATGATGCAGCAGAAAATGGTCTGTGCTCGAGTCTCCCGCTCACAACTGTTGTTGCTGTTGTTTTTAATACTAATGGATCTAAATAAGTTTTTCTGTGTTGTTTGGATTTGATTGTTCAAATTTAAAGGGACGGTTTCTATCATTTTTATCCTTTTTGTGGAGCAGTTGACTTCCACTTTGTTGCATGTGGTGACGTTACTGAAATGAGCTGCGTCTTAAAAAGGCAGCAAACAGCCTCACGTTTATCCACAATTTCTCCATCAGTTGTGTCAAATTCAAAATGTGTCTCTCGTGGTTTGGAATCTGTGATTCTCCCGTCCCTCAGCACGACTCTCCAGATCAGAGTTTAGAATCCATCGCACTCAACATCCAATCTGTCTTCATTTTTAACCGCTGCAGTAGCGTTGCGTGGTCCAGCAGTGCGGGCCTTTTCAGACCAACCTGCTCTGAAAAGTGGGTTCATACTTACCACAAGGGGTTAACGGGAGTCCTGCCACCGAGCGTCACCCGTCGACATCAGTGTGTCGTACATGATGCCTCACGATAACTGCGTTTACTCTCACTTTCATTCACTTTGCGATACAGCTGTGGCGGGCGTCCCGGGCAACTTCTGTTTTATCTCACCACCGACGAGGAGAGTACTGCCGTGCCGTTGCCGTGTTTACGTGCTTTTGTCCACTGTGATAGGGCGCGGTGATCGCGGTGAGCGAAAGGTTTGTGGCGAGGAAGTCTGCGCTAGATGTGAGTCACTGAAGAGGAGAAGGTTTCTGAGCCTCAGTTCCCCTCGCCTCATGTCGTTTTCACTGTCAATAACGTCCGTCGCCGACAGAAACCTGCAGCTCCGTGCCATCTCAACGTGGTATCTCCCCCACCCAGATGCTTAGTTGCCCTTTGGGGTTACACGGTTACAACAGCAGCTACATGTGTGGGCTGCCTGCTTATGCTGTACACCCTTAACACACAACTATCAGCCCCCCTTTAAAAACGTCATTATATTTGGTCAGGTAATCTGAAAAGTCTGGGCTGTTTTATCACATGTAACCAGAATTAATGCAGACTTCACGTTCATGCTGATGCATCATGAAACTCAAACATGTTTCAGAAGTCTGCAAATTCATTTTTATTCTGAACAGACGTGAACAGAAAACAATGGCTGCATGCAACACATGAAAATACGACACGTACAAACACGTGAAACCACTGCTACTGGGCCTTTTTAATGAAAAAAATATAGGAGTTATAATCAGAATCTTCTGGAATCGTTCACTGAAAACAACAAGGACACTATCGTATCTGGATCTGGATAAAGCCATGACCTCGGCTAATGCTGACATTAAGACAGTAGACTGAGCGTCGAATGCCCGACTGTAAAATATTGTTGAAATTGTTCCAAAGGAAAAGTGACAAAAAAAATGTTCTGGTTTATTTCTGCAGCAGATCAGGTCAAGTCACGGTTCGCTGTTTAAAGCAACACTGGATGGAGCTACACTAGTCATTAGTCCACTACACTTACAGTTGCTATGGTTACCCCATCACTTCAGAGAGGCGCTGCCGTGGGACTGTCGTCCTGTTGTTTTGCTCACACTCTCCTGTTTCTCCTCCTGCCATTTCTTCTTTCACTGTTCCTCCCTGAAACCGTCTCCCTCTCTTCTCCCCCCGCCTCTAGTACTCTCCTCCTCTAATCCCCCCCAGGGGAGAGGTGAACGCTGCAGATGCTTTTGACATAGGCTCTTTTGATGAGGAGGACACCAAAGGCATCAAGGTAAAACTCTCTCACACATCCATGCGTTGCATTTATTACCCACTTTCTCTCACCGCAGATGCTGCCTGTGCGTTGCGTATCCATCAGGTGGCTGAGCGGGGGGAGAAGACTGATGACCACAGCGTCCTAATAACATAATTATGGGCGTTTTCAGTATTTGGAAAAAAAGCGCTCAGCCTTTGATTTCCAAATCTTTTCGACCACTGTGCACAGCACACTTTCATAGACACCCGTCGGCTCTAGCTAGCTAACATGACGCCTTCCAGCGACAAACGGCATCCAGTCGCAGTAATAACCACCAAAACGGACTACACCAAGTTAAATGAAAATTAAAGCTGTTTGCCAGTCAATGGAATAGTCCATCATCATTCAAATGAATCGGCAACATTTCCAGCTTCTCAGTTGTGAGGATTTTCTGTTGTTGTGTTACATCGGTTTAAATTGTGAATTTTTGAGTTTTAGACTGTTACTGGGACAAAGCCAGTTATTTGAAGACGTCACCTTTGGTTTTAGGAAATCGTGACGAGTATTTTTCACTGTTTTCCCACATTTTACGGACCCAACATTTCATCACTTAATCAAGAATTTAGTAGGCAGATTAATCAATAATGAAACCAACCGTTAGTTGCAGCCCTGTGAGCGTTAAACTGAGTGTCCAGGACCATCAACAGACGGCATAGAAGTCCTCATCATACAAGTAACATCAGCTTTAAAAAAGGAAAAGTAAGATTATATGAAATATTATATTTGTCGCCCCCCCCATTCTGGATGATTGTAACATTCAGATGTACAGTGTGACTTTCCTGTTGTTTACCATCAAAATATGCTAGACTTACAAGTGATGAATTGATCAATTAATCTACTGGCTGATCCTCAGAGAATTCATCTGCAGCCATTTTGATGATCGATTAATCATTTTAGTCGTTCTTTCTCTGTTTCCGGCTTCTCAAATGTGAGGATCTGCAGCTTTTTCTTTGTCATATTCGATAGTAAACTGAATGTCTTTGGGTTTTGGACTGTTACTCAGACGAAACAAGCAATTTTAATGAATCGCCCTGGCCTCTGGGGAAAGTAGGCCGGGTACTTTTCGCTTCTTTTTTTCTTTAATTTAAAAATGATCGATCAGTAAATTCAGAAAATAATCGGCAGATAAATCAACAATAAAAATATACCAGTCGCTCCATAAATGCCAGATTTGTTACGTTAGTTTAAAACTTCATATTAGACGATGGCAGTGTGAACGGGCAAAACCCGATGTCGGAACGGGATTTAATGACTATTGATTATCAGCCACACAGGATCATGAAAATGGACTCTGCAGACCTGTTTGGGATTTTTCTCTGAAATGAAAAACGTAAGGTGAAACATTTTCCATCCACTCTGAAACTCCAAACGCGAGTCCAACTGATCAACAAAGCACCGACGGTGGATGAACTTTTGCAGCATTCACAGCTTTCTAAATTTGCAGTATGAATCAGATGAGTACTTAATTTCCTCCAAATAAAGACAGGAAACCAGAACATTGAGCCACTTCCCAAAACAAGAAGGGGAGGCAGATTTCCATTCTCTCAGAATAACCCTTGCAACTGCAACCACACAAAGCATTACAACCTGCTGCGTCTCGCACGGCAGTTTGAGGGAGAACAACCCAAGACTACAAGTACGTTCTGGTTTGATTTCCAACCCCACAGAAAGGTCAGAGTTTGTGCTTACATTCCTGAATCGTAGGGACAGCGATAGCTTATGATCATCTCACCATAGGTGTAGATTTAGAATGGGAAGCACAGGGGGTTTGAAATGGAGCAATTCAAAGCAACGGGAAGCCGTTTGCTCCCCGTGGTTTTCTTTGTTCTCCCGGAACATCAGCATTAATGTGGTTTCAGTAACAGTTTCTTCATCCTCTGACACTTGCATTTCCCCAGACCGCAGGAGTCATCGTATAGTAATGTGAGAGCATCAAGACGGAGGAAGGAGAGTTTATTGCTCCAGTCCCCTGATGTTGATCCAGGCAGAACAAAATGACTGTTTCTGTCTGAACGTGTACAAATACACCAGATAGAAAACTGAGCAGGGAGTTTCTTAAAGAGACAGTAGCGATTGCCGCAGCATCTATCGACTACCGCCGTTCTGTGTTAAACTGAGAGGTGGTTTTCATGTTTTCTCTGCCCTTATTAATATAAAAGGGAGGGAGAAGTAAAACCTCGGTGAAGGTGGGATTTGTCGCGGTGCCGTTGGATTTAAGCTTTGAGTGCCGATGCGTGAGAGAGACTTATTCATTACCCGTTTAGCTTTCACTGGGACATTAGGTGACATAGTCTACTTGTAAATGATCGTGATTTCTCCGGACGTTGCTGCAGAGAGCAGAGAACTTTTAAACCCGTTTAAAGGAATAATTTGACATTTTAGGAAATTCTTTGCTTTCTTGCCAAAGTCGGATGAGTAGATTGATATCGATCTCACGTTATCACGTGTAAAAGGTCAAAAGGACGTCTGCAGTGGATTGCAAAAGTTCTGGCAAATTCCTTTTTTTTTTCTTTTTTTTTATTTGAAAAGAATTAAATACAAGTCCTGCATCAAACAGACATTAAATATGACAATTCCTTCACATGTTAATCCACTATAACGTTTAATTTCATGAAAAAATAAACACATTGTTACGGTCCTGTCATTGAAAAGAGCTACATGGGACATAGTACCTATTACCAGAGGGTGGGGTTACTAAACATCCCGCTCTCTGTCCCCGTCTGTTTGTGCTTCAGTTACTGGACAGTGACCAGGAGCTGTACAAGAACTTTCCTCTGGTCATATCAGAGCGCTGGCAGCAGGAGGTGGCCGAGACGGTCTACGAGGCGGTCAACTCGGACACGGACAAGAGCGAGGCTCGCAAGAGGGCCAAGAACAAGCAGCTGGGCCACGAGGAGGGTAATGACAGTAGCCAGAAAAAATGATGGCAGCGGACGACATATTACGATGTCCTGACCCTGTTTCTCTCTGCAGACTACGCCCTGGGTAAGGACTGTATAATGCACGGCTACATGTTGAAGCTGGGGAACCCGTTCCTGACTCAGTGGCAGCGTCGATACTTCTATCTCTTCCCCAACCGTGTGGAGTGGAGGGGAGAGGGCGAGTCCCGGGTGAGTTTACTTCCCAGCTCGCACCTTTCATCACTTTCCACTCCGTATCCATGTCCATGTTCTCGTGTGTCAGCTTGATGTCTGTCTTTCCCGAAGCGAGCGTCTTCTACTACTGTTCATCTGTTTGTCGTTGTATGAACGTTGTCTCTGTCTGTCTGTCCGTCCGTCCGTCCGTCCCGACTCCACACTGAAGGAGAGGTGGCTAAATCATTTTAAAAAGCAGAGAGCCGGGGTGAGTGTTAACACCAGGTCCAGGTCCCTGCTGTGCCCTCAGACGCTGTGCTGTTTTTATCCAGAAGCTGTTTAGAGCGTAGTCCACCTCCCCTGCTTCAGACCCAGTGGTGTGTTTCAGTCTTTCCACCCTCCTCAAACTGCTGCTAGTAGATGAACCAAAAGGGCGAGACACCCTGAGAGGTGTTGGCGTGCTGGACCTCTGTTTTAGGTGCAGAAACTCCGAGCTGGCCTGAAGTCCAAGTCAGTACCTCCTAACCCAAGTGATTCAGTGTTAGTTCACACAGATTCATTTCATTTCATTGTTTAGTTTAGTTTTGTTCTTGTTGTCTCCTATGTCCCTGTTACACCGAATGGACGCCACACTACTTTCGAGTTCGATATGTTAACGCGTTTCCTGTTCTTTCAGTTACCAAAACAGTCCCATCAACATGGTTCATATATTTTTGGAGCTCTGAGTCGCTCCTGTGTTTATATTCATGTAGATATAGATCAGATATTTGTGGTAAAACGGGAACATGTACAGTGCCACTGACTCGACATATGATGGCATTTTCAAATAGCCTGACACATCGTGAAGACAGAAATGGTATCCCTAGTTCCAGTGATCGGATGAAATACAATTCGGGAAGTTCAGTTTATTTAATAGAGCCGTGCCCGGAGTTTTATGGCCGTCAGACGCTCAAACACTGCACAGAGGCCTGTAATGCTCCGGGGAAGGATTTTACTGCTCTGGAGAGTCATTTTATCTTGATCGGCAGGTGCTCTGTAGAAATGCGTCATTCAAGTTCCCGGCAAGTGATCTACCGGGAACCTAGGACTGCCTGCTCTTACTTTATTGGCCACCGCAGCGGATGACATGGTGTTCTAGCAACAGTTGAGCCTGGTTCAACCTTTGTGCCGTACAGCCCTGCGTTTTTTGCCAAACCCCTCTGCTTTGGAACCAGGGTTTTCACGTGGGGCCAAAGTCGGTCTGAACACGGCCTAAGTGTTCTCTGTTACTATGAAAGCCTTGGCTTGGGTTCAAAGGCTTAATGGTTTCTTTGTTTTTTTAAGCATCCAGACCTTTACTGAGGCCAAGACCTCTCAAAGCACGTTTTTGATTCTTCGTTTTTGCCTTCGTGTCTCAAGTCAGGCCTGTATAGGGTGTCAAGTCTCGAGCGTCGCCTCTGCAGCTCCGCAGTAACTGTTGTCCACTGGACCGGAAGACAACTTTGGAGCAGTAGTCTTTCAGCTGTAGCCCCGGTGCTTCATTGCTCGCTGCGCTTCACCTGTTCTCATTTTTTGATTGGTCGATTTTGTTCGCAGCAAAACCTGCTGACGATGGAGCAGATCGTGACGGTGGAGGAAACGCAGATTAAAGACAAGAAATGTATTCTGCTGCGCATCAAAGGAGGGAAGCAGTTTGTGCTGCAGTGTGAGGTAGGGCCGCCGTTCCGGGCTCCTGTTTCTGAACTGCGTTGATGAGACAAAGACAAAGAGCTGATCCCTTTATTTTCCGTTCTGTTTGCAGAGTGATCCAGAGTTCGTGCAGTGGAAGAAAGAGCTGACCGAAGCGTTCACAGAGGCCCAGAAGCTGCTGCGTCGCGCCCCCAAGGTCATCGGCAAAGGGCGGGCCGGAGTGGTGGAGCTCTCCAAACCCCCCCTCACACACCGCAATAGCAATGGCCTGTGAATACACACACATATATAAGTACACAATGCACACACACACACACACGTTGACACACGCGCACACACACACACACAGACACACATACGCACGCACACACACACACACACACTGCATCCCACCTCCGCCCTCCTCATCGGCCGCAGGACGTTTGCCCTGATACCTTCCCACCACCCGCCCACAAGGCCCTCACAGTGTGTGTACGGACCGTGCCCACAAGCCTCTTATTGAACACACACACACACTTACGACATGACGACCAATCATAAGCACGTAATAGTTTTTTGTTTTTGTTTTCCTGCCATGGGACCCAGCCAGTCAGCGAGACGAAGACAGGACGACGAAGCGGGGAGAGAAACATCCGGGAGGACTCAGCATGTGAAGAACCTCTGCGTGAATGTGACGAGGACTAACGCTCAGTCCTCTCTCGTTCTCGTCCTTCTCTTTTTCACTGTCCTCCCTGTTTCCTCTCTCCTCCCGTCCCCCCCACCACCTTAATCGGTTTGAATCAGGTGAATGTGGAACCAGGACCCGCAGTAGCCTGACAGACTCCTCCAAAAACCCCACAGAGCTAAAGATCTGACTTGTGTTGGCCAGATAAGAGGCACTGCTCTCGCCGCTCGCTCTCTCTGAGGCGACGCAGATGAGGCCGAGCGTTAGCGGGGAATGTCATTCTGTGAGAGGAAAAGAAAAAGGCTGCTCGGCTGGTTCCTCTCAGCCCTCCCTCTAACCATTCCTCCCTCTGTTACTGAAGTGCGTAAGTGCCAACATCAATATTTACTTGAGTCACCTGAGCACCCGGGAGGAAATGCTTCGGTGGCCGATATCGCGCCCCCGATACGCAGAGGCGGTGGGGTGGGGGCGGCTGATCATTCCAATGCAGAGAACCGGAAGTGCGAGGACCACGGACTCTTTCAGATTGGCTCTTGTACAGCCAGTTACCATAGAGACTGAGATTTCATTGGCCGAAAAAACAGCAGCCGGTTGCTATGGGAACCATGAAGACTGGTATACCTGGGGATTGGTAACCACGGACAACGGTGTAACTATTGTGTATGAAGGCTACACTTGCAGAAAAAGAAGAGATAGCAGAGCGAGGACGGGGGGGGGGGCGAGGAAGTGACTCTCAGTGTATATAAGGAACCCTTTCTCTGTGCATCTCCAGTGTTTAAGTCTAACGTGTTTGCATTATCGGGGACTTCTCTGTCTGCCTGTTTGTAAATCTGTCCTGGCTTTCGGGGAAGGGAAGTGGGAGGAGGAGGAGGAGGCGGCTCGTTTTCCTGCCGGGAGGGGGAGGTCGGGGTGGGTGGGCGAGGGTGGTTGTGGACAGGCAGCAGCGTGACAGCTTTCGATCGCTCGCGGCGCTGCATTACCTCAGTTGGACTGTGTCGGTTTGAACGCGTGGAGGCGCGAGAGCCCCTGCAAGGGCCAGACGCCGCGCTGCGTTTGCGCGTGCCCGTCTCGCAGCTCCGGCAAAGAAGAATCCGTCGTCGCGCTCGCACACAGTCATCCCCATAGGTTTACAGTTTCAGTCAGTCGGCTGTCGTGGACAGTGTGAGTGCTGAGAGGAAAATGAAGAAGACGAGCTGAAACTAATTCAAGGAAAAGTCCACCCTCAAATACACCAAACACGGCTTTCCTACATAATCTCCGATGTTCGAGGCATTTCAGGCATTCTAGTTTTTAACTCTCGTTCCTGTAAACCTGCCTCATCTACACGTAGTCCTGTACTGGTTGAGTTGGCCTATATTTCCCAGAATGCCTTTGGACAGCCTCTAGAGAGCATTCAGCTGCATGTTGTACCTGTAGGTAGTAAGGGCAGAGAGCAAATAGCAAACAGTGAAGAAGCAAGCGAGCGGAGGGGGTGTATTCATAAAACTGCTCTTATTCGACCAAACGTCCGAAACCTTAAGAATACTGTTTACAATCACACGTGACCAAAAAAAGCGTCAAATCTTCACGTTCGAGAAGCTGCAACCGGGGAATTTTTGCTTGAAAACTGACTGAAGCCAATTCATTAGCGGCGATAGAAACAGTCCCCAGTGGATCTGTGGTCAGTTTAAGTGACGGTCGCAGCCCCGGGCTTTCCGTCGCGCAGGAGCCCAGCCTTGCCAACCCGTACCCGCTCTGCGCCCACACCCAATCAGATGCAGCTGGTTTGGAGATGTAAGTGAGCAGAGAATTTTTTTTTCCCGCTGAACGTCAGGATTGATCCAATTACGATGGACAAGCTGAACATACAAGGCTGCTGCTTTTCACCTGCTCCTCCACAGCTAATCGTTGTTTACCTGTCAATCCAAACACACACATCTTTTTACATGTTGCGAACTTTTTTTTTTTTTTTTTGGGCAAGTTGCCTGTTGGGTACCCGACCCCGTGCAGGACTCGAAGCACTGACGTCTCTTCCACTCAGTTTAATCTCTTTATGAAGGGTTTCTTTCGTTTCTTCTTTTCTCCAAAAGTGAAATGTGTTCCTGGGGTTTACTGTTCGTATTTCTAGAAAAACAAGCGGCACCTGTGCCCCAGTAGGTACAGGAGAAGGGAAAACCTCCCGCTCTTTGACCCTGAAACGGAGACTTGACGTAGCTGTAAAAACTGAGCTTAGGTCACCGCTTTCACCGTGGCGGTTGTATGTTAGTGTGACGTCAGGTTGCTCCCGCTCACCCAGTTTTCTGCAGGAAAAAGAAAAACACACCAACAAGAAGCGTCAGCAGTGACTGTTTCTGTCCCGTTAAAGTGTTTCAGGGTGGAGTTTTCCTCAAAGTCTTTTTACGATCTCGCGTCTTTCTGTTTTTTCTCCTGAATGTGACACAGTTCAGATTAGGTGAAACTTTTCTTTCTTTTTTTTTTCTTTTTTTTTAAAATTACCGGGGCTTTTACGGTTTCGCCAGTGTCGTCGCGGACCTCATCGAAGTTTGTACTCGAAGGGCAGAAACGCGCACAATCGTAGTGTTAAAGAACACGCAGCAGAAGAGCGGGAACAGGAAGCGATTTCTTGTTGGAAACATTCATAAATTTCAGGGGTTTTATTTTTCATGCAGTACAGTGTCCTTGTCTGTGATGTCCATGCATTTCTACAGCTGTGATGTTTGACCTACAGTAGGAAAAGGGTTGATTCGGGGTGAATTGTGATTGTTTTTTTGTTTTTGATTTTTTTCTTTGTAGCCTTTACCAGTCAGGGGGAGATATTATCATCTTATAGAGAAATTTTGTCACCTCTCAAGGTGTCTTTTATTTTTGTAAACCAAAATGGTTTTTACTGTTTTCATTGAAATTTATGTTGTTGCACCTTTTTAGCCCAATGTGTTACTTAATAGTTGTTCAATGTGCCAAATAACTGTTGCTGATTGAGTGGAACCAATGGGAAGCCTCCTTTTCTGAACTTTTGACCTTTCTCACCGCGGGCTCGGCGTCAGCCAAAATAAAAATAAAAAGCACCGCCACACGCACTCGCGTTCACACGCGCGAACTTTGCGGTGGAAGTCTTGAAGGGTACAAAACTGTGACCAAACGTTTTCCTGGAGAAGAGGTGTGTGTGTGCGTCCGTGTGTGTGTGTGTGTGTGTGTGTGGCGGCGGCTCTCTTCACCACCACATGCCGGTCACCACACACACACACCAGCTCCAGCACTTTTCTCTCACTTTTTAAGGTTTTGTTTTTTTGTGTTCTTTGTTTTTGATGAGTGTTTGTGATGATACGTGTTATTGTATTATCGCTTTGTATCATTTTTTTTTTTTTTTTTTTTTTTTTTTTTTTTTTTTTTTCACAACACATCAGCTCATCACACAACAAAAAAAAAAACAAAAAATATAAAAAAAAAAAAAAAAATAAAAATATATATATATATATGTATATATAAATTGAAAAAATTTAAAATTTAAAAAAAAAAAAAAATAAAAAAAAAAAAAAAAAAAAAATTGAGGTCGGGTTTTGATGTGAGTATAATTGTTTGTGGTGAAGACTTCAGCTCGAATCTTGCACATAAAGACTTTAGATATTGTACCTGCGAGTTCCAGATGATTATTTTTGTTTAAATACCGGACTCTTTGCTCTTTCATATTTATTGCGTGTGTGGGGAGCTCTCTCGCGCCGTCTCTCCTCCACGTGTATGAGCTCTCCGCCGGGAGCTCGCTGTAGAAAATCCTCCGAGTTACACCCATCAGAAACTCTTTGTTTTGTTTTTCATATGCCACAGACAAACACAAATACTACTGGCTTTGGGTTATTATTACCATTAAGGTTATGATAATACTGATATATAATTGATAATATTATTCAATGATTATTAGTAAATTTATTTTATTTGAATGATTTTTGTTTTTTTTTTTGTTTATTTGTTTTTATTTTTTCGAGACAGGTAGGAAGTTGCGTGTTGGACTGCTTGTAAAAACAGTTCATGAATAAAAGTCCTTTTTCCGTGTTGCCTCCTGTTACCTTTGCTTTGCTTTTGCGAGTGTCTACCCACCAAACTTATACCTGGAGTATTGACGAATATTTTAATCGTATAAACACCGGGTTTTCTTTTAGTTATATGTTCAGTGTGTATCATTTTTTGATTAACACAAAATGTGACGTTTGAAGTTGTGACACGAGTCGGTCAGTCGATTAAAGATTGAAGTTCATTCTTGACCCCGGAAATGGTAGTTTGACAAAACAACTAAAGGTCCGCTTACTTGCTTTCCGGAGCTTCCAGCCAAGTCAGTCATGTGACATGTTTCCAGAATAAACAAAAATCTCCCCCTCAGAGTCCTGAGTCAGATCTGAACACACAGACATGAGACACATGTGGATAGGATTCAGTCTGACTTCCACCTCCTGAGGACGACATTATCTCTGATGTTCCTCCAGAATAAGACTCCAGAGGTCCACTTAGAAATCTGAGAAAAAGAGAGGATGCAGAACTTGCCTGAGATTCATCACATTTTTAAGTTTTCTTCAGTATCCGTATGCCAACATGAACTACTAACAGATAATTCAGACTTTTAATGGGGACAATTTGCCAGGATGTAAACCAATATATAGACCAAATACCGGGGCTCAAAAAAGAACAGCAGTACCTACCTGTCGCTGACATTACAACGGCTCATTACGTCATATTGGTTCCCGTATTGCCTTTACGTTGGGGTTTTCCATCTGCCACAAAAGTAAAATTTCTAAACTTGAAAAAACGTGGACAAACTTGAGATCCACTTGAAAATTCAAGGACGTTGCTGCGGACGGGATTTAATCGCCGAGCAGCACAGGTGATGTTAAAAGCACGCTACCTCACCTAGACTTAAATCTAGTCCGAATGGACCTTAAACTCAAATTGACCCGGCGCGAGTACTTCCATCTCTTTTCATGCAAAACGTTTTTGTGTATTCTGTGTGTTTCCTTGTGCCTCACCTCAGTATCAGATAGAAAAATCAACATCTGAGCTCGTTCTACTCCGAAGCAGTGAGGAGGCAGAGGACGCCTACGCAGCGTGCAGCTGGTTTGGGTTGTGTCTTGTGAATATTGCAGTTGGAGGCCCGTTTGCAGGTGATGCGCGGAACCTCCAGCCCGAGCTTCAGCTGCTGCTCCCCAGACAGTGAGTAAACAAGTGAGTGGAAGTAGTTGAAGTACCATCACAGTATATCTTCTTTTCGTGGACACGAGCAACATGAATCAAGCCAACGGGGAGAAGTAGAGCAGCATCAATTGTGAATTCACCTTCGATCCCTTACAAGGGACTTTATTCTGTAGACGCTCATTGATGAAGGTTGTTGGGAAGGTGAGGAATTTACAATGAGTCCCTGTTTTGAGCCACGTCAGTGCGGTTGGCAGTATCGGCCAGTCCACTTATTTTATACTGCACAGTATACGCTACGTACTAATTGGGATTCAGTCAGTGTAGGAAAACATCTGTGGGCAGCTACTCTTTAATCGGCGCGTTCAGTCTGGCAATCCATTTTCAGTTTTGTAATCGTTATAAATGTGTCTCCTGGTTATCTCTGCGCATGGATCGCCACACTGAGCGCACGGTCGAAAACTATTTAGGAATGTGTTCCGGCCTACTGGTTGTACTGGGTTTAATGGGAACTTGCTTGCGACAGGGTGTCAGTAAATCTTCGACCCAGGGGCCTCCAGACAGGCTAATCCAGCCGTACTGTCCGCTAGGGGGGCCACAGGCCGGAATAGTAACGGACCCCTGCTCACTGTTACTGAACGGAGTCAAAGCGCCTTCTGCCTTCAGTCACTACGCAGACCACACTTTGGTAAAGAGCCTGAGGACTCGGTGGAGCTGCAGAGCTGGGCCCCCCCTGACTGACACCTATAAAAATATTGCTTAAGAAAAGCAGAGTTTGTTGCTTCTTCACCTCTTTTCCACGGAAAATTGAGTGAGTCCAACGCGTCCTTCCTCCGCCGCAGAAACAAGGGGAGCAGCATTTCACAACAACGTTTACCTAAGTTCAGGCTGATTGATTTGTTAAGTCGATGGTGTTTGACTTGCGCCAGGCACCAGACTCCATTTTCCTGCTTTGGGCTTATTGATGCTTTGTCTCATCTCAATGTAGGAGATGCATAAATGAGATCCCCTCTGTAAAGTTCTCGGGTTTTGGCCTCGGGTATAGGCAAGCTAGGTGACCAGCTGAATAGACACCCAGGACAAATCATCTTTTCATAACGTTAACCAGGTGTTTATTATTCCCCTAACCTTAATCTCAGTCGATCAAACATTTGAGTTTTTGGACCCCTTCTCCACGACAACACGTTTATTGGACTAAAGCTCGGGTATGTTTGGCTCACGGGTGAAAATGACCTCTCTCAAACGAGTGAAAAGGTAAGGAGCGACTTTTCTGTCCTGTGCGCTAACCTGCTGCAAAAGGGCGATACGAGGATCCTAAAAACGCTTTGCACAGGTAGAGTCAGGAGACTTAGAGCTTCCGTACAACGCAGACTAAGACTGAGTCCAGTACAGAACAAAACCAGCTGAAGTAGCGCTACCGAGGCCAAAGCGTGTCATTTTCTTAAAAGGTTAACGAAGCAGTAATTCCAACACAAACCACGATCTTTTCCCCAACCACGTCATTTTTGCGCGTGAACTTAACCAAACCTCAACGCCACTGTTCATCAAACCGGTTTGTCATTCAGCAGGGATTCGTCGCAGCTTCTGAGGGCGCAGACAGGTCGTTCTGCTCCATTTTTGAGTGCATTCAAAACTGCAGACTCCCGTGTTGGTCTGCAGCCGCGGCCTCAGAGCAGGGAATTTCCCCCCGAGCTAACGAGGCGTGATAGAGATCTCAGTGTTTGTGTTCTCCTGCTGCAATTTACCCTCTTACGTCGTTGGCCCGGACACAATATTTTATCACTGTTCAGATGCTATAAACAGAGTATGGGTGCTTTATTTTTGCTACGCAGCAAATTAGGTGTCAGTCGATAGCTCGCACAGCTTTAAATTGGTAATTAGCACCGCTTTCCCTGTGAGTCAGCATGTTCTGTTTCCAACGGTTGAAGCCTTGCGTTGTGCTTGTATAACGTGCATCGGTTAAATTCTGATTTCTGTTGCCACCTGTGCCTTTGTTGAAATATCCAAGAAAAGCCAGGCCTTGTGTTTGTTTGAAAACGTCACTCTGCCATCCAACTGTCGAGCCTTGAATAAGGACAGCGCGCAATTGACGTCGTCCTGCTGATAGTGGGCTCGGACCAGAGCACCCAGTTTCCTAGAAATCACATTTATGTACAGCTAATTTGCAACAGCGAAGTTGTTTTGAAGGAAACATAACTATGGCCAGAATCACAACCCCAGTGCTGTTAAGAAACGCGGGGCCTCGTTGGTTCAACGAAAACGCCATCCAGCCGGAGAGTACGCTGCCACCACAGCGTAGTTGGGAAAACCGTGTGGTACCACGCCTTTCTAGGAGGCAGGGTTTGATCGGAGAACGCTCTGGTTTCGTTCTGTTGGGCACAGACAAACAACCGCCTTCGTCGTTCAGCTGAGAGGACAAAATTTTGACCTGCTGGTGGCACTGGAGCGAAAGTCGGAGGATCAGCGAAGTCAACAGGATTCGTCCTGTGGGTTCCGCTAATGTCTGAGGCAGATTTCAGGGCAGTCCGTCCAGTAGCTGTTGAGATGGGGGAGTGGGGGACTGACGACTAACAGACGACACTTCCATCCCCGGAGCCGAGCAGCTAACATGGCTAATCAAGACAAAGCAGCATTACTTTCTCTCAAAATGCTGAAAATCATTAGCATGTAATTATGTATTTCTGGGGGACAGGGTCGCTGACTCTCCCCCCTCCTCACAGAAGCCAGGAGGCTCCTCCTCCTCCCCGCTCCTCTCCCCCAGCTGGAGCTGTCAATCAAACTGGACAGCTGATGCGGTGCAGATCTGCACATGTGCACTTGTGTCCTCTGTCGGGGACGGCCGGCGTCCGTTACCAGCCCCCTGCATTCACACCCCTTTAGAAAACCAGTTTTTAGATGGAGTTATAAAAACTTCACCCGAGGAACGGATTGTTTTATGTCCCTTCCACTTCTTCTCCTCTGTCATTCGGTGTCAACCAGGTCTCAAAACAGGGTCGTCTCCCCTTCCTCCCCCCTGAGCCTGCAGATATTTATAGAGGACTCGTCTGTCAACCCTGCCCTGCTGCCTATCTGTGTGTGTGTGTGTGTGTGTGTGTGTGTGAGTGGCTGCAGAGCCCCGTGTGTCGCTCTATTTCTGACTCTATTGCTACATGCCCCACTCAGTCCGTCTTGCCCAGTGTGTGTGCGTGAGTGTGAGTCTGTGCTGGTGTTTGTGTTACAGCGGGACCCTCATTTGGCCTCACAGGACCTGCCGTTAACCATCCGGATCTTTGAGCCGTTTCTTTGCCGTTTTTCAAGGTATGCCGCTGCGTCTTCTGTGTCTCTGTTACTGTCCGGTGTCCACAGACAATTGCAGATTACAATGACGTTCTCCACGTTGTATTTATAGAGAATTTGGCTGAGAGACTGGCCTGACGGGGCCTGTGTGCTACAATGACCAGGCTGGGATTTTTGACTTTAGCTTCACACACAATATAACACCAACTCAGATGCTTTTGACTTCCCTGGAACATTGTTTTGTTTTTTTCCACCGTTGGCTCGATTTCTATCGTGAAGTGTCTCTCTGGAGACCGTGTGGGATCTACAGTTTAAAACAAATACTGCTGGTCATTCAGGAACTGTGGTATAACTTTTTATGAAGGTTCCACCTGAATTGTGAAATTGAAATATACAATAAACCTTGTGAACTCCACAGAGCTAAACTGAAAATAATTTTGAATTGTTTTTGGTGTTTTTGCTGGTGTGTCTCTGTGTGAGAAGTCTTCTTGTCCCTTTTGGCAAAGTGCCTCGTTCTGTTGAAGGTAGTTACTGAGTTGTTGACGCCGACTGACACAACCAGTCGCAAAGTGTGAGCTACTGTCGGATCTGACGAAAATAATGACAGTAATAATAAAATTTAAAAAAAAAAAAAGTTCAGTAGGTGCTTTACCGACATGTGAGCAGATCCTAATGAAAAAGACTAAAAAGAACACGTGGGAGCAAATAAAATACATTTCAAATAACTAGATTACGACATACAAATAAGTCAGAATGAAAAATTCCCTCTAGATTCGTAGCCTCTTGTGCACAGTGAAAGTCCCGAGGGAGAGTTTTACCTGTGTTTAACAGGGCAGCTTAACGGTCCAAACAAAGGTTGTGACTGGAAATGGCTGGAGCCAGTGGTAACATATGAATTGAATGTAATAATGGGCCTAGAATAGACCCCTGGAGGACGTCACAGGTAATCACTGCACTGACGGACGAGGCATTTCTTACAGATACTGAAAAGTTCCGTCACTGTGAGGAGCCGTGAGGAGGCCGGAACCTTCCTCACATTAACACATGGAACCAGCAGAAACGTCAGGTCTCCATCACGTTCTCCACACGGTTCCCCATCGTCCGAGCTTCGACCGCAGCTCTTTTAACGAACTCGTCTCGCCGCGTCCTCTTCTTCTGCGGTGGTTCAACGGCGGCGACTGGAGAATCGGCTCCACCATGGTACTCCACGTTATCTCCGTGAACCAGTCGGCTCATATTCACACAACAGGAGTGGATGGAAGCAAACTTGAATTTGCATTTTTCTTTTGCAGATTTTCTCAAAATTTGGTTAAAATTTGTGCCACACTTGGAGGGAAACCCAGTCCATTCTTACCCAGCTCCTCTCTCGTTGCACATTTGATCGATTGTTCATCTAAATATTGATTATGGCGGCTTTATGGCGACTTATTTCAACCTCTCCTGCCACTGTGTTTGTGCTTAATCCTTTATTGGTCAGACAACCGGTTTTGTCAGGTTTGAGACACACCACGGCTGCCGGTGTAATGTTGTGTGACAGGTAAAAAGCTCACAGGAGTATAACAGATGACGACAAAATGAAAATCAAAGCAGGCGTGAATACGTGACTGGATTACGTGACAACGGGGCCTCTGGACCTCTCAACAGAAGGACGAGGAGACAGTTCCTTAAGAGATATTGACGCCTCAATAGACAGGAAGTGGCAGTGAGACACCTCAGCTTCTCCCTGACTGATTTGATCTGATGGAATGAGATGGGTTCTACGGATTCTGAGCTGAAAGCCCGATCTGACGCTCCTCATCATTTTCTCGGCTGCTGGAGACACGTCGGGGCTTCACAAATGTTTCTCTACGAGCTTCTGTCGCTTTCTCCCCTTTCAACTGTCTCTCTCCATTGTCAGGTTGCGCGTCTTTCCCTGCGCGCACGCACGCGCCGCCGTCGCCACTCTGAGATCACATCTGGCTGACATCCGTGTGACCCCACCACCACCCCCCCCCTCAACCCACGCATCCCTGAACCGCTCTCCACCCCGACCCCCTGTGAAACCATGGCGCTGTCCTCACGCTTAAAACTGTGGGAGCAGAAGGGAGGTGCAGAGTTGCTGCATGCTAACGTTAATTCGACACATATAATCTTGACTGCATGTGTTTGCGGTGTAGTAGGATGTAGCATCGATGACACGGTGAGCCGACCCCGTTCTCTAACCCTGAATCATCGCGGCATGTCACCGTGGCATGTCTGCCTGCTGGGATTGGCGTGTTAGTCATGCTGCATGTTTAGTGGTACCGGTTTGAGCTTTTTAAAGCCTCGTACCGTCACTGATATTTGTGGTTCGAAGCTGGTAGAAGCTGGTAGAAGCTGGTAGAAGCTGCCGTTCGTGTTGACGCTTAATACTTTTGTACAATCAATAAGTCCTCCCCTCGGAACTGTGATGGAAAGCAACTTGGTACAAATTTGAATGCACTACTTCCCAGGGGAATATTATTCTCTCACTCCACTACATTTATTTGACAGCTAAAATTATCAACAGTGGTGGAAGAAGTACTCGGATCCTTTACTTAAGTAAAAGTACCACTGCGACACTATAAAAATACCTCATTACAAGTAAAAGTCCTGCATGAAAAATCCTACTTACGTTAAAGTATTACGAGCAGAATGTACCTCAAGTGTAAAAAGTAAGAGTGACCCGTCTCCTTTGACTGATCTCTGATTCTCTCTGATCCTGAGTCACGGAGGCTTCGGCAGCGTCCTACTGCTGGAGCTGCTCCAGGTGGAGCTGCTTTCCTAGCTATGTCATATACAGGTAGATGGTTTAGTCCACGGGTTCCCAACCTGGGGATGGGGCCCCTCCAGAGGGGTCACCAGATGATTAAGGGAAGGGGAAAGAGGGAAAACCTACATTCTGTTACACAAGTTTATATTAAGTTTTTTCCCATTAACATTTTGCGTCTCAAAAAACAATTTAAATGAAAGCGTGTGAGAAGTTTAGGGGGGGAAGTGTCTCTTTGGTGGAACTGATAACAACTGAGGGGATATCTGAGACATGAGGAGGAGACACAACCAAAGACAGTTTCTCTGAGTCATAAGCTGAAAAGGCTGGAAACCACTAATTCAATCATCGAGAATCGTTTCGCCTTTTACAAATTCATCATGTGTTTTCTTTAATGCAAAATCTCAATCGAAGTAACTGGTAACTACAAATTTAGACCTGCAACAGTCAGTCATTTCGTCGATTTGTTGATTGACAGAAGCTTGGCAACTATTTTGATAATGAATTATTTGTCATTATTCCAGCAAAAGTACAAAATATTCCCTTGTTCTAGCGTCGGAAATGTGAGGATTTACTGCTTTTCTTCGTCTCGTGTGTCAGTGAATCTGAAAATCTTTTAGACCGTTGGTCAGAAAATGGCCGTCCCAACCTTAGAGATATTATCAACTTATAACGTTGATGTGAACAAGCTAGCAAACCGTTGCCTATTAAATATCAACGCTTTGACTAACTAAAGTGCATTTCAGTGATAATTCTCATGTAATACAGAGGTAAAAGTGTTTTAATGGGACGGCTTTACACTGTGGAATTGCTATTTGGACTTAAAGCACGACTACGTAACTAATGTGACAACCATGGGATGACGGTAAATGTTAAAACGTGGTGTGACAGGGAAAGAGAAAAGACTGTGTTGTTGCTGTCTCACTTCAGGTAAAGAATCTGAACACGTCTTCCGACACGGTTTTGGACCCATTTTGCAGCATTAAAACCTTTCAGTACAACCTGCTCCGTGGGGCGTCTGGAACAGAGCGGCCAGGGTTCATGGCATGGCGTACTTCAGCGCCGATTTTACAGAACTGCTACCGTAGCTGGCACATTCTCTCTGGTTAGTCATCCAGTATGCAGCCTGATAAAAGCATTTTCAAGCACACTTGTGTGGATCCTGGTCTAAATCCGGCGACGGGACTGGACTTTTATGACCTGTGTGAGGAGTAAAAATGATACTGACGACGAGTTAGCATTGGCTGATGCTGAAACAAACCCATTAATTGAGTTTAGTCCATGTCTACGTTAACAGCGTAACCCTCGTACGACCAAAAGTGTTGGAACCAGGCTTTGCTCGGCCAGTTCCTCTCAGAGTTTTCTCACGGTGACATGATGTAGCTTCGTCAAAGAATGCGAAGCAGCTGTCCCGCTGACCTTTAGGATATTCTCTATTGTGTCAGCAGGTGATACCTATTAGTTAAATGTCAGGTCTCTGGCCACCTCTCTGGCTTGGCACTTCTAGTTCCCTCATGATGCTCCTCATAGCCGCTGACTCATGTTCCCTCATAAAGCTGGGAACACACACACACACACACACACACTGGAGCACTTTTAAAGTTAGACTCAATTACAGTTGAAGACCGAGTTTTGACACTCAGTCTGGAGGTGAGAGGCTTGACTCCCGCTTCCTGTACTCTAGAAGATAACAACTATTGATAACATCTAAGGTGACCTGCCCTGTTTCTGGCAGAGCAGTGATTTTTTAAAAGTCGTTTATCGTGGTCAAATCGCAGTTTTGATCTGCCTTTTTCCTGACAAGCAAATGCAGTGAATGTGCAGAATCCACTCCAAGGTGTTATGAATTTGTCTTGATCAGCGTCTCCGCTTATGAACCATGTGCTGCCGCTTCCCCGGTGCTGCGAGGAGTCTGTTCGCCCAAATGACCGAATACAATATCTCCTACCTCACCTCTGGTGGTATTGAGCCATGCAGGTAGTTTTATGTCCAGGTTTTGAGACATCCGTCTCTGCAACCGAGTCTCCTAGAGATCACATTCATAAATCATTACTTTATTTTGTCAAATGTATTTTAGGGTAATTGGATTGGTGCCTGGACTGTGTTTTTTCAAGTAAAAGAAGTGCATTCCTGCTGCATTTATTTATTTATTTATGTATTTATTTTTTAATACACTCAAGCCGTGGGGAGGCGGCGGCCGTGGTGGTGCTGCAGTCCTGTCTGTGGTTAGGCTTGGACAAAAAAAAAGCACCAGTGGAAGATGGTGGTTAAATGTTACTGAAGTGAACTTGTTGTGCTTTGAGTCTCATGTCACTTTTTTGAAGATTAAACCAAGACCGCAGTCTTTCTCTGAAGAGCAGCAACCGGTTCGAGTCGGTTGTCACCAGAGCGTAATGACATTTCTGTTGTGGTGCTCACAACTGTAAAAAAAAAAAAAAAAAAAGACATTCAAGAGCAACGTCTCCTTTCATAAACAGTGACCCTGCTTCGGCGTTTCTTCGGTACAAACGAGTCCCGATGAAAACTGTTGACATCGTGTTCTGTCGTTAGTCCGGAGCAGCAGGGACACCGCTTCTTGTTGTCCCTTGCCACGCTAGCGAGGTCAAAATATTAATTAGTCCAGTGCCCTGGTTTCTGACCAAATACCTGCCATACTGACATTCCCATCAGCCTCAGCTGTACGCCGTGTTTCGTGCCTCTCAGCAAATGTCAGCACGCTAACATGCTAAGCTAAGATGGTCAACGTGCTGCTTAGCATCCGCACGTCCGTCTTGTCATTGTGAATGTGAAATTCGAGGCTAATTGTCTTTAGTTTTTTGCTTTTTTTTTTGTTTTTTTTTGTTTTTAGGTTTTCAATGCAGTTTGGACCTTATTCCGTAAAATTCTCCGCATGCGGTTTGGAATGCACTGCACTGTTTATTCAGATCCCACAATGACTTGCCGTTCTCCGTCTAATTCTACCTGCATCCATCCATCGATCAAACCACAGATAAAGGAGGAGAACAAGCCGGTGGCCGCGGTCGTCCCCCCGCCGCCTCTGTCAGCGCTGCCGGGCGGCTTCCTCAAGCAGCTGGTCAGAGATTCAGAGAAGGAGACCAAACACAAAGAGCCGGAGGTCAAAGAGGACAAGACAGTGAGTGGTTTCTCATTGGTTTTCGGTTCAGATCAGCTCTCCAAGCTGCTTAAAGATACAGTTGGACATTTTGGGAAACACGCTTATTTGCTTTCTTGCCAAGACGAGAAGGTAGACAGTTAGCGTAGCTTAGCATAAAGACTGCAAACAGGGGGAAACAGCTAGCCTGGCTCTGTCCAGAGTTAACAAAACCCCTCTTGTCAGCACCTCTAAAGTCCACTAACCAGTAGGCGGCTTTGGTTTAGGAGGCAGAGCAGGTCGTCCACTAAACGGAGGGTCGGTCGTTGGTTCGATCCCCGGCTCTTCCGGTCCACATGTCGAAGTGACCTTGGGCGAGATGCTGAACCCCAATACTGCCCCCGATGTATCATTGGTGTGTGTGTGTGTGTGTGTGTGTGTGTATGTATAGAAAAGCCCTTTGTGAATGGGTGAATGTGTCAGAAGTGTAAAGCGCTTTGAGTGGTCGATAAGACTAGAAAAGCGCTATATATAAGTGCAGTCCAATTACATTTCATCACCACATTACATCTCGTTTCTTTATTTAATCATATTTGAAAACGTTCACATAGTCAGGGGCACTGTAGTGCATTAGCTGTTAAAGAAATGTTATGCTGAAATACCTTAAAAATGTGAAGCAGACTATAATGTAATATCTCCACGTTAGCCGACCGATGTTTAATGATAGCGTTAAGTTGGTGCCTGCTCTTTATTTTCTGCACCTTTTTAATGTTGAAATGCCAACGTTAGTTACAAAAGTCGTTATAAAGGACTGAAGATAAAAGTTGTAAACCTTCCCAGCAAAACCCGAACATTTCAGTCTTTGTGTGTCTCTCTTGCATTTTTATTTCAGTTATAGCAGATTGTTATTTCACACAGACGATACTGTCAGGCTCTCATTCTGAGCCAAAAGGCTTTGAATTAACCATAAAAGTAGAAGCCTGTTTTCTGTTACACATCCGTTGCACAAAAGGAATGGACGCCACCGCACGTACGGCGACCCGACCCTCCTCCCGTCGGCTCGCAGATCTGAAGGTCCCCATACCTGCGGTCTGCAGCCGGCCCCTGCCCCTATTTGTTGGCCGGTTGCAGGGACTCCCGGAAACCTACAGGAACCCCAACCACAGCTTCCGTTTTTACGCTCCTCACATTCTAACTAATCAAGATATAACACGTTAATTACTGAACGCAGCTGCTGGTTGGTGGAATTTTGTTGCTTTTGGACAGAGCGAGCTGCTTCCCTCTGTTTCCAGTCTTTATGCTAAGCTAAGCTAAGCAGCTGCCGGTTGTAACTTCACATTCACTGTGCAGACGCGAGAGTGGGATTGATCTTTGTTTTTGCCCCCACAGCCAAACAAACTGAGCGACAACCTCGTGCAACAGTTCCTCGTCCCAGATCAGACCCCTCCGATCCTCGAGGCTGAGATGTCCCTCCGGGCCGAGCAACTGATCAGCAACGGCAGGCAAGGACGCAACTCGGCCCAGTCAGACGGCAAGTCCTCGTCTCAGAGGCGCATAGACAGTCCCGACCCCGGCTGTAGACAGCAAACCAAACAGGATGTGACACCGGAGCCGCCCAGGCTGCAACAGGAAACGATGTCAGAGAAGAAGAGCAGGAGGACGCCACAGGCCGAGCAGAAGAATGAGAGGCTAGAGGAGGTGAAGCAGGTGGAGAAGGAGGAGGAAGGGGTGAAGGAGAGGCAGGAGCCAGAGGGAAGGCAAGCAGACGCGGCTGTAGCAGAGAAGAACAGGACAGAGGTACGTCTGTTACTGTCCCCGTTCATAATGCAGGTCTGAGGTGTAGTTAGATTATAATCAGTGACTAAGTGAGAATAAATTAAAAGCAATCCTAAACAAATTCATTAAATTATCATTTGAAGGATGCGTTAAGGCGTCATTCCAGTTGTTCTGGTGGCACGCATTTTTGTTCTTTAATAAAATTTGACAGTTGTTGTGTTCCCCAGATGTTTATTTCCCCCATGGGGTTGTCAAAGAGTCCAGGTTTCTAGTTCTACATACAGTCACTTTAAAAACAATAACAATAAAAAGAAAAGTAAAAAATAATAAAAGAAAAAACCTTCAAAGCAACACAAGACCTCATCGTCGAAAGACGTGAAACAGAACAAACTGGACAATGCTGGGTAGCTAACGCAAAAAGAACACACAAAAGTCAAATACAACAAAAAGATCATGAAAGAATAAAGATGGATTTAAAGGTTGACAGCGCAGATTCCCTCACTGTGGCCTAGGTGCGGGTTTGTAGGTCAGCATCAGATTTCACCACCACAACACTGGACAGATGAATCGCATGTGATCAAGCCATGTCCGGCCCTTCCTATACTCCCACACAGCTGTGTCTAAAACAGCTGGTCTCTGTAGCTTTTCACCAAACAAGCAGGAGGGAACAGAGCATTTGTTGGGGGACTATTTTCAGCGGCGGATGAATCCACATTTGGTGCTCTGTGTGTGTGTGTGTGTGTGTGTGCTTGTGTGTGTGTGTGGGACTGAGCCAGAAAAAAACTGCAGTGTGTGTGTTCGTGGCGATGGAGGAACCTGTCACCCAGAGCAACAGTGTGACTCACCGATGTGTTTTTAGTGTTTTTTGGACAACGGTGGAGCTCCTCCAGACGTATCAGGATCTGACACACAGACAGTTGTTGTTAGTAGGAGACGTTCACTGTTGGTTCGGGTCTTTTTATGGGATTTGTTGAGTAAAAGCAAATGATGGAATATCACTGAACTTACCCTTTAAATTCTAATTCTGTCTTGAAGTGACTTTTAACGTGGAGTCACAAGCTCCATTTTTAAGTTTTTAGTTCTGGGATAACTTCAGTGTAGACACATGGAGTCAGTCCGAATCAAGCCAACCGACAGAGCGGCGGCAGGGGGGGCTCTGATTGGTCAGGTGTCATGTGTTGGCGAGAGTCGAGCTTAACGATGTATTTGTAATAGCATTATTTTAATGATAACGAATGAAATCTATTCATTATTTCTCCAGCGTATCTGGAGTTACTGCTCCCTCCAGACCATGAATATGCTGCGGGGAGTCTCTAGTGTCTTTGCTCCTCTGTTGTGTCCCTGTCTCTCTCAGGTGAGGGACGTGTGGTATGAAGCTGGAACTGTGTGGTATGTCCAGAAGGACGGTTTCACCCTGGGTGAGATATGAAAACGACACTACCCTACACACACACACACACACACACACACACGAGTCATGCTCACTAACAGCTCATTGTAAAGCATATTTAACATGTTTGCTTCAGTTGATTACACACGGATACGTTAGTTCTCTTTACATATTGAGAAACACAGATAAATCTGTCCGGGCTTTTTTATTTTTCTCATACAACCACAACAAACATCTCATGAATGAGGCCCAGTGACTCTAAACAAGTGATCACAGGTGAGTTAGCTGTGAAGCGGGAGGTGTTATTTTGGGCGCCCCGGTGCCTGGAGGTAAAAAGTCCCATTCGTTTTTACATGACTCACAGTTGGAGCACTTCTACAGGTGGGATCGGCACGAAACCCCCTCGGTTGAATCATCAGTACAAAGGACGCAATAGAAAAGATCTGAATCTTGGATGAAGACAGTAGAAGGTACGAGCCTGTGGATATAAAAGCTTTGGAGGGGAAGTTGTGAACGACTCCCGAGGTACAATTTCGAAGGAAAGATCCAACCGCAGAGCTTTAAATTCTGGGTTACGCTCTGCTAAGGCTGGACAAGAGCTAAAGATTACAGCCCGGAGAAAAGTCGTTTTAGACTCTGCAGCCTCAGTCAATTCACTTTCAGATTCCGGGTCAGTTTTGGATGAGCTCAGTTGCTATGACGCTTCGCTTTGTCCACAAATTCAGCATCAAAGCGTCTGGAGTTCACTCGCTCCGATCCACACCTCGGACTGGCTTCCCCTCCGCGGCAGCGACAGCTGAGGCTCATGGGTACTGTAGTTTTTAGAGCTTTCTGCCAAAATGAAGGACTAGAGCTGCAAGGGCATTACATCATGCAGGAAAGTCCTTTTGAGGAAATTGTTTGGAGAAAATTTTGGAGCCCAGACTAGCGAGAATCACTTGTGGACACAGCGGCTTCTCCCACGGTGCAACTCAACTCAGTTCAGCTCAGTTCAAACGACTCTGTCTCTCCGTCATTAACTTCCTCTGGGAAGTTGAAGTAAATTGGCCACGCTGGTGACAGACTGGTCACCGAGCACCTGTGGAGTCTGTGCACCTTTTCTGAAAGCTCACTTTTCCCCCTCTACACTACGATAGAAGCGGAGCTACGTTTTCATATTCGTAGATTTTAAAGATCCATTTTGAAACGTATCCTAAAAATGGTGTCTCAGCAAAGGAGAAAAGACGTGTCAATCCCACAACAGGTGTTTAATTTCACACTTGATTAATCTGCCAATTATTTTCTCGATGAATTGTTTTGCCGATATAACATCTGAAGGCCGTTTAAATGCGCCGGCCACGGTTTTTTTACCGCCCAAGCTGATACCATCAGGTGTCTTGTTTCGCCCAACCAACAGTCCAAAACCCCCAAATATTCATATAAGTTGTAACATAGAGACCAGGAAAAAAGCACATTTTTAAATCTGAGAAGGTTAAGCAGGAAAATGTTTGGCCCCTTAAACAATTAATCGATTATCAAAATAGTTGCTGATTGACTTTCTGTCAGCCAGTTAATTAATCAACTACTTGTTCCAGCTCAGCTTTCAACACTAGTGTGAACGTGTAAATGGTCTCAATGATTTGGCCTTGATGCGTGCGTGGATTAGCGGGGGACTGATCCACGCACGATCTCCAGGAATGTCCTAGTCTGTTACGTTACCTTCGTATCATGTCACAGAGAAGTCACGGCGGAGTCCCTGTGTCTCTCCTGATGCTGCTGCTGCTTGGGTCCGCTCCGCATCCATCTGTTCGCTTTATCCAGCCAGCAACCTCGCATCCATCCATCCATCCAGCCACTTACTGCGCCGCAGTGCGCTAATCCCGTTAGACCTTCATATTCCCCCGCATGGCCCTCTGACTCCACACCCCTGACCCGGCTCTTTAATGCGCAGGGATCAGAGAATTACGACTAAACTAAAGCTCGCCCGGAGAGACGTGTTTACACAGCCGTGCGCTGTGGACCTGACTTGACCCTGGGCGACTCATTTCCAGCACTCGGGGTTAATAACAGGCGTTCTGGTCGTTGGGGGAGTTTGATAATTGTTCTCTCGTTTCAGCCACTCAGCTGAAGCCAGATGAAGGCACACCTGAACTCCCAGAAGGCCGAGTGAGGGTCCGACTGCAGGCGGATGGGTCGCTGCATGACGTCACCGAGTACGAAATCGAGAAGGTAGCTCAGTTCTTTTTTTCAATTTGGACACGTTTCTGTCTCCGCCAACTTCATGTTGCGCTTCCAAAAAAGCTGGGGGGGACTCAGAGGACACAAAGGTCAAAACTGAAGCAGAAGAGGTTGAGATATCCAGTATCAGAGAATGATACTACAGAAGAACCGGCTTTAGAGTAAAAGTTGTTTGCTGAGTGTGAGCGAAAAGATGTCTGTAATGTTTAAATATATAAACAGGGAGGAAATAAGAGGAAACTGGCTGAAATGGAAACAGAATTCTGCTGCCAGATGTTCTGCTGTTGGTAGACAACGTACGTCAGAGAAATGATATAATAAGGAGAATTTACATAAATTTACATTTAGACAATCAAGCCAGAGATTGTAAATTAAATCGCTGTCAGATTTATTCCAGTTTTTCTTTTTTCACCCCTTGATAAACGCCTTAAAAGAAGAAAGAAGTCTGGGAGTCAAAGTGGAGGATTTTTACGTTTAGCCTTCACTTAAGTCCAAAATCTTTCTTTTAGAAGTTCTAAAAAAACTGGATCCAACATGTCCCGTAATGCAGCCAGCAGAGCATCTTTTCATTAGACACTGCCTGGTAAATCCAACTCCACACACCCAGTTTGTCGCAGGATTCGTGTTTTCAAGGGCCGGTTACGAAGGTTCAGCAGTTTTCCCAATCCCAGGTAAACTAACCCCTTGGTGTAGAATACGCGAGCGTCCCCTCTAACGCATCCAATGCCTCCCTCCACAGTGTAACCCGTCGGAGCTGGATCTGTGTGAAGATCTGAGCGACCTGCAGAGGGTGAATGAATGCGGGGTTCTGCACACGCTGACCAGTCGCGCCAAAGCCGACATGCCGCTCACGCACGCCGGACCCAACCTGGTCAGCTTCTGGCCCCCGCTACGGGCCCACAGCAAGGTGAGATCGAACCACCACAGGTTCACAGGCAGATGATTGACCTGCCGATTAGTTTTTGGGGATTGATCAGTGATACAGTGATAGAAAAGGAAGAGCAGCAGCTTCTCAGACTGGAGCAGCTGGAGCAGGCAAATATTTTGGCATTTTTGCTTGAAAAATGACTCTTCTCCAAATAGTTCCCAATGAATTTTCTATTGATCAACCAGTGGATGAAGAAACTCGCTGTTTGAGCTCCAAACCATTTTCATTCACTCTTTCCTCCCCTTATTTTTCTGTCAGACCCCAAAGTCTCGGCGAGGAGAGTCGGTGTGGGATGCTCCTCCGGCTCTGGCTGCCTTGGTCAAACGGGTCTATGTGTCCATGGTGGGCAGCAGGAGAGACCACAGCGTGTGCGCGGTGGGACGCAGCGGGACCGGGAAGACCACCGCGTGCCAGGCCTTCACGCACGCTCTCCTCAAACAAGCCGGAACAACCGGAGAGAACATCAGCGGTGAGCGCGGCGGCCGCAGGGATGGCGCTTCGCGTCCGCGCCTCGCGGACAGTTTATTGATGTTCTTTCTCTCTCACTAGCGGAGCGCGTGCAGGCCATGTTCACCATCCTGAGGTCTTTTGGCTGCGTGAGCTCCCAGCACAGCGACGCTTCATCTCGGTTCGCCACGGTCTTCTCACTGGACTTTAACCACGCTGGACAAGCCGCCGCCGGACACCTGCAGGTACGCAACACGCACACAAACGCGTTTCACGGAGTCAAAGTTACCCAGTGTCCTCCTGTCCCTTTCCAACCTTCTCACCCTCCACGCTCTCTGCTGCCTCTCCCTCAGACCATGATGCTGGACAAATGGACAGTGTGTCGGAAAACCCCAGGAGACAGTAACTTCCTGGTCTTCTCTCAGATGCTGGCAGGACTCAGCACAGAGATGAGGTAACCTCCGGTGCTGGAGAGTAGATTCACTCACGTACTGGACTTAAGTAGTTTTTGAGGTGCTTTACATCAGTATATCCACTTTGTCTTGCTTTATACTTCTACTGCACAACACGCAGGATGGATATATTGCACTGGTTACCAGTTGCTCCGGGTTTTACATTAAAAAGACATATGAGCAGCTTATAAAACACGAGACATTAAGATTAAACAGGTGGTTGCCAACAGTTTTGATCAGTTGTTTTCAGTTCCACAAGAGACATTTCTCCTCTAAACTCTAAAAAGACCAAAAATTATTATACATTTTTGTACCAGAGGTTTGTTTTTTCTTCTTTCCCATGAATCATCTCATGACCCCTCAGGTTTATCTGGTGACCCCCTGGAGGGGCCCGGCCCCCAGGTTGGGAACCAGTGGACTAAACTCTGGTCCCTGTCTCTCACGTAGCTAAAAGCAGCTCCAGCAGTAAAACGCTGCCAAAGCCTCCGTGACTCAGGATCAATGATCCATTAGAATCAGAGACCAGTCACAGGAGACGGGTCCCTGCACAGTGAAGTACTTTTACTGTGATAGTGGAGCTACAGGAAGTACTTTTACTGTGATACTAGAACTACAGGAAGTACTTTTACTGTGGTAATGTGACTACAGGAAGTACTTTTACTGTGACTACAGGAAGTACTTTTACTGTGACTACAGGAACTACAGGAAGTACTTTTACTGTCATACTGGAACTACAGGAAGTACTTTTACTGTGATACTAGAACTACAGGAAGTACTTTTACTGTGGTACCATGACTACAGGAAGTACTTTTACTGTGATACTTTGACTAAGGAAGTACTTTTACTGTAATACAGGAACTAGATGAAGTACTTTTACTGTGATACTGGGACTACAGGAAGTACTTTTACTGTGATACAGGAACTAGATGAAGTACTTTTACTGTGATACAGGAACTACAGGAAGTACTTTTACTGTGATACTGGAACTACAGGAAGTACTTTTACTGTGATACTTTACCGTGATACTTCTGAAAATTTACTTAAGTAGGATTGTGAATGCAGGACTCTTTACTTCTACACTAAGGGATGATTTCTACATTGTTTTACTGGCACTTTTACTCTCTCCACCACTGATGACCTCGCTCTTCCGTGTGTAACTCAATGCTGATTTGATAACACAGTTTCACATATATATTTTCCTGTTGTTATTTCTTCGTTAGGACAGAACTGCAGCTGCACCAGTTCCCTGAATCCAACTCGTTTGGCATTGTTAATCCCACCAAGGTACAGTCAGCGCAACAGAAGTGTTACGTGTGTGTTTGGGTTCGGGGGGTGGGGGGCAGGATTTGGAAGTAGCGGTTCCAGGCGCAGGTCGTTAGAAGCACGGAGGAATGAAGGTCGCAAATTCTGACGCCGGCCTTCGGGAACTGTGACCGTCCTGTAGTTAAGAAAAGAGGAGTGTGGGTGAGAACGACTGGAAATCATTACGAGTCGAAGCTGTGATCCCCGCATTTGCAGTCTCACAACACGACTGGCAGAAGTAAATCAAATCAGGGGAGAAAAACTTGAATCTATCCCACGAACGTCCTCCACCTTGATGAAGGTGCAACACTAAATCACAGGAAAGGTAAAGTTTACTTCTCCGGGTAGGAAGACGGTGGATCTGGCAGGACTTGCTCAGAACTTGAGACCTTCTGACTCGCGAATACACTTGAGCTGACTGTATTTTAAACCCTGTTCACAGCAATATTAAAAAAAACATTTCCTGATCGCCATGAATTACAAGCCAACACGTGAGATGTCCGGAACACGGTGTGTGTTTGCGATGTTCCTGTCAACACAGTGCTCGTGTCAGGGTGAAGTACCGAGGGAAGAAAAATAGAAAATTGAGCCAAAAGGGGTTTTGAAGAGGCAAATCCGTGCAGTGAAGAGACGGGAGATGAGCTGTGACTCAGCTGTTCTTCCTCCTTATCAAGTGGCTGATTTCCACACACAGCAAAGACAGACCGTCCCTCCTCCCTCCCTGTCTGTCTGTCTGTCTGTCCTCAGGTTGAGGAGAAACAACGCGCGTCCGTCGCCTTCACCAAGCTGCTGACCGCCATGGAAACGCTGGGCTTCTCCGCCGGCGAGCAGAAGGCGATATGGCACGTTCTGGCCGGCATCTACCATCTGGGAGTTGCCGGGGCCTGTAAAGGTAAAACTGATTCCTCGTCACACAGTGGTAGTAAGCCCTCGAGACACGTGTTTGTGTTTCTATACTGGTGAGGACATTCATTGTGATATTGCGTCTAACCTTTGCCATCACAACCCCCAGCCCCTAACCCTAACCTCCACCCTCTAAACCCAACCCCCAACCCCCTAAACCAAACCTCCACCCCTAATCCTAACCCTAACCCCCCCCCACCCCCAACCCCAACCCCCTAATCCTAACCCCAACCCCCTAACCCCCAATTATTATTGTTATTATAGTTGTTATTGTTATTTCCTTCCTATTCTCTCTTTCTGATTCTTTTCCTGTCTTGTGAATCTTGCAGGTGCACAGGTACATTTCTTTCCCTTTTGATTGCATGTGTCCTTTAAATGCTCTGAAAACCTGGAATCAAATCATAAGTTTTTCTCTATAACGTCAAATATTTATAACTAAAAAAGCAACAATCAAAGTTAAAGCTCAGGAAAATTCTGTATTATTTATTTAGAGTTTAACACACACACACACACAAAACTCATCTCATCTCCTTGACCAGATGCGTGTGGTTGTGCTGAGGTCTGGCAAAATAAGCAAACAGCCAACTGTACTTAACAAGCCTCATCAAATTCTGAGACAGGTTTTGCTAAATCCTGACTGGTGCACAGAAACACGCAGCGTCACCTTTTTTAAAATCCTTTAAAAACTGCTGACCTACACAACACGTCCCGAGGGCTCCGCACCAAAATGCCTCAGCCATCAGTGGTAAAGAAAAATCACCAAAACGGTCACGACGTGAGGGGATTCTGTTGCTTTTTTACCACTGGAGTGACACGCTTTTCCCTGAAAATGTTGCTGAACCGACCCTCACACCGTGACCGGTGTCCTCCCTCGGTAGCCTTTGTCACAATCACGTCGCTTCTGTGTTTGCGCTTCCTTTGCGCAGTGGGCAGGAGACAGTTTGTGAGCTTCGACAGCGCTCAGGCGGCCAGCAGCGTGCTGGGTTGTGAGGGAGAGGAGCTGCACACCGCTGTGTTCAAACATCACCTCCGACAGCTGCTGCAGAGAGCCACCGGAGGCAGCAGAGAGAGAAATCCCGCTGCCGAATCGGAGGAGGGTGAGAGACACGCGCGCACACACACAAGCAAACACCCGCTAAAGGCGTCGCCTTTGGGAGGCAAAAGCAGGGGTAACCAGGGTAGGCCCGAGGTTGAGGGGGGTCCTTCAGAGAGCAGAGGTGGACCAGAGTAGACCAGACTGAGGATCGATCCAGTCCTTCTTAAGGTCCACAGCTACGATCTCTTAGTCATTAGGGTTCACCAGCAAGGGACCATGAACGTCTGCAACACATTTCATGCCAATCTAGCAATTTCACCCTGGTGTTGAACAGCCAGACCAGCCAGTTAAGATGGCCACCGCCACCACACGCACATTCATGTTCATTAAGAGTGAGAAAACCTTCTTAGACCACGTCTTCATTCCTTTGTTTCTGGTCTCTGCAGGTCCCAGGTTGACGGCTGCCCAGTGTGTTGATGGAATGGCTGCGGGACTCTACGAAGAACTCTTCGCTGCCATAGTCTCACTCATCAACAGGTGCGTGGATGCATCTCGGCTCATTTTGAAAACATTGTTCCCGTTTGAAAAAAGACGCGCATCCGCAGATTTCCCTAAACGTCGAACCGTTCGTTGAACTCGGTCCTGAAATGATGCGGTCTAGCATTTACACTGAAAGACAAAGTTACCGAGCAACCGTGAAACATATTGAAACAGTCATACATGCCAGGTGCCTTCATGCCTTCGGGCTTTGTTTGGTGTACTGGTATTTTCTTGGTCTCGTGGTACACTTCTATATAAAATGGGTAAGGAACCTCATTTTCTGGCCACATTTCCGTTTTCGTGTGTCGTACGGATCAGATGATCTCTACTTCCTCATGCGTTTTCCACGTGGCTGTACCCGCTCACAGCAGCCACCCCTTGTTTGCTCATAACACGCATCCATGCGCGGCGCACATGAAGCGGGATATGCTTTGTTGGCAGGGCTCTGAGCGGTCAACAGCTGACGTTAGCCTCTGTCATGGTGGTGGACACACCGGGCCTGAGGAACCCGAGGCACTCTGCAGAGGAACGAGGGGCCGGCTGGTCCGAGCTCTGCCACAACTACCTGCAGGAGAGGCTGCTGGAGCACCTCCACGCACACACCTTCAGGAACACGCTGGACAGATACGCACAGGTACCGTGGGGTCTAAGCTCACACGGGTCCAACTGGTTTAAAGCCTGAACATCTGTCCTCTCATTTCACGTCTCCCAGCTCTGCACACAGAAAAGGAATGTTGGTAATAATACGCTACAAAATCATGTGTTTTCAAAAACAGAGTTACAGAAGGTTCACATCTTCTTACTGAAGAGTACTTTTTCCACAGATGTACTGTCACACACACACACACACACACACACACACACACACACACACACACACACACACACACACACACACACACACACAGTGGCCCTCTTGAGACCAGATTTTATATATATATATGTGATGTGATTGGATTATTTTTATTATTGATGCATTTTAATCTCGCAGCAGGTCAAGTCGGGACTAATTCTGACCACTCTGTGTTCTGCTGAGTAGTTTCATCTATAATAATCCATCATATTTTATTTCATGAGCATGAGTTTCATATGTAAAATCTGAACCCCCCCAAGTCACTGGTAATTATAGTTCTCAATTGTAGTGGAGTGGAGTTGAATAAAGTTGAATAAATAAATCAACAGTTTTCATTCACATTGATCCTTCACACACTTAGATAGATAACGATACAGCAGTTTGACGGTGCGTTGTCTGTTCCAGGAGAAGATCCCAGTGGAGTTTGAGTGTCCGGAGAGCAGCCCGGCGGAGGTGGTGTCTGCCATCGACCAGCCGCCTCCTCAGGTACACATCTGCACGTAAACCTGGGAATGAGAATCGCAGCCACATGATCCTAGCAGGTTTTCAACATTTCAGATTCTACGCACAGTTTATGTTTACAATCCATCTGAAACGTTCCTGCATTCTTTTTTTTTTCCGGGTTTCTCCTCATGCGAGTCGAGGGACTATGGATAGAGGGTGTTTTACAATGTGCTGTACAGATTGTAAAGCGTGCCAGATCCTGCAGTAACCGCAGGTCACGCCAAGCAAAGGAACAACTGCCCCAGGGGACTGGGGGCTAAATGTCCCTCTCACTTTTCAAAATGCTATTTTTCTCCCAATCCTCCACTTTCATAGTTGCAGATTTTCATCTAAGAACTGTCTAATCAGGTGCATCCTACTGACCAGCCAGTAGACCAGATAAGAGAGGGGTTTATAGAAATGTTGATTGTGTGGCGGAGGGACTTCAGCCCTGAGTTTTGCCCGTCAGGCTACATAAAGTCTGCCCTAGCCATCTGGTCCCGGTTGTTGGGGCTGTAAACAGCCTGAGAGAAGTACTTCCACTTTCTCTGCTTGTTCATCATTTAATCTTTTTTTTTTTTTTTTTTTGCTGTTACTGCTCTACAAAAGACGCCAAGATCTCAGACCTCAATTAAATATAAAACAGTAAAGCCCAGTTCTCTTTTGGCAGCATTTATCTCATACTGTGGTGAACTGTTTCTCGAGATTCAATTAAGACTGCTCTACCCTGCCGTTTCCTCCTCAGACGATGAATGTATAAAAATATTTCTCTCTTTCTTTCCGCTCCATCCACCATTTGACAGGGCCAGAAATTTTCAAAGCTTTAGCTCAATTTATGCTTGAAAAACAGTGACAGCTCGTGTTGCTCTTTTGGGGTAATCCTATATTATGTGTGTGTGTGTGTGTGTGTGTGTGTGTGTGTGTGTGTGTGTGTGTGTGTGTGTGTGTGTGTGTGTGCGCGCGCGCGCGCGCGCCTGTGTCTGTGTTTAAGGTCCGGGCGGCAGATGGAGACCCCAGAGGTCTGTTATGGGTTCTGGATGAGGAGATGGTGACACCAGGCTCCAGCGAGAACAGCGCCCTGGGGAGAGTCTGCCAGTATTACGACAACACTGGTAAAATCTAGAGAGACACACAAACACAGAGTCTCCCTCAGTGTGTGTGTGTGTGTGTGTGTGTGTGTGTGTGAGGGTGAGATCCATAAAACATGCAGTGTTAATTCAGGGTTGGATATTGTAAATTCGTTTGCCCCCGCAGTGCGTCAGTGCGAGCAGCCGCTGCAGTGTGAGGTGAACCATCTGATGGGCTGCGACCCCGTCCGCTACGACCTGACTGGATGGTTCGGCCTGATCCAGAACAACCCGTCTGCTCTCAACGCCATCTGTCTGCTCCAGAACTCCACCATGTGAGTCCGTTTAAAGGCCCGGGAGGCAGAACGCCGATACGCGGCGATGTCACGTCTAAGTGAACATCTTACTGTTTGGCCTGGTAAATATTAAGATTCACATTTCGACCAGAAGGCTGGGGGTCACTGCCACACAGGAAGCGTTAGAACTACATAAAATGGCCAAATGGGAAATCTCAATGCTTCCCATAATGCTTTAGGGGATGTGAGGTGTAATGTTGCTGTGGATTCAGGGTGGGCTATAACTGGAGCCCCATTTTTTCAGCCCTATTTGCTCACATTTTGTTAAACCGGCACCGTTAAAAGTCTGCCAAATTGGCTATTAGCAGTCGGTGTTTGCACTGTACCAATGGATGTCCGGACATCTGTCACTGGATCACTGTGATTCTGAGGAAAACCTCAAAACCTGGCGATTCTCAGGCAGGTTCTGCAGGTAGGAGGAGCGTCTTTTCTTCTTAGAACCCCAGAGTGGATTTATGGGTGTCCATTCGTGATGGATACCTGAGACAGTGAAATGCTACGGGGGTGGAGAGTTGGTAAGTTGTATTCCGATCTGCACTGTGTGTGGGCTACACAGATTTCTGCTCAATCACACATCTCAGTAAACAGTTACACTTTCCTGTACGCTGGCAATCCTGACTATGCACTTGCAGATTCCACTTCTGCTCCGGTTTCACATCCAACGAGTATATCCAAATAAATGAGCGCATTTCGGTTGCATGGTGGGGACCTTTTATCCTTTATTGACAGTATTGGACACTCACGTTAGTGAGCGCAGTTGGGTAATCTGATTACTGCACCTGCTGACCCTTAAACATGCTCTCGTGTCAAATGTGATGTGCCAACTTCTTCTTCTTCTTCTTCTCCTTCTGTTTTCCTCAGAGGGGTGGTGAAGGCCATGTTTACCCCCAGAATCTCTGTGCCCCCAATGTGTCAAGGTCTGGGGGGTTTGGAGGGCGGCAGCCAGCGCTCTCTGCAGAGGAACGGCACCATTAGGAAAACTTTCAGCGGGGGGATGGCAGCCGTACGCAGACACTCCCAGTGTATTGCAGTGAAACTACAGGCAGTAAGTGTTCCAGTACACGCCTTATCACCTTTTTGCAATATGTAGTAAAACTGGACTGGGCCCCTCTCTCACTGTCCCCGTCCCGCAGGACGCCCTGGTGAACTTGATTCGCCGAGCCAGGCCGGTGTTCCTGCAGTGTGTGAGTGCAAAGACCGACACCGGAAGTTTCGACGTCCCGGCTCTGAGAGTCCAGCTGCACTCCACGCAGATCCTGTCGGCCCTGCAGCTCTACCGCACAGGTCAGCGCGTTCCCACCGGTAGCACTTTGCTGGAATCCGCCCTTGTCGGGCATTTTTGGAGCAGTATATAGACAATATCGATAAACGGTTTACAACACACCGTAATGTACAGAATCCCAGAGGTGTCACGGAAAAAAATGTTTGTGCAAGATTTAATAACTGGCGCTCTTGATTTAGTGGAACTTTTCACCTTCGTGGCACTGGCCTCGTCCTTCACGTAGCCTTCACCCTCTGTCCATGGAATCGCTTGTGATCGCACGTGACGCGTTTTAGTTTGATGTTGGGCTGAGACACGTGGATACGCTTTGGGTTTTGGCCGTTATAGTTATTTCCAATCCCTTAAACAGAATGTTTCAGGATGCCATCCGCTCTAGAGAAACTCTTAACTGTCTTCGTCATCTGCCTCAAACTCCCAGCCGATTGAAAGGTGTTTCATTCTCATTCTCCGTAACTAATCATATCATATCTCTAACTGGCGTATGAACAGTTATTGAATGAATGATAAGACAGTAAAGCTCAGCTGTTACCATGTTTAATAGAATATAATTCAACACATGTATAAAGAATTAGTGGTGGTGGGTTTAAAACTTTTCATAAAAGGGTTCAAAACTCATGACGACATGTATCATAATAATGTTGAAAGTAAAATAGAGAAATCTAGTTGTAATGAACTGTAATGAATGCGATTAATTCATCCATGTAATGTAAATTACATGGATGAATATAGAAAAAGAAGACACTGTGTTTCATATTTATATAAAGCATGAAGATTACATCTGTGATATATTATATTTATGCTTTATATGATTGTTCTAGGTGTTGACAAATCCATTGACGAAAACCCTAATAGCTCCTACAACTGCATTAAAGTGTGTTGTAAAACATGTGTTAATTGTTTAGCTACTGCTTAAAAAAATGCTCAAGTAGGAGGCTTTGAAATAAATGACAAGTTGGTGAAAATGAAAAGTTTGGCCAAACCTCAGACTGGTGGCAATTTGTTCTTTAAATGCAAAACTGTGCGAAAACTGGCACTCGCCTACCTGAGATGAGGAATTAAGCGCAGGCAGCCCACGCTCCAGCTCCGGGTGAGGTTTCCTTCCATCCGAGCAGGTTTAGCCTTTTAGGTCCATGCTCCACTTTCTTATCTCTTTTCATAAAGTCTGCCTATTTTTACCTGGACTGGCACAGTGCTGCTGAGTAAACAGGAGCCACAGCACAAGTTGTTTCCAAGGAGCCGCAGACTGAATTTAAACAGATTATGCTGCAGGATTAAAGTGAGAACAGTTGCGCTGATCTGGGACCGGTTCTGGATTCAGCTCAACGAGAAACTCATTACAAACTGCTCATTATAAGAATGATACATTTGGAAATAAATACAGGATGTCTGTGTATTACGTGTTCTGCGTAGCTGCTCATTACGAGGCTATCGATACCCCCCTCTTTGAGCCCAGGCTGTGTTTAGGGCCAACATCCAGCCTGGTGATTTGACAGTCAGAGAAACAAAATAAGCAGAGTTCACAACACAAGGCTCTTAGCACACCAGGCCTAAGAGTTTCTCCTTCAGTACTTAATGAACAGGAGTCGCGGCAGAGTTGATGAGGAAGCCGAACCTTCCTGGGTCTTTTGTTGACAACCTACCAACAATGCGTTTAAACCGAGCCTATGTAATTTGTGACAGTCTCGTCGTTTCGTCTCTCCAGAGTCACAGAATCCTGTTTCGGTTGAAGCATTTAATGTGAAGACGTACAACCACGTTGACTGCATTGTACCGTGTGCGAACTAAGATAACATGAGATCAGATAAGGCTTTATTGATCACCATGCGGGAAATTCAGGTGTTGCGGCAGCAAAGTGACGGGGCACTAAGTACAGATAAATAGAGAAGAAGCCGTCTATGAATAAGAAGTCAAATAACATAATAATAATGATAATAATAAATAAGAATAGAAGTAAGTAAAAAACTATGCAAGAGCAAATCGAAATGTAGGAAATATTTGCACAGCAGCAGTCAACAGGAAGCACCGAGAGCAGAATATCACCGTAACACGATGTCCATGAACAACGCTCCTGTTGCCCAAAACCACAGAAATAACAAGCAAACGTACTGAGCTCAGGTCATAGACATTTCACAACTGATAGGAGGATATGCTGAAAAATAGAGGATCGGTCAATCTGTATGGCTGCCATTTGTACGGGGTTGATTTTCTTTTTCCAGCTAAAAGATGCACTTTTAAAAGGAACTGCTGGTCTGCCAAACATATTACCGCACAATCGAATGAATTTTAAACAGTAACATCAGAAAATTGGAATTAATGTCATTCTACGGTTCATTTCTCACAGTTCTGCTTTGGGGTCAAGGTGAATTTGATGGGGACACCTTCGCCTCCAGTCTGAACTGGGTTACAGCAACACACACACTCACTTGGTCTTTAACAAGCCCCAGATGTCGTGAGCGGCTTGTGCTCTCATGTGTCGCATTTTTCCGCTACGGTTTCTCCAGGGATCAATAAAGTTTCGTCTCGCAGAGCAACATGTTTTTATCCACAAACTGTTTGGACTCATTTTTACTTTTAATTTACTTTTCATTTTTCCTGCCACTCCAGACGAAGGCTCGCATTTCGAAAACAATTCTGGGTCTAATTCTGGATTTCTTTCTCTGTCTGCTTCTCTGTCCCAGGTTATCCAGAGCACATGACTTTGAGTGACTTCAGGTGTCATTTCCAGGCATTGTCCCCTCCCATTATGAAACGTTACGCTTCAATGTTTGTCAGCCACGATGAGAGAAAGGTCCGGTGGCACATCACAGCAGCTCGCGCTCTCTCACAAAACACCATGTCTGTGATCTTGAGCTCGGGGTAAATGAGTTGTGTTCCTCTCTCCGTGTCTCAGGCGGTGGAGGAGTTGCTGGTTGAGTTGGATCTGGATAAAAGGTGCACCGTCGTGGGAGCCAGCAGGGTGAGAACAGGTTTGAACTAATCTAATCAAGCAGCGGGACTGGAATCCAGCCGATGTGACTCTTCTGGTCTCCTTCCTGCTGTGTCTCAGGTGTTTATGAAGCGAGGTGTGCTGAGCTACCTGGAGCAGCAGAGGGACCAGCAGGTCACCGGCTGGTTGGTCTATCTACAGGCCGCCTGCATGGGACACCTGGCCCGTCAGAAGTACCGCAAGCTCAAGGTCGGTGTCCCTCTTCACGCCGCCAAGCTCTCGTCTGAACGAGATTAGTCTGCCGATTGTTTTATTATTTTCTCTTTTAGTCTATAAAATGTCAAAAAATACCAATGAAACACCCATCGCAGTTTCTCGGAGCTGAGAGTGGCGTCTTCAAACTCCTTGCTTTGTCGGACTAACGGTTGAAAACCCTGAAAACATTCAATTTATCCTCATAAAGTCACCATGCGTAGGATTTTTGAGCGATTCTAGCATCTTTCAAATGCTTCTGGTGGCATTAATTCCATAATTTATGCAGTTTTTCTGCTCTCTACTCAAAGGTTGGGTTTTTTTGTACTGTTGTCAGTTTGGGGATTAAACCTGTTTCTATATCAAAGCATCAGGCCAGATTTGGTGGCTCGGTGTGTGTGTGAATTAAGTTGACAGAAAAAAACATGATGATGATAAAAAAAAAATGTATCCAGGTACTATTTCATTTTTAAGCAACAGCCCCTGAAAATGCACACGGCAGAGAATATGAATATGACATGATGGTCAAGTGTAGTTTTAACTCACAGATTTTACTGAAACACCTGTGTGTGTGTGTGTGTGTGTGTGTGTGTGTGTGTGTGTGTGTGTGTGTGTGTGTGTGTGTGTGTGTGTGTGTGCCTGTCTCCAGGTGCAGCAGATGGCGGTCAGCTGCCTGCAGATGAACCTGCGGGCTCTGAGGGTCGTGGCCAAGTGGAACTGGTGGAAACTTTTCTGCCGAGTTCGTCCTCTGCTCAACATTAACATGGACAACGAGAGGCTCAGAGCCAAAGAGGTACACGCACAGGCACATGCACACACACACACACACACACACACACACACACACACACACACACACACACACACACACACACACGCACACACACACACACACACACATATAGGGGACTTCACACACAGTTATTTTTAGTAAAAAGAATAGTTTGGTGTATTGGGAATTATTATTATTATTCTCTTTCTTGGTGAGAGTTAGGTGACCAGATTGATTCCACTTAGCTTTGCTTAGCAGAGAGACTGGAAACAGCTAAACACTAAACACGTTATATCTCCTTCGTTTACTCCGTACGAAGCCGAAGTGTGAAGACCTGGTGGTTTTACGAGAGGTTTTGCGCTGGACCGATTCTTGGCCCGGTGCAGTCAATCCCCGGAGTGTCTGTTGGTTTCCTGCCTCCCCAACTGGTTGGAGTTGACACAACCACAGGTTGTACTGGTGCAGGTTACTGGTTGCACCAGTACCACCTGTGGTTGTTTCAAGAGGAGCTATTATAAGTTCAAGCACATCGATTACGAGAGAAATTGCTCTCTGCACATACCTCCCACCTCTCTGTAAAGACGTCTCAGATCTTCAATTGTAAAGTGCCGGATATCATCATGCACCGTGCAGAACGCAACCTGAACGGTGTCTGATTCAAACGACACGCTGTGTTGTTTTCTAACAGACTTTTGAAGAGAGTATTTTAGACCCAGCCTGAGTCTGCGGTAAACATAGAATGACACGAGGAAGCAAATAGACAACTGATTAGTGGGAGCGCCCGCTTCCACTGCCAGGTACAGCCTCTGTGAGCAACAGGTGGACTCTCATCACAGTGAAAGATTAGATGGTAAATAATGGTGGCAAACAGCCCGTAAAACAAATGTCTTGAGACGTGATTTAAAGGATGTGTCAGCTGCTGTACGATGGTCTCTTTCTCTCTGCCAGGACGAGGTATCAGCTCTGAGACGACGCCTGGAGAAATCAGAGAAGGAAAGGAACGAGCTGAGGCAGACCGCAGACAGCCTGGAGACCAGGGTTTGTGCCGCAACAGACACGCACACATACACGGCAGACGCACGCGCGAACACACGCACGCATTGTTCATGCTGCCACCCGTGTGTGTAGGTTACGGCTGTGACATCCGAGCTGAGCGACGAGCGTTTCCGTGGCGATGCGGTGGGACAGGCTCTGGATGTGGAGAGGGCAGAGAGACTTCGGCTCAGCAGGGAGAACAAAGACCTGCAGGTAGACAGACTGAAAAGTAATCTGTTACTCGTTCCTCAGTGCAAAGTGACGACGCGTCTCTTTCCTCCCCCGGGGGGGCGGTGATTCGTTGCGCCGCTTGTTCGCTACTGGTCCATCACATACCTGAAACTATTGCATCCTTTTCGCTGTCCAACATCTCTTCTCTTCAAACATCAGGCTCGTCTAGACCAGTGTAAAGTCACCATGGAAACGCTGGAGAAGCAGCTGGAGGAGGAGAAACAGAAAGCTCAGACCGCTGAGAGTCAGAGGGGAGCAGGGACAGGTAAAGATCACGGGACTCTGCTCACCTGTGCTCCGGGGGGAGGATGTCATCTATTAAGAGCTGAGAGCGCGAAAGCCAAACTCATTCATGTGTCCGTGGTTGTTCTGCTGGAGCCCAGTGCCCTTCTGGAGTGGAAAGTAGCTGGAGTGGCTCAGCTAATCTGAAAAGAAAAGAACAAATTGTGATTTGGTAGCAAACGAAATCGCCCCGGTGCAAAGACAGTTTCTTATTCACCTCATACTTTTTTTGAGGGATTCACCAGATTCTGTAAACCGCACAAACCTGTGGAGTCTGAATATCATTGGATCTCTTCCTCCGTGTCACTGTAACACTTAAGCGTCTGCAGTGTTGTGTGATAGTAAAACAGAGAATAACCTTTTAGCAGCAGCAAAAATATGTTTGTTTGTTTGTTTTTGTTTTTTTTAATGGCCGCAGATTAATACATTTCTGAGGAGAAAATTCAGGACTCTAATATTTTTTGCTCTTTAGTGTTTTTCATCTGCACACAGGCTCAAATTGCATTTGTTGCTGTCCCTGGTAGTTACATATAATTGTTTAAAAAAAAAAAAAGTTATATAAATTGTTCCTTACAGTGTATTCTGCATAGTTTCATGCATGAGAAGACGTGCACCCCTGTTGGAGGGGTCGAAACGCAAAAACAAATTTAAATTTGCAAAGATAGTAAGTTAGTAATGTAGTAACTAAAGTGATGTGGGGCCGGGCCTGGTTTGTCAGTGTTGCAGTTTCCAGGATCCCTCTGATTAGCCAGAGGTCACAAAGAGAAACACAAATGGCGTGCTGCCTCGGCAGACGTCAGAACGTGTTGGCGGAAGCGGTGGATTTCTTATTTGCATAGTGATTGGTAACAAGCAGGAAGTGACACACACGACCGGACTTAACGGTAACACGTTTTTTTTTTGCACCACCCGAGCAGCCACCATCATTGCAGCGACTACATCCTCAGGAGAAACAGGGCCCGGTTTAGTTGCAATAAAAGACCACATTATCCTGGGCCTCTATGCTACATAATTAGAGACGACTGGTTTCAAGCCAAAAAAATATCACCAGACTTAAAGTGACCCTGAGCATCACCTGACAAAGTCACATCCATCACTCCCCACACAGAAAGTGAGCTGGCCATGCAGCTGGAGTGCTGCCAGACGGAGGTTGAATTTGTCCGCAGACGACTGAAGCAGACGGAGGAAAAACTGGAGACGGAGAGACAGACCCGACAACAGCTCGATACCAAGGTGAGACGGGACACTCTGACGTGCACGGCAACACGGATGAGAGATTAAATGTCCGGAGATAATAGCACTTTGTGTGTGTGTGTAGGTGGCCACGCTGCAGGCCCAGCTGGAGCAGTCCAGGAGGAGTGCGACAGAACTAAAACGTCACTGTCGCCGTGTGACCTCTGACCTTCAGGACGCCCTAGTCCTCACTGACAGCCTGCAGAGCCGCATGCATGAGCTGGACCGCAAACAGAGAAGGTCTGTGTCCAACTGTTCCTCTTTTAAACTATGAAATCATCTTTCTGCCACATCATCCTGTCCTTTACCGTCTGTAAGCACAAATAATGGCTTTTGATGGTGTGATGCTAGTTAGCTCAACCTTAAACTCAGTAGGACGATGGAGCAGGTTATTGACCTTTGACAGCATAACCAGTTCCCTTCGAAATCAGCAGGTTGAAATTCTTTCAAATATCCAGAGGTACAAATTTATTTGAAATTGAACTGTGTGTAATGTTTATTGTCTTTAAAGGGGCTATAATCGATATTTTTATAACGATGTTTTAATGTCAAAGTGAAAACAATGACAATGTGAGAGGCGTCTGTGGTGGTGATGAACCCACAGAGACTTCCCAGCTGAAGCTGCGCCTCCCCTCAGCTTCACGGAGCTTTACAGTGAGTCTCAGCTGATTGTTTGTCCGTCCGAAGCCCAACTTTACTGCTCCGGTTCACTGCTCTCATGGTGTGTTTTTCAGCCACAGCAGGCAGATGTTTTTCAGAGAAACAGCCATAAAAAGCCACCGTCCACCACCTGCTGAGCAGCAAACAGCGGACAGAGACCAGCTGGTGGACACGGCGGAGCATTTAGCAGCTAAAAGAGCCAGAGTATTCCCTCTGGAGCTGGTGGAGACCAAAACCACAGCTAAAAGAGAGGGAGTGCTGGCTTAGATTCATCAGTGTTGCTCTGTAACTACTGGATGTTTTATTGCAGCTACTGCAGGTTTAACGAGACAGTTAAGGTTTTTTTTAAACCTCACAGAACCGAAGTCCTTGATATTTACCCTGTAGTATGTTGGGGTAACAGCATTACCGCAAATGACAGAAACGGGGTTAAGGAGTTTATTGGAAAGCTGGGTCTGGTATTGGTTTGATTACAGATTTATTAGAAATGGTTTGGGAGGAAAGAACCCAGGAGGAGAATTCAAACCAGACTTCAGTTTGAGGGTCTTCTAGAGAGGGTTTTTAGTCGTCTACAAATGACGACTAGTTTTTTGTTGTTTATTTTTAAGATATTGAATCTACTTTCATTTAATACGCATTGTTGCTGCATTTGTTTTGTTTCATCTTTATCACTTGTTCCCATTCTCAGGTGCATCATTTATAGTCAGGTCTTTACTGCTTAATCGACCGATTGTATTAAACACATTGTTTTTAAGTTTAGTGTCCAGCCGGGCTCCTGAGCGACACTAACCTCCTTTTGGAATTTGATTAAGTTTACGTGTTAGTGTTACTACAGCTGTGGCAATATGTAGTAGTGTAGGTACAGAAATACTGTGCCAAAGTTCAGTTTCTGGGTCGTTGCACTTTACTTGAGTATTTCCAGTTTATGTCACTTTAATACTTTTACTCCACCATATTTCAGAGGGAAATTTTTTCCACTTTTTACTGCACTGCTTTTATCTGACAGATCGAGTCACTAATTACTTTATTGATTCAGGTTTTACCTACAAAATAAAGGATCTGTTTATGAAATATGATGCATCAGTATATAAAGTGGGCTAAGTTGATGCATCAGGAATAATAATAATGATTCAATAATACATACCATAACACTGAGATGTGCCGTTCAGCTTCCTAATGAGTCCTTGTCCTTGTGACACTTTGAGTACATTTTGCTATTAATACTTTAACGTAAGTAAAATTTTGAATGCGGTATTTTTACTTTGATTATTGCTACTTTTACTTACGTAAGCGATCCGAGTTCTTCCTCCACCGCTGCAGTATGACTGTCTTCTTATGTCCGATGTAACCAGTCTGACTTGTGTGTTGTTTTTTTTTTTGTTTTGAAACTGTAACTTGAGAACTCTTTTTTCCTTTTTTTGGCCCCTTGAAACCAAAAACCAGTTATTGTCCCCATTTTACATGCAGCATTTCACCTCTTTCTGTTTCTGTGTCTATTCAGGTTTGACAGTGAGTTGACTCAGGCTCTGGAGGAAGCTGACAATGAGAGGGAGCAAAAGGACAAAGCCTTCCAGGAGAACACACAGGGGGGGGGGCTAATATATCTTGCCTTATACTACCACTGTGTGTGTTGTTTTATTTTATTATTTATATTTTATAAAACAACAAGCAACACAAAACTGAAAACAGCACCCATTCTTCCATGTAATGATTCATCTCCCAGTGTCACAGACTGTAGGTTTGGTTTGATCAATAATGAGTGTGAGATTACAAGTACTTCCCATTGTTCAGTCCTGCAGTGCATCGCCGTTAATGACATGTTGACACTATGAGTAATTATTGTGTTTGAATGTGATCTCTGCTCTCTACTGCTTTTGTCTGCTGCGTGTGTGTGTGTGTGTGTGTGGGGGGGGGGGGGGGGGGGGTCAAGCGGGCATTAACAAAGAGAAACACCGATGATAAAATAGTGTGCTTCTCAGGTAAAATGTCAAGGGCCGTCATTCATCAAGTTAACCTGGAAAAGAGCAAATAATCTGTTGTGGAAATTATAGCTGTCACATCTGATTCAGGAGATGGTGCCAGGGCAGGTAAAGGACACAGACTGCACTGGAGATTGATGAGCCGGAGACAGACTTGTTAGGGGGACTGTGTGCAGTCAACAGCGCATTTGACATATGACTGACCCAAAATGTTGTGCTCCTGGCAGCCCGTGGCTCACTAAAGGTTAATGTGATATGCTACAGCCTGATACGGAGTAAAAGAGCCCAAATTCTGCTGGTGTCACCGGGCTTTACCGTAGGGTTTATTCATTTACGCCGTTAAACAGACGGCAAAAGACGTGCACGTGACGAAAAAAAAAAACTACATGGACGTGTGCAAGGGACAAAAGAAGCCCAGGGGCCTACACAGGCCCCCCAGTAAGAATGTAATGAAATCCTAAACATCAAGCAAGTACGATGAAACAAATATGGGAAACGAGCGCAAAGGACAGGAGGGAAAAGAAACGTTGAAAAAAAGCAATAAACAGTCACTGACAAGAAAAAGAGTAAATAAAGTTGAAGGTGAAAAAAAGGAATATTGTTATTTGGCAGGAGATGGCTTTATGTTTAAGTTCAAACGGTTCCAGATGAACCCGTGTGTATCTTTGAAACTATAAAGCAGGAACTATTGTAACTTTTGAAAGAGGAAATAAGACATTTGTCCTAATACTAATGAGGACTTGAATTCATATGTAAGAAAACACATTTAAATCTGACAGATGTTTCTCCAAAATCCTTTCTTACAGGAAAGGGGCTGCGTCCGAAATCACCCCCCTCACTCACTCATTCCCTCTACTCCCTATATCATAAACCCTAAAGAGCTGACTCTACGATGAGCAGTAAATTGAGAATTGGGACACTCGCTAGTCCTCGTCTTTTTGCTTCGAACTTTTGAGGGACCTGTACAGAGGATGCATCGACACATTCGGAATTCAGACACTCGACTAAAATGGCGAAGGGTACAAACTGTACACTAGATGGTAAATGTGGAGCGACTTTGGACGCGGTCAGAAGCACCAGTGAGTGTTGCTGAGCGAACCTCTGGGTTTTCCGGAGATCGCCGGGTGGTTACCTTTCTAAAAAACGGACGGTTGCTACGGCGACTCAGACGTACGTTGGTGCATAAGAGGCACAAACCGGGGCTAAGAGGCTCTGTAGAGCTATAGAGTTAGGTCATAAATCTGAAGGGACCCTGGTCACATTGTAATTAGTCGTTTCACTCTGTGTTAATAAAAATATCGATCAGTGGATCGATAAGTTTCTTCTATTCAAAGTCAAAGTAAAAAGTAAGTAAATCTAATTACTCAATACCAGACGAAATTCCTACAAAATAAATCATCTTTTGCTCCAGTTCAGGACAAGCCAGAGTGTTTCCTCCTGCTTCCACGAGAAACTCTGCCGTTCCTTTGCTTTGCGTTTCTGTGTTTGCGTTGCTACGTGTTGGGGAGCTGCGGTTTCATCTCCCCTGTGGGCAAACGTGCCAAAGTGTTCTCGAGCGAGACAAGGCCACTTGACCTGCGCCGGCTCCAGAAAGGCCGCCAGACGAAAAGGGAATTACCGAGCCGGAAGATGAACAAAAGGTTTTCGGTACGACTAACACGCACTGTATGCGTGCGGGTGTGTGCAGGAGAGCCAGTCAGAGGTGGGTCGTCTGCAGCAGCAGAAGGAGGAGTTGTGTGCCCAGATCCGTGACCTCAGCCTGCCCGTGGATCTGGCCTCGGATTCACTGCCTGACCTCAAGAAACAGCTTCGCCTCCTGGAGAGCCAGGCCGGCGAGAGGGCGGAGGAAATCGCCCGGCTCACTGCCAAAATACAGCAGCAGCAACAGGTGCTTACGGTGCACGCAGACACATTCAGGTACACTTACTCAGCGCCGCCGTTCACGCCTCACATCTCTTCTCTCTGATAGGTCCACATGAGGTTCGAGATGGAGATGGAGAGGATGAAGCAGATCCATCAGAAGGAGCTGGAGGACAAAGAAGAGGAGTTGGAGGACGTACACAGGTCCTCTCAGAGACGGGTGGGTTTAACACCATCCGACCGATTCGGCACCGCTCAGGACCCACCGCTCGTCAGAGGTTTCTAGTACTGTGGTGCGGTCCAAATGTCTGGAAGTGCTAGAATGCTTCACTTGTTCTATTGAGGCTGCTTTTGGAGCGGATTTGTGTGTGTCAGCTTGGGTTAGACTGTATCCCAGCATGCATTTCGCGTCAGTCGGCGGTTTGTGTAACACATTTCCTCAAGTGTTGTATTATAGAACAATTTTAAGGTACTTGTAGTTCATTATGATGCCACTTTATTCTTCTACTCCACAACGTTTCAGAGGGAAATATTGCATTTTTTTACTCCACTGCATTTATTTAACAGCTGAAGTTACTACTCATAAAACAAGATGCACTATTATGGATTGAAATACCCGACAGTATATAGTATAAAGCAGTTAATAATAGCCCCACCTAAACCACCTATATAGTAATCCATCAGTAATAATAATCCATTTTTAATAATGAACAAAAACTGAGCATTTCCTCACTGTGGTATTCCTACTTCTAGGGAGATGAGACTCACGACTGCTGCTCCATCGACAGATTTTTCGAGTGAGAAATGAGATGTGTACATTTTGAATATGGGTTGTGGCTGATGTCAGGACCAGTCAGCGTCCACGGTCGTTGCCAGCCAGACCTTTCGTTCATCGTTAGTAAGAGAAAGTTTGGTCTCTGAGTATGAATTTGATATGTGTTGCCGCCAGATTGGTTTAGTAGGAGGCAAACATAAGATTCATGCTGGTATCGGACAGTATACATACGTAGATATCAGTCCAAAGCGAAATAAAAAGTTTGGGCTCCTGAGTTCAAGGGATTGAACATGAGGTCCAACTCGGCATTGTAAAATATCAGAACATGTCCCTCTAACATTTCCCAAACACTATGCATTTTTAGTCACGAGCGTAATCATGTTGAGTACAAATGCACTGGACTTTACGGGCTCAGTTCTGTAGGAGCTCAGTATTGGGTTGTTTGTGTGAAGATGGCTCTTTTTGGAATGTCCTTCTTTGGCCGAAAGAAGGACGCCTTCACTTTCCTCTGAATGATCCTCTTAGCTTTTTCTTTTTTTTTTTTTTGTATGCCTTAATTCCTAATGTTATGCAACCAGACAGCAGTTACATCACATCTCAGCAGTTGAATCAACGCACAAGCTCAACATTTCCACCGGTTTTTTTCTCAGCAAACTCATCGTCGCACAGATCAGATCAGCGATTTGGCTTCTGTGGCGCTCGGGTTGTAATTCCAGTTAGCCAACTCGCATGGAAAGGATTACTATGTGAATATGTACTGAGCTGATATTTGGCGTCCGGGCGACAACACGGGTGGATGCAGGGGGTGGAGGTGGCTATGAAATTATGAGACGTTAGATGAAGCCATTGGCCTTGCTCTAACAGCGGCAATAGTAGAAGCAGAGTTTTCAGGGCTGCAGCAGGTGACTCTCCACAGCAAAGTTAAAATGCAGATTAATCCCTCATTTTTACATTCAATCCTTTATTCTGTGGTCTGTAAAACGTCAGAAAATAAAGGAAACAAGTCATCAAAATTTCACAGAGCCAAAGGTGACGTCTTCGGATGTCTTGCTTTGCCCGACCAACAGGCAAAACCCCCCAAAATATTCAGTTTACAATGATATAAAACAGAGAAAATCAGTAAATCATCACATTTTGAGGAACAGAAGAAATGACAAATTGATCATGAAAAACTAAACTACTGACTATTTCCCCTCAATCAACTAATCGTTTCAGCTGTAATTGCTGTAAGATTTTTAATCAACCTGCTGCATTTCTTTATTCTTGTACCCCTGTTTAGTTTTGACAAAACGGGAACCTCGTCACTGGGAACTGAATGGGATCAGTGCAAATGTTTCCAAGTGTAAAAACAATTATGATTATGAAAGAAACAAAGTGCAAAGAGAAAAACAAAGACTTTCCTCCAAAATATGAAATTATGACTCGTCATCAATTCCTGGAAACGTAGTTTCTAGTAAATCCTACTTTGAAAGCCACATGGAAAGATCCCCTATATTTATGTTACTTTCCGATTTCTTTGTTCCGGTTGTTTTAGAGAACTTTTCGCTTGGTTCCTACTGACGTGTGTCCATTGTAGCATCTTTTGATAAGTCAGTAATTGCTAGTCGCTTGACCCGCACCTTGTATCTCGTCTCACTCACTTCCTGGCTCCTCGCCGAGACGGCTTTGCCTCAGCTGCAGAAGCAAAAACAACACAGAGGCAATGATCTTAATTTCACTTTATTTACTTTATATCTCTTTCAAGTTATCAAACATGCCGCAAGTTCTTACTTCAACAGGAAAGATGGTGGATAAATATTGGAGCGGGGGACTTTTTGCTTGTTGATTGTTTGACTTCAGTGAAGTGTATTCACACGCTCAAGCCGTTGATTCAATATGGGATTCGTTGGCTAACAAATCCAGGTATTTTGCCAACCTTGGAGCCTGGATCCAAGCTGGGACCGGCCATCGCGACCCATCACTACTGGAGAGTCTCCCGTTGTGGCAGGATATGGTTTGGGTATGAGGAGGGTCACTGATGTGGAGCTGAGGCAGCTAGCTGACATAGTATTGGACCTGCAGGGTGAAAGAAAAGCCCGACTCCTCTTAATCTCCCGGATGAAGAACTTAGGATTCATCCCTCTGGCAGAAAGTTTCAAACACCAAACTCTGGTCGATTTATTCAACAGAAGGTGGTTAGCAGGCCTCTGTTATTTTGTGCTGTTTATTTTTATACTCCTCCACAGATGATGATGTTTTTATGCTTATCATTATGCATCCTGCTGCAGGGAAAATTTCCTGTCAGAGACAATTTAAACTCATTCCGACCAGTCGTTTATCTTTTTTCTTTTTTTTCTTGTGTTTGTGTGTGGTGTGTGTAGCTGAGGCAGTTGGAGATGCAGCTGGAGCAGGAGTATGAGGAGAAACAGATGGTGATTCATGAGAAGCACGACTTGGAAGGACTCATTGCAACTCTGTGTGACCAGGTACAGAACACACACACACACACACACACATATCTAATATACTGTACACACATTAAACTACTCAAATTATTGGTCTCGTTGCTGAAATGTGCAAACTGTGTCCCATACACTGTACATCGCTATGTTTTATTTGTTTTCTTTTAGTGTGTGCGAAGTTTAATCTGAATGAACCGAATGAACGAGTGTCCGGATAAATATGTCGGTCCTACATCGCAGGCACCGCACAGCAAGCATATTCAGCGAAGAGGCGATAGGTCTCTGTCGCTAGAAGGATGTAATTGTCGCTGCTGATAAGTGGACCTGGTCCGTGACCAAGCTGGGAAAACAGCTCAAGTTCAAGCTTCCCGAAGCTTTTAGAATGAAGAGTGCGATTCATTTTTTCTCCAGTGCGATGTTCAGTTCTTTTACTGGAAGGGTTAGTCTAAGCTCTCTCGTCTTGCAGGTGGGACACAGAGACTTCGATGTGGAGAAGAAGCTGAGGAGAGACCTGAAGAGGACCCATGCCCTGCTGGCCGACGCCCAGCTGCTTCTGGCCACCATCGACAGCTCGGGACAGAACCTGCCCAACGGCAGCAAAGAGCAGATAGAGCGCCTACACTGTCAGGTACACCCAGCTCTGCTGTGCATTCGCCTGAGTCTGCGGCGTCACCTTCTGCCTCGTCTGACAAACATTCCTGCGCTGTCTCTGTCTCCAATTAGCTCGAGGAGAGCGAAGCGAGGCGCCTCGAGGCCGAGAGCATTCAGACGACTCTCTACCAGGAGCTGGAGAACACGCAGATCGAACTGGAAACTATCTGCAAACAGAAGAGTGCGGTGAGTGTGGTTTCAACTGGGGGAGGTACGGTCAGGGTCGACGAATGAAAGGGAAACCTAACGCAAGCAGATGCCGTCATTCAGGGCACAAGGACTCACTGAAGGGTGTCATGAAAATGAGGCTTCTGGGAAGAGTTAAGCAGCCAGTATACTCCGTCATAACCCCTCTCACCCTACACCACAGGAAAGTGAGAAAATGTCATGTCCTCAGTATCCATCAAAAACACGGAGGAGACCTGGATCAGCAGCTACTCTGGCGCATCAGGAGGTTTATGCTGACACATATATAAATAAATAAATAGGTCATCAAAGTAAAACCCTAAATCCAGACCAATCATGGGATGCCTGCATTATTGAGCGTGTTGGACATGGGATCTTCTAGCATAATGAGATATTTACCACAAAAACAAGTTACAGTATTAGCAAGGGTAGATGCTGAAACGTGCTAATCTGGAAGTAGCCAATTTAATGAACCCATAAAATGTCAATATCAAATAATAATGATAATAATAATAATAACTCTAGTTATGTGCCTTTCAAAACAAAGGTACAAAGGGCTTTACAGTTTCCAAATGATGTGATACGGAGAGACCCGGTAACCACCAAAATAAAATGAAAGAATAAAGTGTGCAAAGGGTTTAAGAGTCGAGAGTCAAGCACAGCATATTTTATTCTGACAGTAAAATTGCAGGGTGGTCTCCATGTAGCCTGACAGGCCAAACCCAGGCCAAAGATCCACCAAAGCCGCGTTTCACGGTATCCTACAAGGGTGATCTGGACAACCATATCAACACGTTTTGATCAAAGTGAGATCGTGAAAGGGGAGGGTATGCTGTAGGCATGTAAGCCACCTTGCCTTCTCCTGTCTTTGTGCCTGCAGGTGGATGAGCAGTTAGCCCTGCTGCTGCACGAGAAGATGGACCTGCTGAAGAGGCTCGAGGAGGACCAGGAAGACCTCAACGAACTTATGAAGAAGCACAAAGCGCTCATTGCGCAGGTAATGCTCAGTGCTTGGCCCGCCGCCTGTCTTTCTGCCTCCGTTAGTGACCTAAATCGCACCGTAAAAGCAAATCCCTCTCTCTCCCCGTTTCTCTCGTTCAGTCCTCCAGTGACATCTCTCAGATCAGAGAGCTACAAGCTGAACTAGAGGAGGTGAAGAGACAGAGACACTCTCTGCAGGAAGAGGTAATCTTTGTTTGACAATAAGAAAATAAATGCAGCACTAAGAGGTTTATGAGCCAAATGCGCTATTGAAGGTGGCTGATATGAGACTGTAATGGATTTCTGGATCATTTAGCCGCCTTGCTGCAGAGCTCAATATAACTGCGAGCTTCAGGTGGAGCTCTGTCACAGTCGCTCATCTGTGGGCGCATAATTTGCCTCTCCAAATGTTCTTGGCTCACTCCTCTCTCCACCTCTTCACAATGCAGCTCCAGCAGTCAGTGTCGAGGGTGCAGTTCCTGGAGTCGTCCACTGTGGGGCGTAGCATCGTCAGTAAACAGGAGGCACGTGTGTGTGACCTGGAAAATAAGCTGGAGTTTCAGAGAGGACAGGTCAAGAGGTTTGAGGTAAGACCAGATAATTCCTTTCCCATTTCGACACCGGCGGTAATTATCAACATGCTCGACGTTCTTATTCTCTGCGTGGCCTCATCTAAACTCTTGGCCCCATCGTGTGATGGTGCCCCAGGTGCTGGTGTTGCGTTTAAGGGACAGCGTGGTTCGTCTGGGAGAGGAGCTGGAGCAGAGTGCCCAGGCTGAAGCTCGGGAGAGAGAGAACGCCCGCTACTACCAGCAACGCCTGCAGGACATGAGGCTGGAGATGGAGGAGCTGACCCAGAGAGAGGAGGACAGCGGCCGCAGACGCATGGAGCTGGTAACATGCTCGGTCCACTGCTGCGTTTCGCTCCACCACAGTCTTACTGGACCGTAAATAACAGCAGATGTTGTAGTTGCTGCCATTATTATCTGTCTTTTCCACCTAGTGTTCTTCCATTAATGTTGTCAGCGGCGTCCTGCCACACGTACACAAAACGTCTCCAGAACACCAACTTTTCATGAGTCGACAACAACAACAGGCCTGATTTCAGCTTTATGAAAAACCAGATCATCCCGTGGGTTTTTAAATGGTTTGTTTATCTCAAGAAGCGGGCGGGGAAGTTAATCCTTCAGAGCATCTGAGAAATTCCACCTCACCCACTTTGGAGATACGTGTTTTCCACCTGCCGTTCTCCAGCGTCCCGGCTCCTATCGCTCTGCTCTCTACGTTGTGTCGCATTTGTCCTGCCTGCTCGTCTCTCTGTTTTTTTAGGGCAGCCGATTCCCTGTCGGGGCGCTTCCTCCTTTTTTCATCATCAGACAGTATCCATGCCAGCTCTTTGGAGCCAGACTTGCATCTTGGCAAGTGACAGCTCGTCACAGAAAAGAAAAGGGAAGGGAAAAATCTAAAGTGCTCACCAAGGGGTGGTCTCCTGGCTGCGGCTTGGTGTTGACAGACATGAGATAATAAGAGAGTGTTGATCATCTTCTCATCCAACTCTACGAATAAGCACATTTCCCTAAAGCTTAAGTTATTATTTTAGGCCCTTATTATTAAAATCATGGAGCTCCCTCTTCTCTGCTGCCGGGGGCCAGGGCCGTCGCTCGCCTCGGAGATCTCCCTGCCCCACCTCGCACTGCCGCTGGGTACCAGTCTTATTTCAAGGTATCCATGAGAGGGTGGTGGCCGTGGTGACGGTGGCGATAGTGGAAACGGCTGTTCTTATTGTTCCTATTTTATATCCGTGCCGGTGGCATGGCTGTAGAGACGGCAGTGTGGGTCGATCGGTCGGTACGCCACCACATACGTCTCGAGACTAGAATAACAACTATCGTATCGTGGATTGCCTCGACGTTTGGGTACATTCGTGTTCCCCGGAGGATGAATCCTACTGACTTTTGGTGATCCCCGCCGTGAGGTTGACAGCTGTGGCTCAGAGTGAAATATCTCAATAACTATTAGGTAGACTGCCATGAGATTTGCGACGGATATCCCAGGTCCCTTGAGGATAAATCCTAATGACTTTGGTGATTGTCTGACTTTTCCTCAAAAGTCGAAATTTCAGTTTCCCCAATACTTCGGTTTATGACCAAATGACCTGCGTGACATGACACTTTCGTTTTAGTGCGAATTAGTAAATGTTGTGATTGTCATTCAGGCACACAGATGTGCACAAACACACATCTCGGATATCCAGTCAATAACGCCTTGGTTTACTCTGCGTATCACGGCAGTTGTTTTTTTTTTCATGAGGTCTACATGTTTTTTTTCCTTTGTCCTTTCTTTCTCAGGCCTTTGTTATCATATTCTTTAATGTCTCGCTCTAATTATCTACTGTATAAATAAATGAGAGAAGACCAACAATAGTTTTTGGGTAAAAAAAAACACGTGTCATCACACAGACAGAAATAGCGGCTCCTTGCCCAGAAATGGAGATATTTGCTGGGACAGAATAGTTCCTCACCACTTCTCGTCTTTGGCATTCCTGCCACCTGCAGACAGATCACCGCCGCTCTTCCTGGGCACCACCGAGGCTGCTAAATATAAACCCCAACAGGCATCTCTCATATGCAAGCTGTGAGACATTATATTAGAGAGGCCCGTACTTAAAAAGCCCTGGCAAAAAACTCTTCCTCCAAGCTATGACTGAAAGTACACCGCACTTCCAGGACAGTCACATCTCCACTGTTCTCATTAACAAAAACGACAGCTGGTGTATTATCTGGAGCGTTAGAAAACATCACTTTCATTACTGCACAAGTTTGATCATAGCAGCGGCACTAACAGCAGGAGGGAAGGTTTTCAGCACGTTCTCCGAGCAGCGTGAACACGCAGACACACGCTTAAACATTCTGTAATAAGAACATGTTTATAGGTAAGATACATTTTTAACATTTAGTTTAATAATCCTGGTTTAGGAAATGCGATATCTCTCAGGATTTGGTGACAAAGCAGGCGGGCTAATCATCGAGGACGTCCCTCAGCTGGCGGACGTTGGCGGACGTTGGCCAGAGAACCATAAAATGAGCTGATGCGTAGCTGTAAATTAAATACGTTTTCTGAGAATTACTCTGATGAGATGGAGCCAGACAGATTTTTTACAAAGACACTGGGACTTAACATTACATGTTGAACAACTAACTTTATTTCTGTATCATAAACTGCCAGCTAAGTTAGGTATTTTTTGGGGCCAAGAGGTCACATGTTGTGTGTGTATATATATAAATAATATAAATAATATGAATTAATGCAGTTTGTTGTAGGTCAAGCCCTTAAAGGCTTGGCTCAAATTAAGCATCGTGATCTTGGTCTCGGTTTTTAAAGAATAATTCTATGACAACTCGGGCCTCTTTTTGCTACTGTTAGCCTTCATTTCTCTTGGTAGTAATGTCATTTTACCCGCTAAGTTTGATCAGATGATCAGACAGGTTGTGCAAGGCGAAGGCAAGCAGTAAGACTCTTAGTTTGAGGCGCCGATGCGGGGACCTGCTGGCTGTTCCCGAGTTGAGGTTTAAAACCAAAGGGGACATAGCTTTGGCTCTCGAGGCACCATCAGCTCACTCAGACTTGCAAAAGATCAGTATTTTCTTTTAAATTGTTTCTTAAAACCCACTTTCATCAAAAGGCTTTTTTAGCGTCTGGTTGTAACGGGCTAATATGTGTGCACGTGTGTCCACAGTATGTGTGTATGTACGTATGCAGCCATACAGTATGTTTACATTTACTGTATATGCAGTTTTAGTGTCAGGCCAAACATCAGGCCCATCACACATGACACCGCTGTGTATCCGCCATCCATCCATCCATCCATCCATCCGTAATGTATACATCTGCATAATTCTAGGTTACACATGTTTCTCTTTTTAAATACGTCGTACACAGAGTCGACAAAGAGAGAAGGGAGATGACAAAAGGCTCCTGGGCTTTGTCCAAGTGACTGGCTGGATGAAGTGTTTCATATGTGAGTGGCCAACTTGGTCTTTGAGCGTCATCCATGTTTAAAAAAAAAAAAAAATCAACTTCAGTCTTTACCTCGGTGAACGAACTGGTTCCCAGTAAAAAGAACTAGGGAGAACAAAATGAAACTCATTTTCTATAACGTTGAGATGTCACGTTGAACCAATCTGCTTTTCGTCTTCCAGACTTTCCAGTTTCAACACTGGTAATATAAAGTCTAGAATATCTCGACTGATATTTGTGTGTATGATTTTTGAATGCAGGAATTTTACGTTGTTTTACATTTTACCCAGGTGACGGATCTGAACACTTCTTCTGCCTCTGGCTTGTTCCAAAGCACCTTTGTAACAGCTGATTTTGATAAGAGCTATGTGAACAAACTTACGACTCATTTTACTCCCCACATTGTCCGTTGTGAACATCCATCCCCGTTCACAGACGAGCCTCTTGCTTCAACTTTGAGGTAATGTACAGTGGCATGAAAAAGTCTGGGCACCCCTGATCCAGATCTCTGTTACTGGGAATATGAGAAACCTATTTACAAAAGGTATAAAGTTAAACATTTCTTTAATATTTTCAGCAAGATTACTTTTTACGGTTTCAAAATTTGGCAAGTATCACAGCTGTAAATGCTTTTCGCAGCAGCTACGAGTCTTTCAGTTCTTGTTGTTTGGGAGATTTTCGCCCATTCTCCCTGCGAAAGGCTTCTAGTTCGGAGAGATTCTTGGGCTGCCTTGCATTCACTGCTCTTTTGAGGTCTAGCCACAGGTTTTTGATGATGTTTATGTCGGGGGACTGCGAGGGCCGTGGCCATTGTGGATTTTGAGGTGTGTTTAGGATCATTATCTTCTTAGTTTTCTTCTTCAGCTTATTTACAGAGGGCGTCTGCCCTGCTTCCAGGATTTTCTGGTATTTAATTGAATCCATTCTTCCCTCTACCATTGAAATGTTCCCCGTGTCACCGGCTGCAGCGAAAGCCCAAAGCACCATCGATCCGCCCCCGTGCTTAACAGTCGGAGAGGTGTTCTTTTCGTGAAACTCTGCTTCCATTTCTTCTTCTAGCTTCCTCCCGCTCCTGCTCTTTGTTAAAAATGTTGAAAAGAATGTTTCAGCTTTAACTTTATGCCGTTCAGAGTCAGAGAAACTTTGGCCAGGGGGGGCCCAAACTCTTTCCTACCTCTGTACCGACCATAGCCATGTGATACTTTGGGTACGCTCTCTTTCGGTTCCACCGCCGATTCAAGTAGTTTAGATATCCTGGATAAACGGTTGGTTTGTTTCCAGCCTGTACGGTCGGCTGACGGCTTGTCTGGCCTTGTTGCTGCGACGCCTTCATGTTCCCAGGTCTCATCATTACTTTCTAGAGAGTACGGTGTTATCATAAATGTCAGAAATGACGCCCAAAAGGATCAAGATAATAAACCGGAATATCAAAATCTGAAAAGTCAACTCTTTTGCTTCTCTTCTCTGCCTCAAAGAAATCTTAAACTAAGATCTGAAGTAATCAAGAAGCAGGTTTTTGGAGAACATTGTAATAATGTTATTTATCCACAAATTAATACATGAATTCTTGGACAAACATGTTTTTTGCTCAGTGAAGAGGCCAGTTATGCTCAGAGTTACAGACTCAATCGCTTTCTCGCTCCTGCTCACAGCAGATTTCTTTGTGACCTATGAGCTGCGGAGAAGAGAAGGAGCCTCAATAATTATTCAGTTATTAGCACAAAAGCAACACACACACACACACACACACACACATATATACAAGGATGCCCTTTAAAAACGCACCAACCAACTATGCAGTCACACACACACACACACACAGCCCTCATGAATAGACATATTCATACACAGAACAGCACACACACTCCTCCTCCTCCTCCTCCTCCTCCTCCTCCATCCACCTCCCCTCAACGTTCTTAACGTCATCTCTGCCTCATCCCGCTTTCTCTCTCTCTGACTGTGATTAATCCTCATTGTCTCTTCAAGGTTATGGACACGCGCGCACACACAGATACATGCTTACGTGTCACCATGACAACCACTGCACCGACACCCGCTTCCTGAAAGCCAAGGAAGCCAATAACTTTGAAAGCCTTGAAGCTTTTGTGTGTGTGTGTGTGAGGATGCTAGAGCGACAGTGAAACAACAACAAAAAGAGACGAGATGAATTAATAAATCCCTCTATTCTCCCAGTGTCAGTGTGCGTATGTAACAGTTTTCTTCTATATCAGCCGAGCAGAGAGGTAGAAATCTCAGCGGCAGACGCTGGGACGCAGGACAGCATGTGAGAGGGGACATGCCGTGGGACATTAAGTGTTTGACTAGTGAGGTAGTATGGGCGAGAGTGGCGGATTGAGCCTCGAGGTCTTTACAGGTTGTTGGGGGGGGAGGGGGACACGCGCAGCTGGCCCGTGGAAGGCGAGCTGGCTCTTTGCCTTCGTGTCCAACGGACGTCCTTTAATCTCACGATGTTTGGTCCCAGGAAATGCAAGTGGAGGAGCTTACCGCCGTCAGACAGGCGTTGCAGGCCGACCTGGAGACGTCCATCCGCCGCATCGTGGATCTGCAGGCCGCCCTGGAGGAGGTGGACTCGAGCGACGAGAGTGACACCGAAAGGTATTTGACCTCGGCGAGGCGCCTCTCCTGCCTAAACCATCGTGTCTGTATGTGTCAGCTCAGCACCGGTGGAATGTAACTAAGTACATTTACACAATTACTGCACTCAACTCCAAATATGAGGTACTTGTACTTTACTTGAGTAACTTCTTTTCATGCCACTTTATAGCTACTTCTGCTCTACTACAATTCAGAGTTTTTACCCCACTACACTTATCTGGCAGCTTTATTTAGCAATTACCTTCGCGTATTAAGATTTTACAGGCAAAACATGCGAAGACCTTATAAAATATGATGCTTTACAATAGATCAAATCACCCAACAGTACGTTCAAGTAGAGCTGAAACATTACTCAATTGACAGCAGATTGATTGATTGGCAATTACTTTGATTGTCAAAAGTCATTTGTCCTGTAACATTTCATTGTTCCAGCTTGTCAAATGGGAGCATTTGCTGCTTTAACTTTTTAAAAATGTTAATAGCATCTATTAGTTTCGATGAACAGGTTCTGTCTTTGGGGTTTTGACTATTGTTTGGACAAAACCCACATTGTGAAGTTTTCCCTTTGGGTAAATGTGATGGGCACTTCTCAGTCTTCTCTTGAGCGATCAGTTAATTAACCGAGGGCCATTTTAATGCACGTTTACTTTTACTACTTTAAGTACATTTTCCTGTTGATATTTACATGCTTTTACTTAAGTAACGTTTTCAATGCAGGACTTTTACTCGTAATGGAGTATTTTAACAGTGTGGTATTAGTACTTTTGCTTAAGTCAAGGATTAGAATATTTCTTCCATCACTGAAACTCAAACTTTCACCGCTCTGCCCTTCACTCCAGTGTTCAAACTGCTGTGGATTCCCTTACTCGAAAGAAAGACCTGTAAGAACCTCATGAATGTGTGTGTGACTTGGTAGTGTGTGTGTGTGCGTATGCGTGTGTGTGTGTGTGTGTGTGTGTGTGTGTGTGTGTGTGTGTGTGTGTGTGTGTGTGTGTGTGTGTGTGTGTGTGTGTGTGTGTGTGTGTGTGTGTGTGCGTGTGTGTGTGTGTGTGTGTGCCTTCTCCTTGACTTTAAAGTATCTGGTTGTACAGGTGTGTGGGTGTGACCTGAACATTGCATCAGGCCTTGAAGTGTCATCATTAAACATCTCATTGTAATAATGTTGAATTAAATATGAAGGAGAACCTGGCCTGTGAATGGATAATTCCCCTTTAGTACAATTTAGGTTTCGTTTTTGTAGTGGCCCTCATTTCTATAACTAATAACAACATTGTATTCACCAAAGTAACTGCCGAGATCTGGGAATGCAGTCGCATCCCTAAGAAGCCTGACAGATCGAGCAGATCATTAAGCAGATGATCAGACAGCTTGAGAACAAGCCAACGGTTTATCTAGATTATATAAACCACTTTATTTGGAGGTGAAAATGAAAACGAACATTTGAAATGTTGGAAACCATCCCTTATCGCACAGGAAAACTGCGTGCGAACTGTGGTTGTCGCTTTTTATTCAAAATTCGAAGCATCGTCCAACACGGGGGAAAAAAATGAAGATTCGATCCGTAACGTTCTGTATGAATTCAAAATTCTCAGCGTGTAAGTACAGCAGGCCAGTTCATGTTCTCCAGCAGGGGGAAGTCCGTAATATTCCCTGTACGTCTGACCCAGTGCGTGCCCTGTTGTCCTCAGTAAACTACAACATGGCGGTTTGCCTTGTTAACACAAAATGGAGGTAACCAGCTGGCAGCACTGTACAAATAATTCTGAAATAAAACCATCAAAGAGGAAGAAATTGGAAGTAAAATTCAACTGCCTTACAGTAACATTATGACAGAAATCTGAAGCTATCCTGTTGCTCAGTGAGGCAGCGAAGGCACCGCAAATGGACAGAACCGCGTCGTTCCGCAAGGCAGCTTAGGATTGGGCTAAATAGGTTGTGTTTGAATGAATTTGACCCCATTTTCATTCCTTCGTTTTCATTCATTCACACTCGATTCTTTGAAAAAGTGAATATGGCGTGTTCGTGTCATTACAACTGGGAAAGCAGGAACTAATCTGTAAACTGTGATGGATGTTTACAGCTGACGGTTTGCTTTATACTTTTAAGTTTGTTTGACCTGGAGGTTTGTTAACAACCTTGTCTCATCATCTGACTGCTCGTGTTTCCCAACCTGTCGGACTTCTCTCTACCGATTTCTCCACAGTCTCAGATCTCAGCTATTAACTCGAAATGTTATGAAAATGGCTGTGAATGAAAAATCGAGTGAAAACAGCTGCCTGCACGGCTACTAACAGTCCATGGGGGCCACTGCTGCAATGCCGCTTTAAAAAAAAAATTGAATTTCCTCCATAATAACTTGAAAATTACAAGTCAACTTTAAATCTAAGTATGATTTTACTGTGGCATCATCATGTGCATTTTTCCTACTTTTCCATAAGCATTTGAATACACCCATAAGGACCTGTTGTGAAACCAATAACTGGTCTGCACCTACGATGTAATTGTGAAAAATGTAAATAACAATATGCCGCTCAGTGATGGATTATGCACGGGGTGCAAGTTTTAAGTCTGTTTATGTTGACATACTGATCAAACTGACTTGAATGGCTACCTGGCAACCTGGAAGGTAGGAAAATTGCACTAATCGTTGCAGCTAATCGTGCATATTGGCCAGCTAAGGACTGGAGGGTAGATGTCTCCATTCTGGCTTTGACAGGGTGATAAGGGGTTTCTTTGTTCTGCAGCGACTCGGCGTCCAGTGTCGGCTCCGTCGGCACAGAGGATGTCGGAGAGGGGATTCGTCACTGGTTAGGAGTGCCAAGAGGGGGATCCCGTGGTGGCGGCTCTCCCTACAGCGGCCGCCACTCTGTTGCTGACACCATGAGCACCTACAGCTTCCGGTAAGCCCAGTATCCAAGGATCTTTCACAAATGATTGTAGAGCTGCCACGATTAGCCAGTTAAATGGATTAGTTGAACAAAAGAAAAAAGAATCGGCAACTCCTATGATGATTGATTAAGCGACTCAGTCATTTTTTAAGCGAAAATGACAGAACCTTTGTGGTTCCAGCTTCTCAAGTGTGGCGATTTGCTGTTTGTCAAAATTAACAGTAAATGAAATATCCTGAGGTTGAGGACTGTAGGGCTCTCTTTTCAAACCTTCATGACAGTCATATGAGCTGCTACGGTGGACTTGAGTTTGAAGTGTCTCTTTTGTCCCTCTAAAGTTCTTGCATGGATCCTGATGACGAAGGAGTTGCTACCAGAGGTCCCAGTCGAGCCCCGTCCTCCTCAGCCTTGTCCGAACTGCTGGATGGACTTCGTAAACGCAGAGCTGGCGGCGAGGCAGGAGATGGAACAGGCAGCACCGTCTCGCTGCCGATTTACCAAACAACCGCAGCCTCAACTCTAAGACGAAGAGCTTCAGCCCTCTCTCTCAGTCCAGAAGATCACCAGGAGCCCCGGCCCGGCCCCAGCATCCTCAAACCATCTTCCCCACTCCTGCCACGCGCTGCCAGTACTCGCTCCATCACCGACTCTCAGGCATCTGTCGCCGCCTCTACAGCTGGAGCCAAACTCTCTCGCTTCAACTCAAGCGATTCCCTCTCTTCGCTTCCCACGCTGCCTCGCCTCTCCTCATTGGCTTCCTCCGCTCGCCATCGCCCTCCCTCCATCTCCATCCCCGAGGAGGACCCAGACGAACCCCTCCGCTCCGTGACAACTCCCATCCAGCGCTCCCCTCAGCCACCGAGGCGGTGCATGCTGGGGAGTCTCGTCGCAGAAGACGGAGTTGAAGGCTCTCTGGGTTCAGAATCCATGGTCTACCAAAATCGTCGTCTGACTGGGGACAACGGCCGTGACGATTCAGCCTCCGACGTCCTGCCCGCCATTCGGAGAGCTCAGTCCACCAGCAGCCTGGCCAGCTCAGTCAGGGGAGGCAGGAGGGCGCTGAGCGTCCACTTCGGAGAGCTGCCTCCTTCGACCCGCAGCAGGAAAAGCTCTGAGACGGAGTCCTCCAGCTCAGGCGGATCAGGAGGAAGTTCCCAGGGCGTGGGGCCAAGACACAGGTTTGAAAGGCCACAGGGAGAAAGACTGGAGGCAGAGGGCAGCGAGGGGGGTGACGTGGCTTCAGTCATGAAGAGATACCTGAAGAAGGAGACTGACTGAACCAGATGAGAGCTCAGGTCTCAGGTGTGTAGACATGGGGGTCTGTATTATGACCGCCTAGGGGCGCCATATTAGAACATTTTCAAAAATTCTACATAAAGTTGCTTCAGTTTAGTCTTTCTTGCATCCAGTTGTTCCTAGATCATGGCCCCATTTCCCGAAAAACATCTCAAGACTAAGATGATCGTAAAATCCATCTGACAGAATTTCTCAGTGTTTCCCAAAGGCATCATGACTTAAGATGCTCTGTGTATTTTTATCAGTCGAGCTAGTGGCGTGGCTGGAAGGATGGAAACATCATTATCTCAACAACTATTGGATGGACTGCCATGAGATTCGGTTCAGAGTACTACTCTGGGAAACCTATTAAATTTCAGTGTGTTGGTAGAAATGCTCTCGGAAAAAAAATGCTCTTCACTTATGAGATCAATCACTATGGGGACACAGACTTGTGACAGAACACAGAAACCTCTTAGGAAACCCACAAGAAGCTGTCATTAATTTCTTCTCATGGTTCTGTCTGTGTAAACCAGTGGCGTCACTGTCTCCCAAATGAGAGCTTGTGCTCCCTGAGTGAAGGTGTAGCATGATTCATACTATCTGCGGTAGCGGTATTTTTAGTCCCGGTTCAACCTTCAGCGATTCCGAGGCGTTTGATAAATACAGGCCCGGACCCGTGTGCGTGGCTGCACGTGCACATGATACCCCCGTCTCTCACATCCTCTGTTCTATTCTGACCATCTTATCTCCTTTTCTTCTCTCCGTTCAGCCTCCTCGTGTGTCCGCGTCCTGCTGCGAGCTTCACAGAAAGGCTGAAGACTGCAGGAGCTGCAATCAAAGCTGAATGAAATACTTCAGAAGTCAACAGGGATGTTTCTTTCTCCGTATTGATATTAAAACCACCCGAAAATACATTTGTTCAATCCACAAGCACTCAGTTAACTGTATTTTCAGATAAGCACCGTTTGTATATGAATAAAAAAGAATGAAAAGCCCATTTTGTGAATTTGTATTTGTAGCCATGCTAACACCATCCCTGGCTCTATAACTGGCAGTGTCAGTTAGATTTTCCAGCACTTTCATGCCAACCCAATTATCTCTGTGACTGTCGGATGCATTGCCGTGATATTTGATAGGAACATCCCTCCATCGCCCAGAGGATGAATCCTAATGACTTTGGTGACCCCCTGACTCTTCCTCTAGCGCCACCGGCTGGTCAAAGTTTTCTCTTACCTTGTGATATATCACAGCTTTTACTAGATGGATCGCCACAACAGATATTAGTGGTTCCCAGACGATTTCTTCTGATGAATTTTCACAATCCTCTTGCCATTTAAGCAAATTGCAGGATGCTAAAAGGCAGAAGTGAGATGCTGAACATGGGAATCATTATACCTGCTAAACATCAGCTTGTGAGTCCAGCCTCGTAGAGCCGCTAGCATTGCCAGTCAGTATACTCATCAGTTCTGTCATCTGAACCAGTTTCCCTGCTGGATTTCATTCTCTTCTCGTCTGATCTAGATGAGTCAGAGTTCGATAACACGTTGGACCTGTGCCAGTTAAGTAGCTCAAAGAACCGGAACCCAGCATTTATGTCCCCCTGTGGACCGGCAGCAGAGAACTGCGAGCCGAGTCTACTTAGAACTGCTTCACTGAGCGGTTAGCAACACATAGAGATTTGTGGCAAATACCGCATCGTTGTGAAGCCTCGTCGCGAAGCGTAGGCCCATACGAAGACAGGATATAGGACAGGATCCCACAGAGTCTAGCCATCATGTGGCTGATGACTGAAGTTGGAACTTTCAGTCGGGTCTCCCTGGGCATCCCGGAGGTCACGGTGGGGATGTGGAGGTGGTGGGCTGTGCAGAAGTGGGTCTGAGAGACAGAGTGACAGAAATGCAAAGATATTTAAAGAACGGCGTCCGGGGACTGATTGGCTGGAGGAATGCAAGCAGAAAGATGATGTCTAAATTGTGAATGTAGGGAATCTGGCAGTGTGTGAAGCGTAGAGAAAATTGGAACAGGAGGACATAGCAGATTCTCACCCACAGAGGAATAACAGCAGAACATGAGGAAAAAGTCTTCATTACTGAACTTTTGCCAAAACTTCCTTGATATATTTTTTATGCTTTTTCTTTTTTTTTTTTTGAACGCTGTGTTGTTTTACAGCTGCACTATTCACACCCAGGAGCTGTCCAGTGTCACGCTGGACACACAGCAGCTGGAGGAGTCAAGGGTAAAGTACCTTGACCAGGGACCCGTAGCTGATAAAGAGAGACCGGGAGAGAGTGGTTTTCAGGTCCTCCAGCCTCATTTTCCAGTCTGCCTGGGGACTCAGAGTATCAAGAGGGCGATAAGCCGCTGTCACTCAGGTTACAAACTTTGAGAAGCTTCCGAGCATTACCCAGTCAACACTTCAAATGTCCTGAATCCCTGGATGCGTGAACTGAGACTCCGGCCTTATGTGCAGGGGTCAGTTGTGGATGTTTTCAGACTGGGCCGTGCCCGCTCCCGATTAAGCTGAGAGTAAGCTTTTGGTCGTGTCTGCGGGTCAGAGCCAAACTGTCAGCGCTTTATTGGATATGTTTCCCATGTTCTTTATCCCCATCTGTTGCTCTGCATGAGCTGAGCCAGAGTTCAGCGAGAGGTAACATTTACTGTAAGTAACTCCAGCGCAAACCATCTGCAGCAGGCGGAACACGTCTGAGTGCGGCAGATGCACGTCTGCCTGGTCTGAAGGAAAATTCTATCCCCTGCATAACAGCCAAAGCCAAATACCACCGACATATTCGTCCTGCTACCTCCTACCAGACTCTTCTACGGTATCTAGAGTTGGTAGCTACTTCCTGTACTGTTTTCCATTTGCAGTGTTGCTTTAATCCTACAGATACTTTCTTATAGTTCTGCTGTGTTGTCTCTCAAAAATCAGAGAAGCGTTTCCCCTTTAATAAGGACATCATATGATGTAACAGTGTCTGGAGAAGCTCTCATGTAATAGAGAGTACAGTAAAAAATTTGACCTCTTAAATGTCGATAATTACTGTAACATTTTAGCTGGACAAATAGAAAAGAAAGACCCTTCCTGAAATTATGTTAGAACTCTTCTTGTCACTGATGATGTGTTTTATTGGTCAGTGTATTGATAAGCCTCAGAAACATTGGAGCTCCTGCACACGCGCGGGAAATGCAAAAGACACTGGTGGAATCGATACGGGCAGGACACGTGTGTTCGAATAGCAGCTTTTGGGGGCGGAGTAAGATACGAAAGGACATCAAGACCAGATATTAGAGAACGCAAAATGACATAAAGAAAGACACACGTAGATAGGACTTAGAAAGAATGAACTGAAATAGAAAATAAAAAAGCGCGGTTACACTGAAGTGCAAGACTTGAAAAAGCCCACAGATGAATGTAGGCAAAGGCCGGGGCAAAGTTTTAAGCCGTGATTTCAAAGTACTAACAGCTGGAAGAGACCTCAAGGTTTTTCCGAGTTCTTTTTACATGCTACTCTCCCAGCACATAGTCTAAGGCTGCTGTGCCTAATGAAACCTTAATGTCGGCGAGAAGAGTCACGGCAACCAGGATCATTATTTCTCAAGAATATCTCCTCGTCCTGATGACGGGCTCTTGAATTACAGGATCAATATTATAGATTATGGATTTACACTATCTAAAGATGTGATGGAGGTTCCACACACTCGGGCCTTGTTTATTGAATGCCAGCTCTACCCCGGCACAATAATAAACACACCCCGTGACTGCCTCCAGGACTTCACCTGTGTGACGGGCTCAGACCTTCGGAAAACTCCGAAGGTAGCAGTTCATTTCCCCACTTTCTCTTCTTGTTTGCAGAGAGAGAAAAGTGGTGGGAAGAGCGAAGAGGACGCAAACTGCGGTAAAGAAGAACAGACTGAACACAACGTCCTGTACCACTGGTTCAAAATCCCCATTTGTGAGGTCCCAGGAGTCTGCAGCTTTTCCATCCACTGCGGCAGCTGTTTTCACTGATCCGCTCTTCCGCTGTGGTTGAAGGTGACAGTCTTATAAGGTACAGCTCTTTTCCTGTTGAAATTAGAAAAAGAAAGAAAAAAAAATCCGTTTTACTGGAGCGCTGCAGCTTTTTTTTCCCATGGCGAAGGGTGGAAAATGAGTTGACAACAGGCCAACTGACCCAGTGGTGACGGCGGCAGATTTCCACCTTCAAATTCTTAATGATTTTTAAATAATGGGTCCAGGATTTAAAAATGACAACCGGCACCAGCAGATTTTAGAGGCCAGAGACAGTGTTGCACGATCGGGTGGTTTTCTGCAGGGGGGGCTACCTTTCCTTTAATTTGGCAGGTGAAATTTGATTTGGGCGGGGTGATACTGTACCGCCAGGGCGGCTACCACCTAGGAAAAGTTCGGCTCCTCAAACAGTAAGGGAGGTGCAGGGGGAGGGACATGAGGCAGAGACTGTGCGTGAGCTGGGGTGGACAGGTGCGCGCAGGTGATCTAAAAACAGCAGGAAGTTAGTTAATGTAGTTTGGCTGCCGATCAACGGGGTCAACAGTTGCAGCAGCGGTGGCGGTGACACGCAGCTCATGGAGGACATTAAGGTAGGACACTTTCAAACCCCAGAGGCCTGATTGCAGCAGTTTGTGTCAAAAAACAACCAACCCACCTGACAAGATATGCTACACATATTTTTACATTCGGTATGAACTCCACTTTCCGAGGAGGTCATTGCCTCCGATGTCCGTCGCACCTTAACGCCCCTAAACCTGCCTAGAAATCACGGAGAACACACGCTCCTCCGGAACTTGCCTGAGGGTTTTCTTGTTTCTTAGTTTTCTTCAGGATCACCGTAATCCAGTGACTGTGGCCAGTGCATCCATGGGTACATGGCAAACAGGAGCTGCCCATTTCTAATTCGGCAGATTTACCTGGCCAACATGTGAAAAAAACATAGGCCACAAAAACGGGGCCCATGTTGTAGCCCACGGCGTAACTCACTGAGTCCTTGGCAACTTTATGCTCCCTGGTTCTAGAAAAAGTTTACATCTGTTCATATAAGCAAAGACTTTTAACATTGAATGTAACATTATCCAGAAGACTTTGTAGAAAAGAAACCAAACATTTTATTGTACTGGTAATTCAGCTCAACTTCATACTGGACAAGTCCAAAGACTGAGAGACCCACCAAGTTATGGTTGATGATGGTTTTGTTAAATACCTGATCCGTCTCTCAAAGGTGGAGCTTGAAACCTCTATGAAACCTTATATTAGACTCAAGGTCTGGGTTTAAGCAGCTGCTATATTGAACTAGTGCAGTGCCCGTTCAAAACCTGCTTGTTACCTTCATTAATAGTTAAATATTTTATTCAACCATCTAATCACCGTCATCTAGTTTCCTTATCACTGCTGTGTTATGATATTAATAATAATAATAATAGACCCTTTGTGTCCTGACACATGATCAGAAAGTACTGGGCTGCTTTTGAATTTGTTGTCAGAAGTTAGATGTTTGTGCTCTCTCGCCAATCTATTAGGTAAAGCTAGATAAAGCAAATGCGGTATAATACAAGAGGCATTAAATCCTCCCTTCATGAGGGTTATAATGTTCAGCTTTTATTGAATCTGTTTGGAAGAAGTGTTTATTTATTTTAATGGTCATTTTGGAGGCCATTTATATGAATTAAGGTTGACGAGGTATTGGGAACACCTCTCAGTGTAACCCAGCACAGTTCAGCAGCACCAAAAATTACAGTCTCCAAAATGACCCTTGAAATAAATAAATAAACACCTCTTTCAAACAGATTCAATAAAAGCTGAACATTATAACCCTCATGAAGGGAGGATTTATTGCAGCCCTGTTGTATTATACTGCACTTACGTTGCCATAACAGCAGCGGTACATAAATGACTTGTTCCGCCTGTTTATAATCCTAATATATCATGTTTGAGTGGAGCTTAAAAAGGAAACAGAACGGTGCTGTCTTGCTGTCGCTGTGTTTTTAACGAAGTGCCCCGGGATGCTTTGGCTTCAAGTGACTGCGCGTGGCAGTTGCACTGCTGTGATAAGTCATTTCCAATCGCAGAGCTTTGGGTCCGTGCCTAAAATAGTTCCAGGCTTGAGATGATCCTCTGCGAGCTTTTCCAGGGAATCCAGCCGTCTTTGAGATGCGCTGTCGGCCGCGTGGGTGAGTCGCCCCAGCCCCTGACCGACTGTCCTTTAATGTTCCTCTTTTTATGTTTCTCGACAACTGCTCATCCCAAAACCCTCGCGACCGACGCTGCACTTCCTTGTGTCCCCAGCAACACGCACGTGAGGTTTGAAGTCAATCGGATGAGCGGTTGTCGAGAAAGTCGAAGGACAGACAGACAGACAGACAGATTTCTCCATTTCTTAGTAGCATGTTTTCCCCCCAAAGGCCTGGGAGGAATTTTGGACTTTAACTTTTACACTGAACTCTACTAGCTGTTTAAATGCCTCGTAACAAACTTGTGACCCACTTCCACACCTAGGCTAAGTGTGATGAAAAGCATCATAAATTAGTGTTCACCGATTGGTTTGACGCTTAAGTCTTGACCTGATTACCTTAAGTGGCTCCTCCGAAGCGCAGATCCCCCGAGAATCTGATTTGAGTGCTGCGCGACTTTTCCAAGACGACCGGAGTCTGGAGTGTTCCACGGCGATTTATATTGAACCAAAGCAAACGCAAGAATTTGATTTAAGCCCAGACACGGTTACTGTTTAGTTATTATGTTATAAATAACAAACCTAAAGGCTTCATTTGACGTCTCAAAGGGGAACTCCGCAAGTTTAGTAGTCCTTTTAGTCCCTAACACGGGTTAAGCTCCAGGAGCATTGGATCCTACATTTCCCACAATGCAGTCGGTAGAATTGTTTCATTAGACCCGTCCTACCTGATAAATGTGGGACGCACAACGACATGTGGTCACTTGATGTGATTTCATTAAGCGTACAAAGTCACAGAAACCGTGACTCACGAACTTGAAATAAGAAAAGACAGGTGATGCACTCGCACCGAAGCTACAGTGTGAAACGCGAATCACATTTCTTTGCATTTCACATTGTGGCTCTTTGTCGTCTTTTGGAATAGTAATTTTGGGTTGCGGTTTACGTTGGACGGTTTACGATCTTACATTTCTTTGTGTTTTTGCCCAGTCTCTGAGGCTGAGCCTAACCACCCTACGCAGGAAAGCCTTTTCTTCACTGGCTTCGCCTTCAGGGCCTCATTTGTGAACAAGACGCCGGGAAAATTCATAAAAGTTACATTTTCTTTTTAAGTTAATGACAGTTTCGACCCAATAAGTACACAAATCAAAACCAGCCCCATACAAATGCCGATTTCTTTGCAGAAATGAATTTTGATTTCGGTCTGACTGAAAATCGAGAGCGGCCGCGGGGGCGAGGAAAGAGAGCGCTGACACTCTGGCCGTGCATGGTCTTTTTTTTAAAGCTGACACACCGTACATGCGCGTGTGCCTTTGCACCCACGTGTGTGCACGTGCGTGGTCTGTACTCCCCTGCATGATCTTTCTTTGGATATGAAACCCAAGACCACCGGGTGAAACAGCCAGTTCTCATTAGGAGCTGGGGAACAGCTGCACATTAGGTATGCCACATCAGCAGGAGACCTTCCTCTGTGATTACATCTCTGCTGCCACAAATTCTCGCTGCTACATCCAGATTGAGCAGAAATTATGCGTATTGAGCCTGATTGTCCTCACTTGTAATTGCCGTATGATTTACAGCGGTGAGCTGGTGTTTCACTCACTTTCTGATGCCTGTGAGATCGACTCCGGCGATCGAACATACTGTCGGCGGTCAACGACTTCGGATAAATCTTGTTTATGTTCCCCGAGTCCTGTTAATGAAATTGATGAGGGAAGGCAAATAAAATTAAAACCAAGCAGCTGATGACTGATGCGTCTCCTATATGCCGACTAATACAGTCCATAGATCAGCGAGCTGTTGTTTGTGTGAGGCAAACAAATGTTGGCCGTAGCTCTCCCATTGAGTATTATCTGACCGCTGCAGGCCTGTTAGGGAATCTTAACAATAGGGGACCTATAGAGGATCCCCACTTTAGCAAATCTTCACCGCCTCAGGGCATCTCACCATCTTACACTGAGAGCAGCAGACGCACACACAACAACAGCCAGTGTGTGTGTGTGTTAAAGAGCTTGTATATACAAGGGGAAATAAATGCATTGTGTTTTTGTCCTGCAGCTAATATAGGAGGGGTTGCTGGTTAATTTTATGTCTTCCTCCAAAGTCCCAGACAGGCCATGGATGCAAGCAGAGCTCAGTGTGTAAACTGTCCTGCTCAATGACCTAAAACATTGTCCCCAGCAGCTTTTGTGGACAAGGCATTGTGTAGGACTCACTGTAGTCTGTGTAAGTGGTGAATGTGCACAATAGAAGGGGTGGGTGCGCGGTGTTGTTTATCTATTGTTGCTGCTGCCTGTTTTTATTCCGTGTTCCTGCTTGTCAGCAATTATGCCAGTTAAACTCGGTTCCGTGGAGCTTCTGCAGCAGAAAACGTCTCCCAAGAAATTACATCTACTGTATATGTCACTAATTTGCCAAAGCAGCTCTGGTTCCCCGGCCTGTACTATATTCACCGGCGATGCTTTCGCAGTTAGGGAAGTGCTACCGACGACCAGGGTCCAAACTCTGAGTCCTGCATGTGGTTAGACAGAAGCGCTTTAGAAGAGAAGCCTTGTGAAATTCTACATTCTGCTTGATGTCGAAAAACCCCATAAAAAAAAGCAAGACTAACGGTGCGTTAGTCCGTCGCTCTACACTTTCTGACTTCTCGACTCTGCCTGTGGCTCTACTAGATGTAAATCTTCAAAAACACCTCACAAATATATAGTTTTCATTTTTTGAATATGCCTCTGAGATTTCCTAAAACAGCTGGTCTCAGTAGTTCTTAGCAAACATTACTTTAACGGGAACAAACAGTGACTTGGTGTGTGTGTTCATGGTGATGAGGGAATGTGTCACCCAGTGCAGCAGCGTGGCTCAGTGAATGGTTTTTTTTTTGTTTTGTTTAAATAGTTTTTTAGCAACGGAGCTCTACGGCACAGAGGGATCGGATAAATCCGGGTTTGGATACACACACAGTTCTCGATAGTCGGATACATTTCTTGTTGATTTTGGTCTTTTTTTGATGAGATTCGTTGACAAGAGGAAAATACAGAATGTCTCCAGACTTGGATTAGGCTGCATGTAAAAAATGCTGAACGTGACCGTAAGGAGCTGAATCGTGAGTTAGTTGCTACGCTCAGTTGTCGTAGGGAAAGCAAATGAAACGTGTGGTGAACCTTCACCGGGTTCTGGATGTTCAGTACCAATATTTTGCGACTAGGCAGACTCCTTCGTTAACAGTGTTTCCTTATTGTGCCGATAAAAGATGTCATCCAAGGACGTTATTAGTATGTAAACACAGTTTCTAGGAGACAGGGTTGCTTTCAAACACAAGGGACATGTTTTACTCTTCTTTTTCACTGAGGGTTGTTTCCATTTTGCTGATCACTGCCTGCAAATCTTCATTCATCCGCCGTTTTATGTGCCGCTACACCACCCAGCCTGTTTGCGGTATAATGACTGTAATTCCCGTAATGTTTTCTGCTTGTTTGTTCATTCTGCCCTGTTTTTTGTAAGAAGCCGTCTTTCCTCTCTCTTTCTTCTTTTTTTCCCCTGCGTGGCTCACGGTTCAATGTGACCTCTGCACCTCTGCCATGCAGTGTGAAGAAGAGACGCAGGAACAGTGAGCAGGCTGCCGCTGAGCCCGGCTCACTGCAGAGGCTTATCTCCCCTCACATGCATCTGTGAAGAAAACACACAACAGCAGCGTGAGAACCAGAAGTGATGGCAGGGAAGTAGAGAGATAAAAGAGATGAGATTGGGGGTAAGATGGAAGAAGGGGGAGGGATTAGACAGAGGGGGAATGAGATGGGATGAGGACGGATGACACAGCGAGCGAGCTGGGGGATGGGGGGGGGGTGGGCTGATGATAATGATATCTCTTCTCCTTCAGAGGCCGTTGTCTAATCATTTTATTCTTTGGTTATCAGAGATGGAAGAGACAGCGCTCTGCCATGTTGGCAGACAGCCACTCAGCTAACACACAGCGCTGCCTGTCACAGCACGGAGAGGCAGAAATCAAGGCGTTTATTCATGTCGACAATGATCCCGTTTAGGGTCTCAGGATGGTAAAAATGGCAGGACATTAGTAACACACAGGATGTGCTGTGGATACAGTGAGGATATTCTGAACATGGTGGGTTGAGGGGAAGCTGTGGTTTATTAAAACCGGTTCTTGTTTTCATGGTTTTCACCCTCATTTCTTCCATAACGTGATAACTTTGAACTCACTAAAGGAACAGCTGAGATCTGGGAACATGGCGACAATGCAACAATGCGTCCAATTTTATGCGTTTTGAACTGGTTCACTGTCTATATCATCCGTGCATGGCAACGATGGTGTTAAAGTTAGGGAAAGATCTTGGTTGTGTCTAATAAACTATAACTAATGAATGGTTAGAGCTCTAGTTAAAAGAGTCTCCACCAAAGAGTCTCTGGTTTAGCCTTTGCACTTCTCCCACGCTGTTGGACTCCAGATGGACGACCGGTGGAGCAGAACCAGAGATGTCTTCTTCCTGATCAAAACCTGGCGCCTACGTTACCAACAGCGCAACGTGACCGCTGACGGTCCGGTCTAGGACCGGGGTGCGGTACGCGAGAACGGGCCGACGCAGTCTGAAGCCCGTAGCAGAGCTGGGGGGGGGGGTCTACAGAGGTCTGGTAAGTTCACTTCTTTCCAGCCCCACACCCCCAGATTGTTTTACCTTTTCAAACTCGTAGTCTTCGGGCCCGACCGACGCCGCCTCAGGTGACAGGCTTCACGCAGCTCCCTCTGCAGACACTCTGAGTTCCCATTCGGTGTGGGTTAAATTTCATAATTAGGTATTTAGTTGCTTATGAGTCTAATAATTACAGCCTTTCTTTGCTTCCAAAGAGTTGGCACGGTGTTTTTCTTCTGCTGAGTCGTGTCCTGTTGTTGTATTTCCCTCATGTCCCGTGTCTACGCTCTGTTTTTTCCCCCGTCAGCCCATCTGGATGTGTCAGCCGCTGAAAGTTACAAGTGAAAAATCATGCAGAAGGGGGGGAGACAGCTGTTGTAGCACAGTGTCTAATGAGGTGTGTGTGTGTGTGTGTGTGTGTGTGTGTTACTCCCTTCCTACTGGAAGCCAACCCTGAAACTCCAGACTGACAGACCGATAGACTCTGCTTCCCTATCTGTCCGAAGAGCCCGTTTTCGAAGCGATACCACTGAATCATTGATAACATTTGTGTCATGCATTAAATACGGGCCGACTGAGTGAGAGGGAGAGAGAGAGACAGGCTGAAAGTAGACCCCTGGCCAGTACCAGATGGAAGCCCGTTACAGAAATGTGTGGGTTTTCACATGAAACTGCCAATGCCACAGATGACAGTAAAGTGGGGCCACACTGGATCAGACAGACAACCACAACGGGGCAACCATACCAGCATTTGTAACGTCTGAAGTTAAAGCTGCATTAATCAGTGATTTCACATTTACAGTAGGTCAAATGACCACCGCTATGAGAAAGGGATTAGTTGTAGGGCTGAACCCACGGAGAACCGTAACCAGCTCTACGGAAGGTTCTTCAGCGTTGTTCAGCTCACTGTCTTGGGTTTGGCGAACCGCAACTTTACTGTCCTGGTTCCGTCTCACCGCTCCCACGGGGGTCACTTTCCGCCACGGCGGGCAGCCGTTTTCAGAGGAGAAGCCGTAAAAGGGCCACTGTCCATTGCCCGCTCGGCAGGACATAACAGACAGACGCAGTTAGAGACTAGGGGGGACCGCCGTCCCAAGAAAAGCAACAGAATCAGGTGTTTTCGCAGAGGGCCCAGAAACAGCATATGTTTACGCTGAAGTGACAAAGCCCTCTAGTGGCCGTGGTAATTATGGGGGGAGCAAAGGAGGTCGTCAGTTGACGTTGTCGTCTGTTGGCAACAAGACGTCAGACTTTTGACACAGGAGACCGCTGTTTGCTTCCTGTGTCCCTCTGCCGGTCACCGTTGGTTTTCTTTGAACCACGAAGTTGCCCTAACCTTAATGAAGAAGTCGTTTTAACCCAAACCACGATCTTTCCTTAAACTTTACCGAAGCATTTTTTTTTACTTAGACCTAGCCAAACATTTACCATAGCGTTGGCACATCTTAAAAAAACAGATTTATTTTCCAACAGTGATGTTTTTTTTTTTACAGAGGGCATCGACAAACCACGTGTTCTGTCGATCGATTTGTGGGGCTCGTTGGGAGCAGCTGGAGAACAACAGCGCAGCGTCTAATAGCTAACGAGACCAGGACGAAGCTAAAAGGGGGTGAATTTTGATCGTGTTGAAAACTCATCAGGTGGACACAAGCACCGCTCCAGGTTAATGGTCGTGCTGCTCTTTAACTGCGGGATGTGGAAATAAGCAGCTGTTTGCTGAAAAGTTCGACCTTTACGGTGACGATTTGGTGATTTTGTGTTCGCATCTCGTTTTCACTGCCCACGAGCTGCAGGTAACTCGACCCGGCAGTAACTGGACTGGATCAGTTGCCCGGCTGCCTGCAGAGACTCTGGAGTGCTACTGGACCCAACACAGAAATAGGTTGTTTACATCTCCCTATTTACCAGATAGTGCACTTCATTTACTGTCCACCGTTTTATTTGACTGTCCGAATTGTGAGCGTGCAAATTTATCCACTATATAGTGCCCTCAAAGATTCCACCATGGAAGGACAAAGGTAGCGTCCATGGCACGTATACCACTTTCTCTTGTTTCATAAAAGAGTAGCTTATTTTATTTTCCTTTTTACACTTTGTTAAAATGAAGGTACACATTATGAGCCGGCAGAAAGATTTAGTTACCTCTGGGCAGGGCTAGGCTAGCTGTTTCCACCTGTTTTCCTGTCTTTGTCTGTCATTTTTACTGATATACAGGCAGCAGCACCCCCCCTGGCGACGCTATCGGTAGCAACGTTACCAGGAATAAATAAGGTAGCCGCACGACTGCGGAGCGATGAATTATGACCGATTTGTTTTGTTACTCTGGGAAGTTTCGAGTCCCCTCTGAAGCCCTTTTTCAAGTTACACCTTATTTGAGTTTGACTTTATAGCCTATGTGGTAAGTCCTCATCATCCATCATCACACCACCACCAAGAAGAGCAAGGTGAAGATCAGTAAACAGTGAGCGGACTTCAGACTTCTGAGCACCACGTGGTGAACATGCTCAGCATCTCCATTAGAAAAAGAGGAAATTGCTGCCACACTTTGTGCTAAGTATGTTAGCCGGCTACTGGCAGTAGCTTCGTATTTATCGTACGGACGTCAGAGTGGTATCGATCTTCTAACTTCTAACTTATCGTCTTGTCATCGATCAACGTAATGCACCTTTTACTGGCCTCCCAAAAAAACAAAACAACAAAAAAACAAAAAACAAAAAAAACCCCACACACACAGAGACTTCAGCTCATTTGAAACCATGCAGCTCGGCCATTAAGCAGAACCAAGGGGGGAGAGCACATTAGTCCAGTTTTAGCTGCTCTGCATTGGCTTCCTGTAACATTTAGAATTGATTTTAAAGTCCTCTTCCTCATATGCAAAGCCCTTAATGGGCCGGGACCAAGCTGCAACCCCTTTGCCCTCATCAACACCGCCGTCGTCGGCTGCTGGCTTACTGGAGGTCTTGCTGGATGGAAGCCCGGTTATGGAGCACGCCGCCTATGGACACCGGGGAGGGCGGCTCGCTGAACGTTTTTTAGAATAAAGCTAAGAACGGATCTCTTCGCTTCAGCCTTTAACTCGATGTGACTTTCCAGATACAGGCCCGAATTTCTTTTTTGCCCTTTGCTCAGCACTCTTTTAAAATCTTGTTTTCTGCTTCATTTTATGCGCCCTATATATTCTATTTTTAATTTTAGTTTTATTAGTATTATTCAGAAAGGTTTTACATCCCTGTTTTTATATCTATTGGCACGTGTAGGACTCGCTGCCTGTCATTTCTCGTAGGAAAGGTGCAATTCAAATGAAGTTCATCGTGATTATTATTGCTATTATTCTCGCTCATTAGCACTTGGCAAGGAAGCCACTAAATCGCATTCCCCGAAATGTCCGACTTCGCCTTGGAGCCGAGCTGCTGGCGCCGCAGCTCTCCCGCTGCTGCCACCAAAATGTTCAAATGTCAGTCGCGGAGGCTGCATCCGGGCAGACTCGATGGGTCAGATCTTTCGATGAGGACCAGTATTTTAGTGGTCACCCCGCAGCGCGTTCGGGCCTAAGGGTTCGCGGGAGAGCCTCGGGTTGCGGCAGACTGCTCCGGTGGAATACAGCTACTTATACGGATTACCAGCTCTGGACGGGATGGCCCCTAAATTAACCCTCCACCCCCTCCAAACGCATCTTCCGTCCCCTCATCCGTCCAGTAGCCTAAATCTGCACCACATGGGACAGTGTTGTTTTGCCTCCCTCTCTCTCTCTCTCTCTCTCTCTCTGTGTCTCTCTCTCTCTCTCTCTCTCTCTCTCTCTCTCTCTATCTTATGTAAGTGTGTCCTGATCTTACTGCAGCCCACCACAGTCAACCTGACACATATACACACCCTCTCTCTCTCTCTAGCAAAAGTTTCATTATCATTAAGGTCAGGTTGTGTGTGGACAGGGGTGGGCGGGTGAGGGGGCACGCACAGAGAGAGAGAGAGAGACTATGTGGGACTGAGTGTGTGTGTGTGTGTGAGAGAGAGAGAGAGAGAGAGAGAGAGGACAGAAGAGCCCGCGGAGGAGAAAAGGAGGACAGATCGGAGGCAGAAAGCAGGAGGCGCTCCTTGCAGTCAGGAGGATGCTGCGCTCGCAGGCGGACCGTCTCTGATCCTGACCACGACGTTACCGGCTCTACCTGACCGACTGACCGCGAATCAGCCAGCCGCCAGACCCGGGAGCCCGTCCCCTGTTGCCGCTTCTCCGCGACAGATACAGCCTCTTCCCCGGACCGGCTTCTGTCGCCATGCCACCGGCCGCCCGCTCGGTCGGGTACCGACTCCGCGACACCTGGCCCGCGGTGCTGTGCATCGGGCTGCTGTGGAGCGGCGCTTCGGCAGGAGGTACGGTGTCTCCCGTGTGATCGTGAGCCAGGTAGCCCTAGTGTAACCCTCTGCATGCCCCCCCCCCCCGCATCGTCCTCTGTCTTGGCTTGTGTCCAAGCAGAATGACAGCAGCTCGAGTTCAGTTCTCCTGCGCTGCGAAAAAAAAAAAAAGCCCAACTCGTCTCTCCGGGCGTCCCTGTCTCGCTCCGAGACGTCTCCCCTCGCGACTCGTGGGAGGAGGGAGAGAGTCGGGAGCGGCGAGCGAAGTCTTTGACAAAACAGACGCCGCCGGTGGCCGTTCGCCGTGCGGGCAGCTCCGAGCAGCTCCGAGCGTCCTCGGAGTCCATGTGGACCGGAGCCCACTCGTGTGCGTGGGAGCCTCGACCGTCGGGGGCAGGGGCGAATTGCGGCCGTCGGCAGAGCCCCGCGGTGGGAGGAAAGTTGACGTGTAGAAAGGTTGCGGGTGTCGAGGAGTGCGTCGTCTCGTGACAAGGCTAGGACCGGAGCACGGGCTGCTTATGCCTGCTCCCACCACTTCCCCGAGTAGACACCCTTTATCTTCTGCGCCTCGGTAGGAGCCTGGTCTCAGAAAACGACCCCGCTGATGTCATCAGAGTCATCTGGTCCGGGTCTTGGATATGACAGGCTTCCTTTGTTTTTTTACGAGCCTGGGGGTGTGGACTTTGCACTGCAGCTGATGATTTTTTAAATTTATTTATTTTTTCATTATCAGTGAATGTGCCAGCAACTCTCTGGGTTTGAAATGTTGGGAAACGGTGAGAAACCTGATCAGTGGCTTGTTCTCTCCGATCGACAGTCCAGAACCCAAAGGTATTCAGTTTACTCCCACCTGGGACAAAGCCAAGCGTCAAGTCCACACATCTGAGAACCCGCAACCAGCCAACGATAAAATCTGTTCTTTGTCTTTGCCTTCATAAAAACGACCGATATCATTATTATTTTTGTTGTTTATGCCTATAATAGGCAGCGACAGCGGAGAGTTGACAGGAAATGAGGAAGAGAGAGATGCGAAGAAAGGTCCCCAGCTGGACTCCCAACTGTGGACGTTGACGTTGACGGTCAGCATCTTAAACCCTAAACAATGGTCAGACCGAAGGATTAGAATTTCAACCGTAGTGGTGGCGGATCGGAAAACAGATTTTCGTGAAATCAGAACCCGTTTTCCAGCGGTGGTCGTTCAGTGTATTTGCATTCAGTATCTCCTCTCTACAGGCTAGTTTCCATTATTCGGTGCGGGGTCCACGAAGCGAGCGATCCAGGGTTCCCCCTCCGAACCCAGCCAAATTTCACACGAATTTCCAGCAGGTCGGCGAAAAGGAAAATGAAACTTAATGCTCGTTTCCGTCCACTCCCGCTGCGTGAGTACGCGTCGACCGACAAACAGCCGGTGGAGCCGATCCTCCAGTCGCCGCCGTTGAACCACCGCAGAGACGAGGTCGTTAAAAGAGCTGCGGTCGGAGCTCGGACGATGGAGAACCACCTGGAGAACGTGATGGAACCCTGACGTTACTGCTGGTTCCATGTTTTGATGTGAGGAAGGTTCCAGCCTCCTCACGGCTCCTCACAGACCCGACGGTTTCCTCTCTTCACTGGAGGCGACGAGCGACGTTTCAGTCGCTTCCTGCGTTTATTCACTGACACGTTGTCACATTTTGCTTTTATTGTTTTCTATCTCAGCCGAGCGTAAAAAACGTTTTGCAGTATTTCAAGTTTTTCTCTAATTTCCAGTCTTTCCACTCTGGTTTTCTTATGCACAAATTGAAAATGTGCACAGAACCAGTGGATGGAAAGGAGCTCGCTGACACCAGCCTGGCGGTTTTCTTAATACAGCTGTATCGAGTTACTGCTAATGCGAACCCAGCATTTCCTCCTACGTCAGGTTCAACAACTAAACAATTTTTAAACAGCTAAAATGCATTTTACTGCTGTTCACTCGTATCAGGTATCTCTAAAAAGTGAACCTTCCCTGAGCTGAGAAAAACACCCGTTTTCAGCTTCGTGACGATGCAGTTTCGGGCTAATCGGAGATTGTTCACGTGGCCCAAGGACGGGGAGAATTTTTCTCCGCTCACGAAGGGAGCGTTCGCTCCTTCAGATTTTCAGGATAACGAATCAGATTTGGAGATACATGGTTTTCATTGGACGGGGCGAGCGGTAACCAAAGTTGTCAGAGCAATGCTGTGGTGCAATAGTTGGCTCGGAGACGTAGCGGAGTCGTTGCGTAAGGTAGAAATACTCAAGCAGAGTACCCGTGCCTCGTGACTGTACTCGGGTACAGTCCTGGAGTAAAAGTACTAGCCTGCACGTTACGTGCCACCGCTGCTAAACGATTACTCCAGAAAGTAACCTGCAGATGAACTTCCTCTGCGAGCACGCTGGTTCGTGGATGGTGTCAGTGACAGGTCATTTACAAGATATCATAATTATCGCGTCAGTCAAAAAAGTTGACGCCCGTCGTCGCCTCGTGCGGTTCTCACCGAACGTCCCGTTCCGGCAGACTCGGTCAGGTCCACTCTGTGATTTTATTCTGAAAATCCAAAGCGACAGTTGGTCTCACAGTGCCGCCGAATGTCCCGTGACTGTTAATGAGGCCTTCCCCGCTGAGTTCAGTTTCACTAATTTCCCCATCACACACACAAACACACGTTAACGCGAAGCCCTCGGTCAGTTCTCAGCAGGCTTCAGTCTTCTAGTTAATCCCTGTCACTCCCGTCTCTGTGTACGTGGGCAAATGTTCGATCTGTAAATGCAGCCACTAACACACACACACACACACACACACACACACACAGACCTACCGTAGACACACACACACACACTCCGTATCACGCGCTGCATCACTGGTTTCATCTCACCATCGCTGTCTGTGTTTAATGAGATCACCCAGCGGAGATGTAATGTCACAGGGCAGGTTTGTGATTGTGTGTGGTTACGCGTTGTGTGTGTGTGTGTGTGTGTTTTGTTTTGTTTCTTTAATGCCTGCCTTGTGCCTGTGTATGAAGATAGGCTGGATCACTGCATGGTCTAATTTCTCGGGGTGAGAGCGATAATCTGCTAGAAAGACAGCTTGACAGCTGAGTAGAGATTCAAGAGCTCCAGCTGGGAAGCACAGCCAACTGCGGTTTCCATCCGGAGAGCAACATGGAGCTCTTTTATCGACCCACACTTCCATTTTGTTGTACCACTATCAACGAGGCATGTCTGCATACTTTAACAAAATCCAGATCTTCTCTCCCCTTCTCTCAAAAACTCATCTATCTTGTAATCTGCCTTTCTCCTCTCATCACATCACCTCTCCTGTTTCCTCTCCTGTTTCCTCCTCAGCTACCTTCCTCGGTTCCTCTTTCAGTCTTCCTCTGTTTTTCCCCTCCTCCCATTACTTGTGGGTGAGAGGAGAGAAAAGTGGAACTGGGGGGGGGGCAGATTAGATTGTTTCTTATGGATGAATAACCCTGGCCTAATTATGCAACTAGATCCGCAGGCCTCAAACTTTTGAGACTATTTTGTCAAGTAAGCATCAGAAGGAGACACTGAATGGGACAAAGCAAGGCTGAGGGAGAGAGAAACACGAGGGGAGGTTTGAGAAAGATAATATGAAACAGCAGGGGTATAAAGCAAAGTTGCTGTTCTTATCTGTTTAGAGTTTGTCCCAGAAATACGGTGAATCGGAATTCGGGCGGTCGAGGTCTAAATTGGAAGTTTTTAGAAATCATCTCCACCCTTTCATTTCCCCAAGATACTGTTATCCAAGGAGAAATCCGTCCTCATCCTCAAAGCATTTTCTCTAATAAGAGTAAGACATGAAATAACATCATTAAAGCAAAACGTAAGACATGTTACATGAGGCTTCAGAAACTCCGGGTGAAACAGGCTAAACAGAACACTTCTAATGCTGACTAACTCTGAAAGACTCGCCATGAACAGACCGAAAACCCTCGCTAGCCCAGCGGCACTAAGGTTCAAACGCAACTCCCGCGGAAAAACACTGTCTTATATTCACGTCGTCACGGTAATACTTCAAATTAAATGGACGAGATTTGTATTTCCTTCAAAAAGTCTAAACTGAGTCAAAATAAAAGCTGTGTAACCATTAACGGCCCAAGCGGAAATAGAACAGGAGAATATACATGTCAGCGTTACACTGGGCCACGTTGCATGATTGTTCATTAGAAACTGGAAGTGTGTATTTAAGGGGAGGAGGCGTAGATGAATGTAAAGTTGGTTTGAATTGTCTATAATTAAATAAATAAAAAATAGTAAGAAAGCTGTTGAGAAAATTCTGGCCATCTTGGCTCATTGGGTCATACTGCAAGATTTCAAATGTACTGGGTGGAGGACCAGATAAAAATGAATTTGGTTTTAAGGCTTTGGAGGAAAAACCATAGAAAACTGGGACAGACATCTGAAAAGCTCCCTTGGCCATTGCGGATGCGCTTTTAAGACGGTCCCTAACTTCACCTCCTCTATTGTCAAACGGCGCAGATAATCAGGCTTGAGTATCCGCGCAGGAGATTACATTCAACGGGATCTTATTCAGATTCGGCAATGAAGAAAAAACCTCATTGGAATCTGAAATGGAAATAAAACCTGTGCAACATCAGTCGAGCCTCGTCCTGCGGCTCCGCAACAAACCTGGAGACGGTCGAGAAGTTATTGAGGATGAATCCTGCCGAGCGTCTGAATACTGGACTTAAACCTACTTTGTCCTATTTCGCAGAAAAATGATCTGCACTTACACACACACACACACTCATGTGACACGCATCGTCCCGCGCGTTCATTCCGATTTTCTTGAAAGTCGTGTGACCGCGCCCAGGTAGCCGAGGATGTCATGTGGGACACCTTTTTGCCTGTTACTCCCCTCTTCCGATTGGTCATTGGTGTTAGTCTGATTGGTCCTGTGACCGAAACCCTCACCTTTTGTGACATTGAGTGAATTGATCCTGTGGATCTCGATACCACTGATGAAGGTAGCAGTGTGAGTCTGACGTTCGTTGTGTTGGGATGCGACTGAAAATAAAGCGGTGGGAACCTTTCTTATCCGTTCACGTATCCGTATTAATTTACATCCCTGTGAAATGGATCGTGCAGTTGATCTATGAATGCTATCTGATTACAACAAGCGCCGGCGGAATCAAAAGGCACGGCAGGTGGAACCGTTTGCGGAGACGCAGCAGGAAGAAAAGAGAAGAGAAGTGGTGCTTATGAGACAAAAGTAGGCGGGAACCAGCAGAAAGTTGGAGGTGACCCCATTTTAATCAGCAGCAGTCTTTGGCCCAGCAGCAGCAGCAGCAGCAGCAGCAGCAGCAGCGGAGCACAGGTGGGCTTAGCGGGGTTTAACCTTTCGTTTCCAGGAGAGCTCCTCAGAATATGAGCCCCTGATTAACATGATTACAGAGATCAGTGTGTTCTTAATGAAGAGCTAATGCTGTGTTTTCTGATAAAGTACATAGCTGCGGTCCAGGTTTAGAAGACCGAAGCAGTAGTTTAGCAGCTTTTATACTATTACCTGCATATTGTCTGTATGTTGCATTAGCGCACAGCTCTTTTGGAGGCATAATGGAAGTTAAATTGATTTCCTGCCGCACCTTCCAGGCAGCTGCCGGTCGCAGGTAACGCTGCTACAGCGTGAAACTCAACCTGCGGAGACTCAGAGGAGATAGAGGATCCATTGCAGCGTTAACATGGAGTCTACTTATCATTGAATTGTATTTGTAGTGTGAATTCATCAGCATAGCAAAATGCATTTTACATGCTACTAATTTACTTTGCAAGCTGCTTTTTGGAGGAAAGATAATTGCTGCCTGGATTTTCTTTCACTCAGTCCAAGAGGTGTCAAATCCTCATAACACAGACTTCAGCCCCGGAGCCACGTGTTGTTTGGTCTATCGAGTTAGAGATGCCCCGATCGATTTTATTGGCCCCGGTCCTGATCCGAGTTCTCTAAGCCTGGGTATCAATACTCATATTTACCCAAATTCTGATTAAATATATATCTGACACCCTGAGCCGTAGAGCTCCATTGTTGTTAAAAACTATTAAAACGCATCAGTGAGTCTCACTGTTGCTCTGGGTGACGAGTTCCTTCATCACCATGGACGCACACACTGGAGTTTATTCTGACTCAGTCCCGCACACACACACACACACACACGCCGTCCTGCTGCCAGAAATACTCACTACAGCACCAAATATGGATTCATCCGCTGCTGAAAATAGTCCCCAACAAATGCTCCTCTTCCTCTGAGCGGCTGCTTGAAACGATATATCTGTGAGTATTTTTAAAGATTCTCTCGTAGGAACCAATGAGCTGAGAGCAGCAGTTTTTCTCGTACAACCGTAGGAAAGCTGTTTGGCTCAGGGTCTTTGTCCTGATTCCTCTTTATTTTGGGGGTGTGTTGTGTGTTTATCCTTGTTTGTGTTTGCTGCAGCTGGAGGAGTGTAGACCCAGCACAGGCCGCTATCTCAATTAGCTCCTGGACTCATTAGGGCCACAAGTGAGAGCCGCCGCTTCTCGGTCTCTCACCCACTGCGACATATGGTCCGGGCTTCTGCAACAAATCTTACCAGAGACAGCAACATCTTAGTGAATGAATCAGAGTTGTGTGTGTGCGTATGGCGGGCGGAGGAGTCGGTCGGGGGGTTACGCGTCTCCCCTGGCGCCAACCTTCCTCTGAGCGTGGTGTTGACATCAAAAGAGGACCCATGAGTCGGTCTTACTGCCAGTGATGTCTCCGCCACAGCAGGCCTGCTTAGACCTCTGTGACACAGTGCAGCTGTTTAAAACAGTTTGAATGTGTGTGTGTGTGTGTGTGTGTGTGTGTGTGTGTGTGTGTGTGTGTGTGTGTGTGACTTGCCTCAGTATCCCGGATTATCCTCTGTAGGATGGCCGCGGGATTGCACGGATGCTGCTGACACTTCTCTACAATAGAAGCAATTAACTGAGGCTTAACTTTGTGTATGTCTGTTTTAAGCAATGGGCGTGTGTGTGTGTGTGTTCGTGCGTGTGCGTGTGTGTGTGTGTGTGTGTGTGTGTGTGTGTGTGTGTGTGTGTGTGTGTGCTTGCAGTTGAAACTAAACCAATCAGGTTTTTTTTGTCTGTTGTCCTTCTACATTCCCGGAACCTCATTTATCAAAGCATGCAGAGAACGTGTGTTAAATGTGTCTGTGAGCTAAACATGATTCGTCTGGAGGGAAGAACTTTATGCGAATTTCTCCCACTTGTTCTGTTCACGTTAAATGTGACAGTTAGGGGATTTCTGAGGCCGGTACTCATATCGGTGTTTGGGGAATTTTAAAAATCTGATAGCAGAGATCCCTTAGTTTTGTTCTTTGTTGTTTTTAAAAAGATAAAATGAGGAGCACGTTTTAAAGAGGAAAAATCAACTTGTCAGTGCCTTTTGGTGGAGAAACTATGAAATGGTGACAGAATCTCTAAATTAACCTCAAACCTAGTTCGGCGTCGCTGTACGGAGATTCCTCGGTCCCTGTCAACCAACATATACGCTGATAGCGATATATCTCATTAAGCTAATATTTGCCGATATATTGGCCAGGAAGAAACAGTGGGGTCCAAAAGGCTGAGGCCACTGTATCTGGCCAAGTTATTGGGTCTCACATATATTTTTACGCAGGGGACGATGAAAGCTCACCTACTCTACATCCATGTGTTTGTGCACAGGCTCATTTACGCACAAAAATGCCGAAAATGATGATGATGATGATTCTTATTATTATTAGGTTGATAAATAGGGCCCCTGCTTTGATGTCAGTATCCAACTGGTTCGGAAACTCTTCACAGTCCACGACGAGCCATGGAGGAAAAAAGGACAAGCCAAATCTCTTGTAATGATTCGTCGAGTCAGATCCATATGTAATGCCCGATTCCACAGGCGTACTTAGAAAAGAAAATTGAAAATGTTGTCCGTTTTTTGCTCAACAGCACATGATGAATTTTGATCCAAAGAGAGATTTGATACGGTCTGGGATTAGAGCGACAATTTGGATTTTCGTCCGACTGAGTTACACACACACACACACAAACTGCTCTTACACTTTGCCTTGTCAAACTCACTCAAAGCAGACTGGCAGAATCAAGTATGTCTGCAGCCAAGCCTTTTAAAAGGTTAATATTTCAGCTCCCATTTGCCTCAACGTTTACGCTGAGCCACCGCTCCGCTCCCTCATCTATCTGCCTTTGATGTGCCGAGTCCCACGGAAGTAGGTCTGACACGTTCCACCAACCGCATCTGTGTGTGCGATAATCCACGCCGCACGCCGCTCAGAGCGACGCTGACAGCCCTGCCTGTCGGGCTGTCGAGTCAGTGTGTTTGTCCCCCTCGAACCTCGACTCGAATAGGCCTGAGGCTGCGGGGAGGAGCTGAGCATTGTGGGATTTAAAGGATGTCTGGGCTCCAGTCTGGGCAGTGAGGTTCAATGTCGCGGCGCTGCTCCGCTCCCTGGTCGGGGGACTGATTGATTGATTGATTGGTTCCTGTCACGGGGTGTGCGGAGCCCTCGCACCAGCAAAGCCCCTCTGAGGTGTTGAGAAATTTATGGTGCGACAGTTGTGAGGGAGGAGGTAGGGTGAATTTAGAGCAAAGCCAGACCTCGACTTCCTGCGGAATGATGGCTGCCGGTCATGCTCTGAGGTGGAGGACGGGGGGTTGAGCTGCTGTGTAGATCCACTAAAACTGAAGCCGAAGCCGAAACCGACTTCTTCTTCCTACGTTTGCCAGATAGTTTCTCAAGCCCTAAAAAACATCACTAAAAAACTCAATCTGAGCGAGGCTCTGCTGTTGCCTGGGCACAATGAAAACATTGTTCAAACTGGATTCAGTGAGCCAGCTCTAGATAGAAAGGCAGAAAATGTCTGAGGGTAGAAGTTTTAAATGACTTGACTGTTGGTTTTGCATGGTTTTATTTTTGCTATAGATATTTTTTTTTTTTGATTGATTCCCTGCCTTGCAGGCAATCACTGCTTTCCAGTAATTTGTGTACAGAATGAAAATCCACTTGCAGAGACTTGAAATTTACTGGTGATAAGTCATCCATCACAGGCATCATTTTGTTGCCTTTATTCTTTCTATCAGAATTGTATTTTCACTGTCTTGCAGTTACTTGTGAAAACTGTGTCAGGGAGACTAAGAGCCTCATCTCTGTGAGGCTGTTTTGTGCTTTATTCTCATCTATTTGCTACTATTATTATGTCCATATTGGTTTTGTAACGCGCAACTCATCATGTTTTAACTGTTAAACTGCAGATGTTACACTGAGAACTCTGTGGTAGAGTAGAAAAAGGAAAAACGACGCGTCCTGAGCGGAGCGCTCCACTGACTTAGCGTTTCACTCCTATAAAATTGTCAGACTCACGAAGTACAATTTAGAAATAAAGATCAAAATCGATGCAACAGATCCAGATTTATCTTTTTTTATTCCACACTTTCTTCCTCCTCGTCAAAACCTGGTGCCTACATTACCCACGATGCAACTCGACCCCCGACACTTAGGCTGGAGATTCAGGTGTGTGTCATGCTAGAAGCAGCTATCGCAGCCTGTAGCCAGCAGCAGAGATGAGGAGCGGGCTACCCAGGTCTGGTCAGCTCGCTGCTTTCTAACTCCCCGGCCCCATTATTTTTTTTTTTACTTTTTTCAAACTCGCAGTCTTCGGACCCGACCACCGCTGACTCAGGTGACATCACCTGAGGACATTCATCGGCGACATTGCCATCCATGCAGAGCCATGCCACTGCCATTGCTAAATAATAATAATATATATATATATTTTATTTTAAAGTTCTTGGTACCACATCTGTGATTTGACACTTGGTTGCTGAAAAGCACCCACAGATGTTGTAAAAGGCAAAATCAGTCACGTTGCTGCTCAACTCCAGTCTCCAGTGAAATATAACCTCCATACATGTGAGACGTTTTGCCGGTTGACACTGTTATCGTCCTTAACAGCCCGATTCTGTCGTCACCTTGTGGATCTCCTGAACCGTGATCAATTCTTACTGAGCTAGCATCTGCCTTTTGATGATTTACTCAGAAAGGCCTGGATAGGCGCATCGCCGCTGGGCATTTCTGAAAAATAGAGCAGGTCATCGATCTACGCTAAGGTCAGGTCTGATTGATCAGAGCCCTAAAGTGGAATATTTTTTTTATGACACATTTTATGAAAATAGCTCCTCACTAGAACGTCCTACATAAAGCCTGTAACGGATAGAAACAGATAGAGTCAACCTCTGCTCTCAAAAGACATATGAACCCTCTGCTTTTAGAGCACATTTACTATTCCTTACCGTAAAAGCTGCAGTGATGCGCTCAGGTTGGTGTTTTTATAGCTGAATCACACTGTGGAAAATAATTCTTATATCAAAAGATAAATAGAAAAGAAAAAAAAACGTCAGGCTTCGTTGTTAATTACGGTGTAATGCCGCTGAAAATGCTACATATCTGGGTTTTTAACACACAATAGTACGTTGTGTGTTTCTTTAGCACCGTGCACTTGTATTTCTTTTCTGCCTCATAATTTATGACAGAACGCTCTCCATGTTGACATTTGGGACACGGCCACCCAGAGGTTCGCGCTAAAAGCATTCCTCCTTCTCTTCCTCGACTCCTCTCAGCTCTGCTCTCTGCCCCCCTCCACATCTGATGTGGCTGGCGAAGAGATACGTCCAACCTTTTTTCTTCTGTCCGTGAATTAAAAGCACAGATGCCCGCGTACCCGCGACGGGCCCACGAGACACGCCGTCGAACACACACATTCACGCGCGCACGCTGCGCGACAGTGAGCTATGAGTTCACGCCACCAGGAGATTTTTCGCTAAACCACTTTCTGATGAGGCGCCGCGTACAAAGAGTTTATAAGCTGTCGTTAATGGATTTATTGCCGAGAATAAACAATTTGCTAACACTTTATAGATCAGTTCTGAGTAGTAATAATTTGAACACCTTTTAGGTTTGCCAGGTTGTGGTACGTCCTCCAAACCAGCACCATGCTTTTCTTTATGGCTCTTAAATTCATTAGCTAGACCTCTGGACGGTTTGACCACTTATCCTCTGGAGAAGAGCTGCAAGGACGTCTGGACCAAAATCCATTTAGAAGCTGATAATAAACATTTCTAACTAAACATTTAATGGAATATTGTAGAACCATTCGTTAATGGTTTATTACAGTTTATAGGCCGCTGATTAACTTTTGCTGATGACTTATCGCACACTGAGAAAGCCATTACCCGTGATTAATGACTGACTCACATTTCTAACTGCAGGCCTGATGGCTTGGAGGGATCTCGCCAGTGAATTTAGGTGCTAGCACGGCGACGAGCCGGGCGAGGTCGCTGGGGGTTTTAATCAAAACGCTGCTCAAGCGGGAGAAGATTGTCGAGGAGGACGAATTTCAGCGGCGGTTTAATCCACATGTGGCGCCCCAGTGAGAGTCTTTGGCAGCAGGACGGGGGGGTGCGCGTGGGACCGGGTCAAAATGAACTACGGCGGTGTGTGTTGGTGGAAGTGAAGGAACGTGGCGCCCAGCGCAACAGCGTGGCTCACTGTTTTGAGTCGTTCCTGGACAACAATGCCGCTCTATGGCGCAGATGAATAAGAGATGTCAGCCTTTGATACACATACAACACTTGTTAGTAGACAGACTCATTAGCAGTCTTGATCATGTCGTGGGATTTACATGGGGCAGTAAGAAAAATAGGGAATATCAGCGGATTCATCCTTTAAGGATCTAAAAATAAAGAATTGTGCTGACAAGATAGATTTATTGGGAAATCAAATCCAGTAGAAAATAAAAGTGGTAAATTACAGGGAATTCCAGTTTGTTACAACTCGGGTCTTTTCTCATTCTTTTCTCACCAAGTTAATTGCTGAATTCCGGGTACGTTATTGTACCTACTGCAGTTGCGTGCGCACGGTTCTCCTGTCCAAGCAATGAAGGGTTATTACCAACATTTCATGAGCATTCACTTTCAAATTCACCTCGAATTAAAGTCCTTGTAAAATCCGCATCACACGTTGACTTGTTTCCAACCTGTCCGAGGGTCTGACTGCTCGTGTTTCTTGCCCCAGTGGACTTTGTCGTAGTGGTGGCTTCGTGTTTCCATCCTCAGCTCGGGAATCATGGCCAGAACTATAAAAAATAAGGGCCAAGTTGTAATAAGCTTGAATTCTCCTTTAAGATAATCATGGTAATTTCATTAAGGTTGTCTGAAATTCAGCTGAGTGGATTCTATTAGATCAGAGTCCTGCTCTCCCACCAGTCCCTGCTTACAACTCCATAACCGTAACTGCAACAAAAATCAAGCATGTTTCGCTGCGCGAATAACCGACCAGAGGCACGTCTCTGCAAACAGGTGCCCTGGTTTTCATCATTTACTGGAATGAATGGAAAGCGGTGGCTGACCTGAACGTCAGGAGGTAAACAGCAGTGATGTAAAATCCATACAGTTTGCAGTTATTACGCAAAGCCACCGGTGCTTTCAAATCACAATCAACTAAATGGAAAGTCTCCATTGATGTGGATGTCTCATGAAGTGGAAACGCAGCAAGATTCCCAGTCTGCGGAGAGCTAGAGCTGTCGGTTTCCTCTGGCATCAACTGGCATGACTTTCCTCTATCACCCCCCCCGCTCCTAACTGGAGGCCGGCGGGAGTGTGAGGAGAGTTTCAATGACTCGTGGCTGTGAGTGCACTCACATAGCGATGTTTCTGCTCAGCCGAGCGGCTAACAAACGTGTACATGTCAGCACAAACACACACACACACTGGTATTACTGCAGCATACTTTTAGGAACTTCATTGACTGTATTCATTCCCTAACCATTTCCCCTAATCCTAACCTTTACCACCGCTACCTCTGACATTTCCACGTAATCCTGTCCTAATTTTAGCCTTAAACCCACATCGAACTCTGAAGCAGCCCTGAAAGAGAAGTGAAAAGGCGCTGATTTGGGAATATTTTCCTCTTCCTCCTTTCTTTTTGAGAACATTTAATCCTCCTGAGGATTAAATGTTTTTCTAGTGGGGAGACACACGGAGCAATAGAGCTGTGGCAGCAAAGAGCGCACTACTTAAAAATCTTTTTCTACTTTTCTGTGTATTCATTCCTGGTGCATTCACAAACAGTCACACCTCATTGCCTCAAACACAAAGCAAGAGACGCCGTCACGCTCGTCCCGGGGCCAGCCAGTTGCTATGACAAACATATTTCTACAACGCAATCGCGGCTGTGTAATGTGAGTCTCAGTCATCCCAGAAGGTGCTGACAGTCATCGTTCTGTCACCGATGTCCATCTGTGAGCTTTGGCACAACAACTGTAGCCAAGCGTCGCTGCAAATACGGTTACAATGTGCAACAAGTGCCCACAAATGTTTGTGGGATCGTCTCATTTTTAAATCATGTGAACATTATATTCCTAATCCTGATTCCTAATTATTTTAAAATAATATATATATACATTTAACTTTGGTTATTTTAAGTCTTAAAACCTTTAGTCACTTAAATAACCAAAGGCAACCAATTCAGTGAAAATGTAAAACCTTTCTGTCATTGCCAGAGCTGGCAGAGGCCACTGCATCTCCGCGACAGATGAACACATCATGGTGTTGTGTTGTTACAATTCTTTAAACCAATCAGAGTCATGAAGGTGAGTTATCTCACTGTTATGTTACCGGAACACTATTGGAAAAAAGGGGTCACGTGACGCACAGAGTAAGCCAAAGGCATCAGTAGGCTTCTGCATTGTAGCCAACCGCTGGCTTGTCCACTTTTATACGGGAAAAAAGACTTGAAAAATTATTCAAACTTTCTGCAGCACAGAGCTGAGAAGCTTGTTAATCAGCCCACTGTGTCCATCCCGTCACCTCCGTTTAGTTTAAATATAGAAAAATATCAAATGAATGCAAAAATTTATAGTGTAGATACGATAAAGACTTGTGGCAGGCTCACCATAACCATAACCTAGCCTGAGAGCTAAAGTCGCATTCACACAGTGTCGGCATAACGGGAAGAACGGGAAAAAAGGCCCGTTAGTCCGACTTGGGAGCGTTCACACATTATTCCGAGGTAAATAGCCCCGGTGCTAACCTTGAGGTCACAGCAGATAAACAGCCCAAACGAGCCACTTTTGTTGTGTCACGTATTTGTAGCAAGTTTGATACCAAGCGAAACCAAATCCAAACAAACAGCGCACAGCTCCTATAAAATGAGCTGAACGGATTGCATTTAGTGTTAATCCCGTATTTCACTTTCATATAACCGCCATCGATGCTGCATTTGCAGCAAATCTGCCAACGGTTTGGTGACACGTCTGTAGTTCCTGACTCGGCGTTACCAGTCGGGGGCTGCTCGTAGTTACGGTTTAAAATATATCGCCCCGCCACTCAAAGGGGAAACAGACGTCAACACGACACCAGCGGCAGTGCAGGTCGGGCCAGTCCCTGGAGAGTCTCTTGCTCTGACATACCTTACCTTATAAAGTTGTTATGGCTAATCACAACTTTATTAGCAAATAATTGCATACTTATAGATCCAGCAGACAGGGAGCAACATTAGCATCCGTTCGGAGTCGTGTTTCTAGCAATACGACTACTGTAAGTCCGCTATTCGTCTTTCTTTTTGCTCTGGTTTGGTCCCCACCAACTCCTGTGGGAAATGTCTGGCTGTCTGGCTGTGTAGGTTTTTACACGAGCAGTTGCTAACTTTGTCTGCCGTTTGCTGCTGCAGGGAATCAGGTTGATGAGAGCAGTGAGAATGAATTTGACAGTAAACGTGCCATAAAGTTTGTGGGCTAGCATCACTACAAGCGACCCCCGTGTGACCTTACCTCATAGTAAATGGATTAAATTTTAATCTAAAAATCGATCAATTGAGCTATTTCAGTCAGTAAAGTCAGAGAATTAACTGTGCCGAGCCTCCTGTGGATACCAGCCCCAGTGTAGCTGCACCAAATCTTCTGAACATTGTCCTCTAACAGCCAGCTCCTACAAAGTGACTCACTGTACAAATCCAATTCCTTGTAAGAAACGTTCCATCATTAGCATGTAGTTTTATTTGGCAGGAAAAGCACAACTAATAATTAATGAAGGCTTTGCTCCATGTACGTGTCTCAGTAACTCTTGTCAGTGAGCCAGCGTGCACAGCAGCCGGGTCATGCAACGAGTACGTCTAAGTGGAGCCGCTGTTGATGTCATCGGTTACACCCGTGCCTTTCCCGCTGCAGTGCGACGCTGGTAAAAATGTCTGCCAGCCCGATCTCACATCTAGTTCACATTAAATGTGTAGGAGAAAAACCCTGCTCGTTATAAACCTGGACAGGGAACCTGATTTTCAGCAGTTGAAGCCAAATGTGCACGAGCCCAACACTTGTACACGCTGTCACCCGGCACTCTAACTGCTATAGGAAGAACCAAACTGGATTTTTGAGGCAGAGAGTTTAAAAAATCTGATAAAAATATGTATTGGGAAATGTTTTGTTTTTGTTCATTGTTTTTTTTTTTTCTTCTACAGTTTTTTACTTTGAGAGCAGACGTGAAGTGAGGTGGAGATTAGGGTTGAGCGTTTACCGTTTTTGGCTCTTTCTGGTTTTATTTTTTATTTTTATTTTTTTTTACATTTTTCTTCAGACTATCAAAAATATTTTCCCTGCGTTTTTTTTAAATCAACTAAAAGCAATGACATTTTGTGAGCAGTACTTTTTAAGAGAAGGACGACGGCCGCGTTTTTTGCATGCTTGTTATTTGTGGTGACTTAGGTGACATGACTGATCCGTGAATTGTTTTTAGAGCAAGTGGAAACAGCTTCAGCCTGATGAAGGCAAGATGACTGAAATCTTTCGGTGAATTGAGGATGGTGTATTGGAGATGTGAGACATGTGGTTTTTTTTGTTTTTTTTTTACCCAAACATAAAATTTTTGATGAAATTTCCTTAAATTTCTTTGTTTTGTGTTTTTTAAAGAATTGCGAACAAGATACGTAGTGAGCGGGACATTTTACAGCTGAATAATAAACTTGTCAGTGGCCTCTAGTGGACAAAGGATGTAATAGCACTACATTTTATTAGCTACCGGGAAACAGACGTGTGGTATTTCTGCGCTGGCAGCTGACATATATATACGCCAATGCTGAGATACCTGTGAACATCTAATATCAGTGTAATATAATATCAGTCTGCATTCAGTCGCGCCTAGTTCATGAAATGTTACGAATGATTGTGGGAAAAAACAGAAAAAGTAATTTCAGAAATGTCAGAGACCATAAAAAGTGCATTTTTCACTGTAGTACATGCTGTTGAGGGGTGAAAAAAGGAAAGGACACCCACCTAGAATAAAGCTCTGGGGTTGTTGTGCTACAATCCAATGGGGAAAGAAGTTTATATGGCTGAGCAACAGGATTTATTGCCCATTAATCATATGTGTTCACCAAGGGAGAAACACAGAGGCAGTGACATGCCGTGTCCTTACGCAGAAAAAAAGAGTCATAGAGGCTGCGACCGTGGAAAACAAAAGGGATGGGAAAACGGAGAGGAAGGGTAAAAGTGAAGTTGACAGGATGGTGAGTGGAAGGAAGCGAGGGAAGCACAGCTGCACCAACAGGCTGGTCATGACTTGGGTGGTGGTGGTGGTGGTGGTGGTGGGGTTGGATGAGGAAAACGATGGAGAGGATGGTGTGAAGGAGAAACATCCCACAGATGATGCCATCTGTTCAACTAGGCTGGTCATGCCTGGCTGCAGTAGCACCTGCCTCTGACACCACACACACACACACACTCACCAGCTGAGCCTTTATGGCATGGAACCATGATGTTAGAGCATCGATTTTTGAGCCTTAAGCAGAGGCAGCGCTGATTTTTCACAGGTGTCGCGGGCGTCTGAACGCAGCTTTACTGGGGTTGTGTATCTCTCCCTCTCGGACGATTAAAGTTTCATATCCAGATTTACATTTGTAACGACACAATACGCTGTGACTCGGCGCTGTTTCAGTTCAAATGAGCTCAGTCAGACTTGATATTTTCACCTTTTTTAATAATCAGACAATGCCGAAAAAAGTGGTCTATGCGCATCTGCATGCAGACAGGTGTGCAGGAGATCAGCTTGTTTACGCTGCCCGAAGAGAGTTTCTTGACCGAAACATCACTACTTAATGAATTTATCTTACCTTTTTTTCAATACTATTCATTAGGGGGCCAAAGTTGTACAAAGAAAGTGCAGACACAAGTCTGTACGTCCTCAGTATGCACTGTTTAAAAGAACCTGATGTATTTATTAAACCGTTTGTTTTGGGATTGAAGCTGTGGGCAGGTGCTATTTGCCTACCACTGGGGTAGAAAGTGTGTGTCGGAGCTGATTTTTTTTTTTTTTTGAAACCCTACTTTTTAACGATAAAAATCTGACTAAAATAACTGAATTATATCTTAGATTTTTTCTTCCAATACTGAATCAGGAATACTCTAGGAAATGACATCTTCTGCCCCGCCAACAACGGTAAATATGGGCAGGGATACGGTGGAAAACCCCATGGCTGGTCTCCGAGGAGGATGAATTCTTCACTGAACTATTGCTGTCTGGATGCCGTCTCCCTTTATATAACAACATCTATTTAATCAGGTAGTCTCACTGAGATCGAGGTCTCATTTGCATGGGAGACCTGAGCACAGCAGAAGAAATAAACACAGCGATAAGACACACGACAAATCTTCCCCGTCCGTTTTAAATAACGCTGTACGGGCGCGTGTCCCTCTAAGTGAAACGCCACATGGCTTCAGTAACCGGGAGGAGATGGGGCCAGTTGAAGGTTGTTTCTTTCCCGCAGAAACATAACATACAGCTCCAGAGTTAAGTCATAAGTCAGGGACAAAGAAACTAGATCACACAAATGGTCGTAACCAGAAATAAAGAGTTGACGGGAGATCAGATGAGCTTCAGGAAGTCTTCCGGCAGCTCGTTTCTGCTTTTTGAGTAAAAGAATGTGAAAATGAAGCCATTTAATCTGGGGCCATTTGTAAGAACCATTAACTGCTAACGCCAGCATTTCTTGCTCTGTGTTAACTGCGCGTATCGCCCTCATAAGATTTCAGGCGGGGCCGTGCACGTTAGCTCCTTTCATTGCGCGGATGCTGTGGATGACTTGAAGTAGGAACACGACTGGGGGAGCACGATGAGCGGGCACACTAGAAGCACAGCACCGCAGAGAGAGCGTTATCTGGGAAGATCGATTTGTACGGATTTCATGAAACATTTGGGTCCGGTCTGCGGTTGTGTATCGATGTACCCGGATCCTCTTGCATCAGTCTCCCAGCTCCCGTCGGTTCATCTTCACATCTCCTGTCCTGACAGTGGTACTCGATGAGGGCTGTTTAAAAAAAGTCACAGTCAAAAACTTCAGTTCCCTCTGACCTGGTTGGTACTTTTGGTGTTTTTAAACCCCAGTTTGGTTTTTACTGGCGCTCATTTCCTGTTAACTGATTTTCCAATCAGCCGGGTTTAATGAATGAACTTTAATTAGCTCGCTTAAGAAGTGCTACCACCGCTCTTTTGCGTCATCAGGTGAAGGACGTTGTTATTTATTCCTTAAATTCATTCATCCCTGATGTGGGACATTAGAAAAAGCATACTCACCGGGTTACTCAGTTTTAATTAGGCTGCGAGCATTTAACATCTGTGTACGTGAAAGCGTGAACTATACAGATGCTCGTGTGCAGGTAACTCGTTTACACTGCATCTGCGTGCATATGAGTAGGCAGGGGAATATCTACATGCTCCCCTGCTCCGAGGTCATCGTTGATTTGGTCGGGTCGATAGTAGCTCTGCTTCCAGTTTCAGGTCATTCCGCTCGCCGACCCCGGGCGCAGTTCAAGCGTCAGCGCGAAGATAACATCGATTGGTGTGTGTGTGTGTGTGTGTGCGCCTGCGTGTGTTGGCACTCGTCACTTATCACACTGGAAATCATTAAGTCGGTGCAGTGTGCTAGCCCAGCGCCTGGATTTGAGAGGCCTACACATCTGAGGTCACCACTGCTGCGTTTTTTACCACAGTCTGGCTTCCAGTGGCTTCGTCCAATTACCAGTGAACCTTTTATAGTTAACACCGGGCCACACCGACGGTCAAGTTGTCCTAGTATTTAAAACAAGTGTCTCCTAAAGGATAATTATTGCCCCTGGGATCTTTATTTTTTGTAGTTTCGGCCATTTTTTTTTGATGATAATAGCACTGTTGCTGGTGAGACCTGGGAAAGCGTTGCTAGATTGACACCACTTAAAAAAGTCCGACGCTGCAAGGTACACGACAGGCGATCTGACGGGTCATAAACAAACCCCCAGGTCTGTCAGAGTTTTGTGGAGGATCATTCATAACCCGAACTCTCTGATGTAAACATCCGTCACAAAATTTGGACAGGCTTCCGGGCTCAACTTTGTCCCTATTAGCTGTATCTGTTCGTGCATTTTTCAGTTTTTCCTGTGCAGCGAGGTACTTTTGCAGGGTGTGGACCGGTATGTTGAAGCCTGCGGGCTAAGCCGACAGGACGCGCTGGCATTGACTTGAAGTAAAGCAAGCCTCGTTTTACCAACGGTCATGTCGCACCGGAATTTAGAACGGTGAGATGCTGCGTCAAACTCGGTTCCTTTCAGAGATCACGGGTTCGCTTGTTGGGCAAAGTAAATCATAAAATTCACTCGCTACTGCACCGACTAACACCCAGCCCCTTGAGCCACAGCTTTCCCAAAGACCCTTCGGACGGATTTCACTGCGCCACTTTCTCGAGTTTCTGTGTGGCCAGCAGAAGCTGGGGGGTGGTCAGGTGTTTTCAGCACGTGCGATCACACCTAGCCTGAGACTAGACTCCTACTCTTCCGTCGTTGGCAGTCGGGTTGATCAGCAGCAGAAGCAGCAGGACCAGTGCGAGATCGTCGCTGACACTTTCAGTTTTACCCGCAAATAAGTGTTGACTTCTTTACAACCTGTCTCATCTTCTGACTGCTTGTGTTTTTTGACCTGTTGCACTTGTTTTTTGTGATGTCTCCGCTGCGAGATCTCAGCTATTGCTTTGTCGAATACGGCCAGACATTATCCTGTAAACGGAGGGATTCAACAAGCGTCGTACCTACCAGATGAGATACGCTTGCAGCAAAACCTGTTATTCCTGCAGCTGAAATAAAAACCTGACCTTTCTTTTTAGTGCAGCCAAAAACTGTCTGTGATAGCCTGCGCAATATTCAGACAGCTGAGTCGTGCTGCGTGTGTGTGTGTGTGTGTGTGTCTGTCTGTCTGTCTGTGTGTGTGTGCATGTGTGTGTGTGTGTGTGTGTGTGTGTGTGTGTGTGTGTGTGTGGTTATCACAGTGAGTCTCCATGGAGAACGGACATGGTAGACGGGGAATGTATTCCAGATACAGTTGCTGCCAGTCTCGGGTCTGATAAAGCACTTTAAACAGCCACCAGCTCCTAGAATACAAATTAAACAGAGCAACAAAGAAAACAAAAAGATGAGTTTTCTCCCGGTATTTCAGTGCAGTGGTTCAGGCTCACAAACACACACGCGCACACAGAAGCCAAAAGAAGCACATTTTCATTGTTGTCAGGCTCCCTCTCTCCCATCTTTTGACATTACTTCACACCCTTAGACTTGATTGTATTGGAGGGGCAATGAAAGTCTGCAGTCACTGAGGACTATTGAATTCTGCCTCCATCTCAGTCTTTTTCTCCTTTCACAACAGTCATTCTGCTGTGAGCTCAAGCTCTCCTCTCCTCCTCAGTCAAATAAACACACACACACATACACACACAGTCGCCTTTGTTTTTCTTCTTCAGTTACTGGTTAATTTGTAAGAAACAGCCCCCCACACACACACACACACACCAGGCACTAAATGCTGCTAATAGGGTGATGTTTTGAGCACTGCTTCAGAAATACGTAGTGTTCGGGGCGAAGACATGTCAGTGAGGCACGTTTGTGTGTATGCACCTGCAAATGGAGCCAAGACAGGGACGTGCTGAAAAGGCAATGAACGGTTAAATGAAATTTCTGGCACCTAAAAGTCCTGGATTCAATCGTCCATCTGATAACAAACCACATCGACGTTGACGAAACTGACTGCATCTCCCGTTCGCTCGTGCCACAGTTCATTTCCTGCACAGTCAGGGAATTCAAAAGCGGCAACATAATGGTCCCCAGCTCCCAGACTGGCACTTCTCACCACGAGTGGACAGTTCCTTTTATGAAATGAAACAAAAGAGGCATGATTGTGATCACCAGCGTCACTTTTGGATGTGGTCAGGAACACTTAAGTCCACATAGAGCTGGACAGAAACTAAATGGATCAGGCCCAGTTTCTCACCCCTAACTGGTGGCACCCGATTCATTTTAGAATCGGGCTCCATTTCCGCAGGATCGGCTTTTGTCTGACGTTCAGTGTGAGGAGGGTCACATCATCCAATTAATGATTAGAGATCTGGCTGTCGGACGACTGAATGCATTTCTTCTAGGGGAGAAATTTGGGCCCGATTGTGCTGCAATCTGTGCAGTTCCCCCCGTTTGATGTCCCACATGGTCACTATCAAAGGATGTTTTATAGCGGAGCAAGCTTGTCTCAGCATCACTGGAGAAGTGATTAACTAAATTCAGAATCAATTAATTTAATGCTTTTTTTTACGACCATCTTTTGGTCAATAAAACATCAGAAAACCGTGAAAATGCCCGTCGTGGTTTTACAGAGCCCAGTGTGGGGCCAACAAATGTCTTCTTCTTTTGTTTGTTTGTTCGTTTCAATTTACCATAACCATAAAATTAACAAGCTGAAGCATCAAAAAATCCCTTGAACAATTTGATGGATTATCAGACTAGTTTCTTATTAATTTTATGCCGAGACGCAACTCTCCTGTTTGATTAAAAAAAACCTTTTTTGATTCGTCAATGCATAAAACAGCAACAACTCTGCGACTGGCTGAACAAACCGAGGCCGAGCAGGAAGCGGTGACTGACGAACGCACAGCGTTAACGAAAACTGTGCCGTGCTCATCTTGAATAAGCTGCATAAGAACACCGAGGGACTGCGTAGGAGTGTGTGTGTACTGCACAGCACAGCAAACCTCCCGAAACCGATTACTCATGCGGAGGGACCACAGAGCCACCACAGGCCTCCGCATGACCGGATGCAAAGACGTATTTTTCCTGGACCCTCGGGGTGAATGTGAGCGGCGTTGCACTCTGATGCAGTACGTCCTAAAAGGGGCAACGGGCCAAAATGTTGCTCTCTAAAACTTCAACCGGCATTAATAGACCTTTTTTTTTTTTTTTTTCTTCCGGACGCTCGGGGGACATGCCTATAAAAATGGATCTGGTGAACATTGTTGCCATATTTACACATTAGGGAGGCACAGAGCAACAGGGACATTCATCGGGAGGGGTGCTGATGAACGCAGGTCCAATATTCACTCTCAGCTCTAGAGTTGGCTGACGATATTAAGAACGACTCCTATTAAATAACAAGAAGTCTTTAGCTCTGTCGTTGATATAGAAATATCGGTTATTGCCACTGTTAAATAAAAAAGAATTGCATTGGAGCTATGTGCCCTTTGTTCAGAATTTGCTCTATTACTGTAGTAACTCAGTAATGGCAGTCTAGACAGGAAAGCAGCGAGCCTTGTTTTTATTGTGGCTGGGACCACGGATTGAACTGTTTGGAGACTCAGAATCAATAAAACTGTCCAGGTACTCCACCGCCGTCCTGAAATAGGCACGATTATTGTGACCTACAGTACATGGTCCTGTTTTTCCACAAAACCCTTACCAAGGACCGGCAAGTGGTCGCTTTCATCCCTTCTTTGAGATCAAGAGGTCATCCAGCTACAACCGCACCCCAGGGAGCCCCCACACAACTTACACCGTAGGCCTTTGAAACAGCGCACATCAAGGCTTTGCTAAACCAAAAGGCCTATCTTCAGAGTGCCTGCGGCCTTGTGATGATACAGTGACCTTTCTCGTTCGCGCTTTCAGACAGTGTGGGGCCGCACGTGCAGCAGAAACAGCCAGACCTATAAAAGGTTACTCAGTGGCAGGGACCAGACCCTGACTTATTATCAGCAGGTTGAGGGTCACGTTTGAGTCCCGGCTGTAACACTTACACTCATTCGCTGACAGTGGTGGAAGAAGTGTCCGTTATAACATTATAGTCTCACCGGATCATTATATTTGACGTATGGAAACGCTGCGGTACTCTGATGCCTTTTCCATTGCCGCTCCCGGACTGCGTCAGGTCCTCTCCTTTGTGTCGCCACTTTTAAATCCTGGCTAAAGACCCACCTGAACGCCGCTGCATTTCAGTTCCATAATTATTAACGTGTTGATGTGATTGTTCTTAATTTTCCGTCACAGTTTGTATTAATTACTTTCTAATTTTATAAAATTCGGTCAAATAATTATTTTAATTTTAATATTTGCCTGTCCTGATTTCGTTTGTGGCTCGTATTTTAATTTCTCTCTGCTGAGCAGTTTGCTCAACCCCTGTTGTTTTTCTTTTTAAATGTGCTCTAAAAATAAATTTGACTTGACTAAAAAGTACAATATTTGCCTCCAGGTTGTATTGGAGTAGCTGTATAAAGTAGCAGATGAGAGAAATACTATTAGATATAGAAATAGAAATAATAGAAGTGCCTCAAAATTGTACTTAAAACCAGTACTTGAGTAAATGTGCTTAGCTGCTTTCTACCAATCAAAATCAAAATCTACATTGTGGTAGTCCACATTCTCAAAACTGCCCCCCCCCCAACCGGAACAGGACTGACAGGGGCTCGTAGTTTCCGTGAAGATTGCGATATTTTTTTTAATCATCTGTACTAATGGGAAATATTAGAAGTGCTCCTTTTCAGCCGCTGGAGGGGGGGTGCCCGTGCCCGCGTTTGATTGACAGCAGCTGACAGACTTGAGCCCCGGCGGGGAACGAGAGACAAAAGCGAGCAAACCCGGCCACGGCTGCGGTTGCAGGACACGGTGTGCGTCCACGTTCGGAGGTTGGACGGGGAGACTTCAGCGGGGCAGCTGATGGGGGCTGCTGTTCAGCGCCTGTGGCTCCTGCGCGGTGCAGCAGCAGCAGCAGCAGCAGCAGCTGCCGTCCGGCTCCGCGGGGCCTTCTGCTCGGCCTGTATGATACAACGCTGACATCGCTGCTTTGCACAACATTTGAATGGCGGGATCCACACAAGGTCTCTGTTTTAAAAGAGGCCGAGAACCACTGGTATCTCATCGAAATAATGCAAAAGAAAACTGTGGGCGCCGGCACGAAACCGAAAAAAACCCCAAAACAAACAATGTTTCTCAGGGGAGAGAACAGGACACGTGATTCACAGAGCACAAACTGTATGTGTGATGTAGCAGACAAAAGAAAAGACGTCTCATTTCAGTTGCGCTTAAACGGATGATAGCGAGATGAATGGGCCGAAGACAGACTGCACCAGCTTCGACTGGAATTGTCTCATTTCTCGTCAAACAAAAGCTTCTGACATCAGGACGACTTGAGAGATGCTTTAAAAACAAGGACTGTACACAAAGTGGCTTTAAAGCGGCTATAATTAGTATTTTTATAGTAACAATGTATGACATGACAATGTGAAAACAATGTGACCGTGAAAGAGGTCACTGATGGAACCTTTACAGTGAGTCTCGGCTCATTGTTGGTCTGTCCAGACCAGGACTTCACTGCTCCGGTTCACCCTCACCGCTCTCACGGCCTCGTCTTCGGCCGCAGCAGGCAGATGTTTTTCAGAGAGGCAGCTTTAAAAAGCCGCCGTCCACTACCTGCTGAGCAGCAGACGGACACAGTCAGAGACCGGCTGGCGAACACAGCGGAGCATTTAGCAGCCGAAGAGCCAGAGGTTCCCCTCGGGAGCTGGTGGAGACCAAAACCGGGGCTAAAAGAGAAGGGGGTGCTGGACTTAGATTCACCAGGTGACACAAACACCAGATCCAGGTGAATCATCGTGTGGCTCCGTGAAAGCTGCATATAACCAAGCGACTTGTTTCTGTTGCCCCCTAGTTTGGAAAAACAGTTATTGCAGGTTTAAGTACGGAGCAGGACGATTTGGGAAGGTGCTTTCTTCAGAATGAAAACAAGTGCTGACCTGGCATTTCTAGATATGATAAGCTCCGTGTGATTTATTTTTTCACAACCCAAACGGGTGACCTCCAGCTGCGATGTAGCGTGAGTGTGCGTTGGGTAATTTATCTATATTCCGCCAGTGCTTGGGATCTGCCGTTCCAACGATGGCGACAATCCCACTTCATCAGTTTTAAAGTGTTTAATCTCTCCCAGGGGTTCTTTTCCCGTCCCAGCTGTGTCATACGACCTTTTTTTTCTGCCCAACATTCAGGTTGGCGGCGCTTTATTTTTCTGCCTTATATCATTCCTCGATACACCTCGCCTGTGATGCTTTTCTTTGGGGTTTGCTTCTCTGTGTGCTCTATTAGTGCCGCAGTCCCAGCAGTGTGGTGAAAAACTAGCAGTGCCTCATTTCAAAACAATTCAGTTTCATTTTATCTATATAATCGTCCAATCATAACAAACATTATCCCAAGGCACTTTACGGGGTAAGTCAAGACCTGACGATATTACGGAGAGAAGCCCGACGGTTCCGAACCATGAGCAGGCACTTGGTGAAAGCAGAGAGGAAAAATTCCCTTTTAGCAGGAGGAAACCTCCGACAGAACCGGACTCGGGGTGGGGGGGGGGCCGTCTGCCTCGAGCAGTCGGGTTGAGAGGAGAGAAATGGGGGGGGGCGAGAGAGACCAGGAACAGCTGCACACACCGTTGTATTCAAGCTCTGTCAGACTGGTCGTTATAATAGTGATACTTATAGGTGCAATAGTGTCTTTAATAATAACAGCGACAATGATAGCGGCACCAGTTAATATTAATAACAGTAGTGTGATGTAAATGCATGGGAAGAGGGGGAGCGAGAGAGAGGAAGAAGTGCTGGGTGCATCATGGGAGTTCCCACGGCAGCCTCGGCCTACAGCAGCAGAACCGAGGGGTGGTTCGGGGCTCAGCTGAGCCAGCCGTCACCATAGGCTGTGTCAAAGAGGAAAGTTCTAAGCCTGCGCTTAGATGTCAGCCCCCCCGGACCCAAACTGACTTCCACCGATTATTTCCTCCCACCGATTGAAGCTGCTGATCACTGGAATCAGCTGCTCTGGTTTCTCTGAGTGGAATGGAAATCTGCAAACTCATCGCTCCCTGTAGCAGTTTAGATGAGATCTAAGGATTAAAAGTAAGATTTCACGTGTCAGACCGCACAGAATCTGATTGCTGAAGGGGTCCACTGTGACAGATCCTTTTTAAGGTTGTTTATTTGCTGATTGTTTCGGCCTCTTCGTCATTTGTTTTCCGTGAATCGCCCCGTTTTTTTCCGGTCTGATCCGTGTACTGCGTGACAAGTCTCTCAGCTGACAGTCTTTTCAAAAAGCCGAATGCCCCATCGAACCGTAGCTGTCACAATAAGAACTGTCACAGCAAATCTCCATCAAACCAACCTCACAAAAAACCGCCCTCGTCGACATGTCTGTCGTCACCTCACCAAAGCTAAACGGTGCACGTTAATCTTAAAAACTACGTCGGGGGGGGGGGTCGGATCTAAACACAATCTGTGCATTAATAAACTCCACAACATCTGGGCTCTCATCCGATGACTGAACCACATTACTCGGGAAGCAGCGCGGCCATGGAAGCTGTCAGCGTGCTTTTCTGACACATGACAGGAAATTAATTGTACAATATGTTCAGCAGTTTCTGGTTTTTAAACTCGATCAATAAGTTTATGGACTTTCCAAAACACTGTCTATACCCAAGCCTATTGATTTTTCTCCTTCACAATACACTGTTGTACTCAGTGGGGTCGTGTGGTTCAGGCGAGAGGCCACGTTTAAGCCAGAGCTCATTGTGATTCTGCCTATCTACCCTAATCTATCTGTATTCCTGTGTGTCTTTCATTATGCATCGTTGTTTCGATGGTTCAAAGTCAGATGATGACCCTCTTACTATAAATAAGGCACTTGGGATGAGTGCAGCAGCAAAACAAAGGGACGGTGAATGAAAATTTCACACGCACCGGAGAACAAATTAAGGAAAAAGGATTGTCAGCCACCGATGGCTCAGACACTTCCTGGAAAAATTTGGTCAACACTCTAAAGCTGACAAAGACACGAATGTGCTGCTCAGGCAACGAACTGTGTCATTTAGTCTGAAAGGGTAGGAGGGTCCGCGGATTCTGGATCTCCCTCGTTCTGTAGTCCCATGTCAGACTTTTCTCATAATGATCCTGTGAAAGTTACCTAACATGGAAACGCAGGACTCTCCCAGATTATGTAACAGTAAAATAGGTTCCTGTTATGACTGTCGGTTTAACGTCTGTCAACCCCGTTTCTGAGAAAAATCGTGCGGCGGCAGGTCTCGATACCACCGTACCCATGAGCCTCGGCCGCTGTTGCCATGGAGAAGAGGCCAGTTGGAGCCGCAGCATATTCAAAACAATTAGCTGTTGAATCTGTGAAACACGGCCCCGTACTTACTGACGTTGTTAAATTGATTTAAGCTGCAGACCCTAAAATGAGATCCCTCAACGCTGTAGGCTTTAGCTTCCACGCGTCCAAACAGAATTTAAAACCATGAGTTTGGAGGTTTATTGCTACAACGCACCTTGGAAGTCGCAGTTCTTATGTCCAGGGGTTTGTGCTTTGACTTTTTATAACAAGAACCAGATATTTTCCAACGCAGTTGTTCATCTTTTGTTCATCCAAGCTGTAGAAAGGCGCGAGTCACGTAACGTCAAAAATACACCAGCTTAACTCGAGGAATGTCCAGGTCACAGAGCACATTGTCCACGTGCACGGTCACTTTTAAGTTGAGCTTCAAGCTGCCATTGGGGACAGAGAGGTTAGAGAAGACGACTCGGGACCAAAGGGTTGCCAGTTCGAATCCCAGGCAGACAGAGAGATGGCTGGGGGGAGTGAATGAACGGCACTTTCACCTCTTCCACCATCCATGAGGAAAGTGCCTTTGAGCAAGGCACCTGACCCGCTAACTGCTGCCCACTGCTCCGGGCCTTAAATTGCTGTTAATCTACTTTGAACATATCTATTTTTGCGCTTTCGTCCATCCTCACACACATTATTTTTTACTCTCTGCACATTTACATTTTTTACTCACTTACTGCGTATTTGTTCCTCATTACAACCTGGAGTAGTTCTTACTTTTTACTAAATTATTTCATTTACTAACCGAGTGTTGAGCAACTGTAACAAGGCAATTTCCCTTCAAGGTTCAGGGAAGTTTTTCTGATTCAGTCTTTACCAACTGTTATATCATTCATCCACCCCCGCCCCACCCACACACACACACACACACACACACACACACACACACACACACACACACACACACACAGGTAGCGGAGTAGTATATATAACATAAGGATTACTAACCCACAGACAAATCCATAGGTGGGCTTGAAATTTTCAATGAAACATTGTGTGTACTCTTAACTGAGAGTGGATGAATCATTTACCATAGCTGACTTCCTCACCGGTCACAGTGGCAGGTGAAGAATAAGAATAAGAACAAGGAGGTGATTATTAATATTAATAATAGGAAGAAGAGGAAGAGGAAGAATTTGTATAGCACCTCTCGTACAAGAATATTGAATGCAATGAGTGCTTCACATGAAAACAGAGATAGAATGAACATAAAAGCAGGGATAGAGTGATATCATTAATGTAACACAGGATGGAAAATAAAACCTTCTGAATAATATTAATAATAAGGTAAAGATAAAGATATATTAGAATACATAGGATGCATTAAATCCAGTGAAATGCGACATTTTAAAAGAGGTGCAGCTGTGCACAAGTGTGAAGCAAAGTGCAGAAAAAGACTTTTGGGCCTGTTTCAGAACAGACTTCATTTCTCATTTCCACCGTAGTAGGACGTGAAGTTGTAGCATCGACGCCATTCTGTCAGAACATCACTCACTGCCGACCATTTGGCGGTGTACACCAACGTGTGAGGTGGGCCCTATCGCTGCGATGCTTTCCCCGATCCTCACCTAAATCGCTCAGCAGCGAGACAGGGCTCCGTTGCACCCGTGAGTAATGATCTAATGCAGCATGACGTAGCTCATTTCGGTGGCAGAAATAATGTAATGTCATGCTAATCTTCACGGTTTATTGCAGTGTCAGTTGATGGGATAGGACGTCCCCTATTATAATATGACCCTCCTTTAACAGCACCTGTTTTTGGGAAAGGGACTTCTTGAGGACAGGAAGCACTTTGACGCTCGTCCTGTTGGGAGAGTTTCCCTGAGATCCCGTTAATCCAAGGAGAAGAGAGTCCTCATCATTTAAGCCTTTTCGCTCGTAGAAGTGAAACCCGAAATACGGTGAGAGGTAAAACCCACATTAATATGGTTTGTCTCTCGGTGACATATTCACTCGCTCCTGTCAGACTGTCGAGCTGGTCAGAATCATTTTCTCTGACGGCTAATGTGTTTCGGGCTTCAGTCCTTCCGAGCTCGTCATCCGCGACAGACGTAATTCCTGGCTGTGGGACAGATTTCCGCAGTGAAGACGTCAAACTCGTTTTTTAGGCGCCATTCATTTGTTTCCTCCGTGGCGGAGAGACCCCGTTGCACCGGCTTTCAGAAACTCCTGCGGGTCAAACCGGGCTAGCGAGACACCTCAAGCGCCGACTGACTCTCGAGGGACTCGCCATAAACAGACCGAAAAGCGCTCGCCAACCTAACATGACACACGCTAACACACAAACAACCCATAGTGTAAGACTCTCTGTAGAAGACTGTAATACGCTGGCCCTCTCTCCTTCCTAAAAGAATGTCTGACCTTGTGAATACGTAACTGTATAGACCCCAAATATAAACCGACCCCCGCTGTGTCAAACCTATCCACAGGAGAAAATATCCTCTTATGTTCGGGTCAGTATGGTACGTCACTAGGCCACGCACAGTATTTTGGACAATCAACAACAAGGATTTTCACATACTTTGTCCACCCGAGGGGCAACCAACGAGTTTAAATTTCAATTGTAAAATGTTCCGCTTAGGCAAATTCTGGGCCATGATTCTTTCATAACTAAACTCAAGGGATCTCCGTTAAAAAAGTTTGTTCATATTAAGTGTTCACGTCACCATAAATAACCCTCAGAGGATAAGCAGTAAAGCCAGTGGATGGATGGATCACCACACACAGTGTGATTTTCCGTCAAATTAACAACTTCAAATATCAAAAGCAGCGTTATGGAACAGAACCACAGGTAGGATAAAGGTTTGTCAGTGTCTTTAGAAGTGTGTGTGCGCGTGTGGGTGTCAGCATCTGCTGCTCAGCAACTGCCTAAGTAATTGCGAGATGTGAAAGCTGAAATGAGTTTCCTAATGATGGCGGTCTGACACATTGCGCGTAACGCCGGTATATTCGGAAATAAAAGAGGCTATTTATTATCCGCCCTCGAGATGAAAACCCGCAAAACAAGAAGAAAGCGCTTGTGTTGTTGGCAACACAGGGAGGATATATTCCCCTGACTTAGTTCCTTCTTGATAAAAACGACAGCTGCTTTGGCCTACGCGTTTTTGCTCGAGGGGTGTGTAAATGATACTCAAATGTGGATTCATGTCTGAGACTGCACCATGAGCGGTGTTTCAGGGGACTACGGGTGTGCGGTGTGGCCGCTTGTTGTTGTGAGGGTGGACTGCAAAGGATGTGGGCAAGAAGACGGGGCGTATGTGAGTGTGTGTGTGTGTGTGTGTGTGTGTGCACATGCTGGTCTGTGCTGTTCATGAACTAAGCTGCTGGAGACGGCATTTTAGCATGCACGGCAGAGCGGTTTGCCTGTCTCTGCATTTCTTCTTTCTCTTTCTCTTTTCTTTTTTTTAGTTTCTCTCTCCTCCTCTTTGCACAGCTCCCGTCATGCTTAACTGCCCTGTCTCTCCACTACACTGTCTTACTGCGTGTATGTGTGCATGCTCAGTATGTTGCGTGCGCGTGAGTGTGTGTGTGTGTGTGTGTGTGTGTGTGTGTGTGTGTGTGTGTGTGTGTGTGTGCGAACTGGAGGTAAGCTCGACTGGGCTTTGGCTGTGCCGGCTAGATAACCCCACTCCCGATAAGACCAGCAGGACAGCGACAGAACCACCCAGAGCTCTACTCCCTCGGCATTTTCAAAGACTTTTTTTTTCTGGCCTGTCTTGCCAGTTGAAGTGATTCATCCCTTGTCTGCTACTCTTTTCAGATAAAGAAGTCCCCGCAGCCGCCCCCTCTACTCCATCTCCAGTGGTGACACCAGGGAGCACAAATGAAAGCAGCCCCAAAGGCAAAAGCTCCAGCGCCATGGCCGAAGGTTTGATACAGTCAGTGCTGGCTAAAAAGGGACGACTTGTCTCCCAGAAAGGGGAGATCCTCCCCTCTGCTCTGCCCCAGAACCTGCTCCCTCTTCTGGGCAGGGGACTCAGCATCAGCTCCCTCCCTGGAAGTCATTCCCTGGAGCATCAAAGCGGGGGATTACTGAGGAGGGTAAAACCCCCAGCGTCAGCTGCAGCGTCAGGCCGGGGCAGCGATCCGACTGAGCCCCCTCCGACAGACACACACTCCCAGCTGCCTCACACACAGACACGCACTCCTGAGCAGGAGGCTGAGATCACCACTGTGGCCACGACGCTGGACGCCGGGACGGGGACACCCTCATCAGGTCTGAGTGGCAGTCATTTAGTTTGAAATGTGCACACGGGTCTTAATTCCGACGGAAGGTTACACTCTGGTGGAACGTAATCAAGTCCGTTCAGTCAAGCTTTGTTTTATTTGTTTTTCTGTTTCCAGGCAGACCTTAGACTCCAGAGATGCTAGCGGCCTCTCTCTATGGATGTCAGTGTCGGCCCGTCTGACACTGACATTGGTCGACTGTTGGTCGCTCCGCCGCTTTAATCCACACTGAGATATCTCAGCTACTGTTTGACGGATTGAAAATGTACACAGACATTCGCAGTCCCCAGAGGATGAATCGTACTGTCTTTTAATCTAGCGGCACAATAAGGTCGATAGTTGTGGTTTTTAGTGAAATGTTTCCACGTCTGTTGGATGGATTGCAATGACATTTTCTACAGACATTCATGTTCCGCTTTAGGATGAGCTGTATTAACTTTGGCGATCCCCCGACTTCTCATCCAGCGCCACCATCAGGTCAAAACTTAAATTTGTCAGATGCTTTGGTTCGTGACCAAACACCTGCAAAACTAATCGCATTCCCATCAGCCTCAGCTGTACTCCGTGTTTAAGTGCTAATGAGCAAATGTTAGCATGCTAACACGCTAAACTGTTAAACTAGGAACACGTTACCCACCAGCTTGTTAGCATGGTCACTGTGAGCACGTCAGTATGTCGACATTAGCATTTAGCTCAAAGCCATGCTAGCATGGCTGTAGACTAAAACGCTGCTTGTGCGTTGAGGCCTCAGAGAGAATAATCCGATATTATAATAAGTCACAATGCAACGCTGACAGGGGTCATTTTGTCGAGCGCTTCTGATACGTCAAGTACATTTTATTCAGCAAGTGGTGGAAAAAGTACTCAGATTGTTTACTTGAAAAAAAAGTACCAATAAAACAACATAAAAAATACTAAATTAGAAATAAAATTCCTGCCTTTAATTTTTTTTTTTACTTAAGTAACTGCACAGAAGTATCATCAGCAAAATGTTCTTCAAGTATCAACATGTAACGTAAGAGTACTGGTTCTGGAGAAGAACTTGCTCATGCGTTTTTTTATTTGCAAAGTAACTAGTTACTTTGTGTGGTAAAGTACAAGAGTGCAAGTATGAAGAACCAGAAAAAGGAAATACATTTTGAATGCAGGACTTTTACTGGCAATGGACTATTTTTCCATTGTTGTATTACTACTTTTACTTAAGGATCTGAATACTTTCCCCACAACCGATCTTACAAAAATAGAAAATAGAGGAGGTGATTATTTATTTCAAGTCACTGTGACAGCCGTGGGTCCCCGCTGCGCCTTGTGTTGCTGTGTAGCGGTCCTGAGCCCTGTAATTTCCATCATTAATTATACACAGCGGGGATTTCCACTGAGTTTCTAGTAAGGCTCACATTAAAGAGATTACAAGGCAGGGTACAGAAGGGGGGGGGGGGGGAAGTCCAGTGCAAAATAAACTCCTCTGCTCTCTCCTCAGCCGTGCAAAGCTGCGTGGTGAATTTCTCCGACCCAGAGGGATACATAGACTCCTCTGACGACCCCCCCCTGCCCGACGGCACCTTCTTACACTGCACCTACACGGTGACCGTGTACACCGGCTACGGAGTGGAGCTGCAGGTACACATCAGCAGCATGAGGATAAAACACACACACACACACACACACACACACACACACAGACTGCAGCTGAACCATCACACATTCCCTGGTTACCATGCTGGACATCATTTTGCAGTAAGAAAGTTTTGCAGTAACCTGATCTGATCCCAGGGTGAACTCTGCCTCCTAGCGACAGCAGCTGGTACTGCTACCGACCCCCCCCCCCCCACCATTATGCCAGCTTTGCTTGTTTACACTGAAGCCAACAAAGCCGGCGTAATGCCGCCCCAGTGTGCGCTCCAGGGTCAGAGGTGTGATGTGTAACTCAAGAGCGCCGGCGTCTGTCCCGTCCTTCCGGCTCTGTGACTACATCCACTGTCGGTTTGTTGCCGGAACAACGAGGCCTCCCCCACCACCCGCCACCACCACCATTCCGTGTTCATACCTTTCACATAGAGCGTATAAAAGGTGCTATGGTCTCTCTCCCTCTCCGGCTTTATTTGCATGGCCACAGTCAGACACGTGGACCTTCTCACAGCTGTTCAATAGGGGGGCCAACATAGTTTTACAGGTGCAGTGGGGACACAGTCGTACATGCTGATTTTTGTTGTTGTTGTTCTGAGAGAATTTTTTTTCCGGATTGTTTTAAGTCTTTTAAAAGTATAACAGATTTATAAAACAGGTTGTTTTAATAATGTCGCCAAGGGCAGATGTCATTTTCCCCTTTACAGAGTCACAGCAGCTTGCGTCAACAGTCGTTTTGTGTTGCACTGCAAGACTTGACATGTGACTGATTGGTTCTTCACACATGACAAACAGTCCTCTGTTTGTTTTATGCTTAAGTGGAAGCACCCTTGTTGTTGTTCCCTCAAATTAATTTTTTTTTATCAGCACACAATGTCTACCTGCCACTTATTTGTGTTTGAGATGCAAATGATTGAGAACAGTCAGATGTGTAAAGGTCGCTGTTTATTGGGGTTTTAAACAAGCTTTGTTTGTTTTGTTTTTTTCATCACGTTACCTACAGTGAGACGTTTAAAATTATATGAAAGTTTTTGATACAACCTATAAAATGGAAAACTTTAGCTTTTTGTCGGGGGCCAAATATTTTGGGTGCAGGGCCAGATTTGGCCCACGGGCCGTTATTTGCCGACCTGTGAGAGACAGGGTTGCCGAAGCACAGTATGAATAAGGAAGGAAAAAATGAAGGGAAGGAATAAAGAGGAAGGAAATACTTGACAATTCGTGATACTTAAGTTCTTTTAAAAACTCCTCAACAGCAGATTTCCATCTTTTTTGGGAAAAACATTAACACAACATTAGCACAACATTAGCACAACATTAGCACAACATTAGCACGCTCACATTCTCTCTTACACACAAATACACGCCTTTGTCTTTCTATACTCGTGAGGACCCTGACTGACATAAAGCCTTCCCTAGCCCCTAACTACCGCTGTATGCAAACGTCGGGGCACCCCTGTCCACATTACATGTTTTAGTTGAGTTTTGGAGTGAAAAGAAGTAAATCCACCCACTGCAGCGAACAGAAACTGAAAATGAGCCTTTCTTCAAATGTTAATTCTCTGTCGCGTTTTGTTTCGTGAACTTAAGAAATGGAAAAAAAAAATTCAACTGTAATCGTGGCATGTGCAAATGTGTGGGCACCCTACTAAGTCAGTACTTCGTGACCTCCCGTTTGCAGTCAGCTATGAATGCCTAATCTTAACCCCAGGGTCTAAAACACACGAGCACACACACACACACACACACACACACACACACATTATTCAGAACAGCTTTAATATTTCTTCTGTGATATTTTGGTGGAAGTGATTCTGTGTGAGTGTTATCGGGAGGTTATAACAAGCATCCCTTTATATTGTCTTTTAAGTGCAACCTGAGGAACGTTTTGTCTTATTTACCACTGCAACATCTGAAGATTAAAAGCCCGAAACAACACAGGGACTAGTAACTTGGAAGCCTTTTGAACAGTAAAACAATCTCGGGCATGTCGACCTTGGCTCTTTCACTTGCGTCTCCCTGTGTGTCCAGGTGAAGAGTGTGAACCTGTCGGAGGGTGAGCAGCTGTCCATCAGGGGCGTGGACGAACGAGGGTCCCTGCTGGTCCTGGCCAACCAGACGCTGCTGGTTGAAGGTCAGGTGATCCGCAGTCCCACCAACACTCTGTCCGTCTACTACTGCTCTGCACCGGAGGGAAACATGGGCATCTTCCAGCTGCACTATCAGAGTGAGGCCACGCACCGCATGTGTACACACACACACACACACACAGGCGCTATGTACACAAACTCAAGTATGTCATGATGCAAATAGGAATACGCATACATACAAACATGCTATACATATTCAATAAATGTGAATTCATCATTAGGGCCTAAGGGGCTGTTTGAACACTGTGTACATGCTAATTGCATAATCAAAAATCTTCTCATCTAATCACTTAGCACGGTGATTGAATCTGTCGTGTGAATTAGCTGATTAGAGCTCTGATTAATTGGCTCTCATCTCATTAGCAGGCTGAGAATATGGGAGTTTGTATAGAGAGCGTGCGTGCGTGTGTCGTTTGTGTGTGTGTGTGTGTGTGTGTGTGTGTGTGTGTGTGTGTGTGTGTGTGTGTGTGTGTGTGTGTGGGCGCGCTTAGCTGTGCAGGCCCATAATGGATATGACAAAGACTGGTAAGGGGGAGGCGTCAGAGTGTTAAGACCCACCTGTGCCATTAATCACGGCCAGCTAATCCTTTTACATCACTAGCAGGTAGGAGAACAGAGCAGAGGAGTGTTGACTGAGATTAAAATATCTTTGCAGAGAAAGATGTGGCCACGATAAAAAGGCATAAGCAACAACGGTAAGAGAATAAAAACAACATAAATAGGCCTGCTCTTGAGTGCTCTTGAATTTAGCATTAAGTCTGGCTATGGATGAGAATGGAAAAAGGGTGTGCGTTGAGTGTGGGGGCGGCGGCGGGGGTGATATTTCTTTCTGACTCGTGGAATGAGTGTCGCCATGGCATCAGCTGGAAAGAGCGCCGGGCTGCTGCGCAGGAAAAATGAACTTGCTCGACATCATTATGCATTTTCATTTAGGCCTGCGTATATCTGCCCAGTAAAGAAGGCGTGACCGTCTCTTTATGAAAGCCTGTCCGGTATTAGTGACCCAAGCAGAGTGTTATTACTATACTATATTTAATGTTTACTTGCAGTCATAACATACATATAGCACCTGTCATGCTCCTCTCCATTTTTTCCCTGTATGTAGTCTTCAGGCTGAGCTGTTCCCTGCCGAAGAGGCCTCACTTTGGGGAGGTGTCCGTGCTGGACCTGCTCCCTGGAGGCATCGCCCGCTTTCACTGCCACATGGGTTACCACCTGCAGGGGGAGCCGCTGCTCACCTGCCTCAACGCCTCCCTGCCAGCGTGGAGCGGCAAGGAGCCCGTCTGCAGGGGTGAGTGTGATTTCAAAGTAGAGCAAGACACCGTTTGACAGGACGTTTTGAAAATTTTTAATATGCAGCAAAAAGATGCCCCATTTGGCCGCATGTTAAAGTGCAGTAAACGCGCCTCCTCCTCCGCAGCTCTTTGTGGAGGGACAGTGAAGAATGCTACAGTGGGGAGGGTGCTGTCCCCTTCTCCCCACCACGGACCTAATGCCACCCAGGACTGCTCCTGCTCCTGGTCTCTGGAGGCACCCAAAGACCAGCGGCTGCACCTGCATCTGGAGAGACTGGCCTTGGGACCCACTGACAGGTAGGGGCACCTGTCTTCAGATGTGAGAGTGTTTTTTGGGACCATGTTTCCTCTAAGGCAGCTGTGAGCTACCCGGTCCATCAGTCTGAACGTTCTCAATCTATTTTTTATACTTAAATGTTTTGTTGTGTTTTCAGATCTAGAAAAAACATGTGACAATAGCACAAGTACAATAAAGCATGGAACAAACAGCTGTCGGAGGGTACTCAGACATACATTCTCATTTCTAGTTCCAGAACATAGTGAAGCAATTAGCAGCTAAAGAGCCAGATGTTTCCCTGAGGAGCTGGTGGAGACCAAAGCCAGAGCTAAAAGAGAGGGGGTCCAGACTTAGATTCATTAGTGGGATGAAAACATGACTCCAGATGAATGATGAAGTTGCTCTGTGTTTGCTGGATGTAGAATAAGCTACGTACTGTATTTGCAGCTTGTTTCTTCCATGTGAAAAAAAAAATCACTTAATGCAGGTGAAACTCAAGAGATATGTCAGTTTTTTCACGGAACACATGAAACGGAACAATATCCAGTAGATATTATCTTTTCTTTGGAAGATCAGCAGTACACAGCTTTAGGTTAGGCTCAAGGCTGCAGAGCTTTAAGCTTCAGGCTACAAACAAAATTCTTTTCAGATATTTTTCTCGTGATTGTTCCCTGTACATTCACAGCACAGTTTTTTAGGATGGTATATCCCACAATCTCTTTTACAGTTGTACGTACATTGTGCAACTCCTGAAACCATGGGTGTTTTTTTTTTCCTCCGGGTCCCCGCATGGTGGCTGGGTGGTCAGATTCTTCCAGCTTAACTTTTTTTTAAAGGTTTTCACTTTCACATTCACTTTCACATTCACTCATGCAGACAGTCTTTCCCTCCCCGCAGGCTGGTGCTGTGGAGCGGGCTGGACGCCGGCTCTGTGGTGCTGTTCGACTCGGGTCGGGGTGGGCAGATACCCTTTGAGGGGGTGATCAGTGAAGGCCCAGCTGTGAGGATCCAGTTTATCACTGATCAGCCTAACCACAACACAGGATTCAACATCCGCTATGAGGGTAAAGAAGCTACTGTAGACCTACACACATACATAAAACATGTATGTCTGCAGGCCAATTTAGACGTTTTAAGATGTGTTGTATATGTCATTTCTAAAATTATAGTATAATTTTGTAAACAAGACTGTTCCTGAGAAGATTGCGAAGCTCTGTGTTTCTGTTTACATCGTTCACTGCCAAGTGGATTTTGACTGGATTGCCAGGAAGAGGGCTGGTTGTTCAACATAATCTGAGCCAAAGCTTTCAGAGTTCCTGGAAATGTCAGTTTGTGGAGGGATGGGAAAATCTCCACCAACATGTTTATCCTCATCAGTAAGGAGAAAAAAAAAAGCTAAGCCAAAAAACCATCTTTGCAAGTGGAAACACAGGCGCTATCAATCGCCTGGGTATCTGTTTACGGAAATCACACAGGGGTATCACAGAGGAAATTAAAAAACTTTATTCAAAAAGTCATGTTTAGCGACTTTAATAAGACACATTTTGCGAATAATTGTCCAGTGGACTGAGCCTTCACTTGGTCCGTTTTCTCATGTTCTCCTCCAGCTTTCGAGCGGGGCCACTGCTATGAGCCGTACCTCCAGAACGGAAACTTCACAACTTCTGACCCGTTGTACGGAGTCGGGGCCGTGGTCCAGTTTACCTGTGACCCGGGCCACTCGCTGGAACAAGGCCCCCCCGTTATTGAGTGCATCAGTGCGAGGGATCCATACTGGAATGACACAGAGCCGCTATGCAAAGGTAACACTGAGGGCAGGAGGAAGAGGCAATGGGCGTCAAGCAAGACCATGTTTGTATTTTTATCTTGAAACTCTCTTACATTGTTCTCTGAGGTTTGTGTTTACGACTGCTCCAAGTTGGATCTAGTAAACTCTCTTTACTGCACAAAGTGAAATCACTCATTTCATCCAGATGAATGCCACTTGTTCACGAGTGGGTGCACGTTTGTGAGACTTGATGGTTGCTCTAGAAGGCTACCTGTTCCACTCCGTTTGTGGCAAGTTTTGTTAAAAAAAAAAAATATCGCCCAGGAGTAAAACGAAGAACACAAATCCCTCACAGTCAGAAATCAGCAGATATAACGTAAAAAAATTTAGCCTCTACTTTGTTTCCTCCACGACCGTGCGCTCAAAGGGAGCAGCAGCGAGCGCCTTGCTGACGTCGCCTCTCCGGCAACATACAGGCTGCCATGGCACTGTTGGCGGATGTCGTCTGGGCTGTGTGCAGCCTGAGAGGAAGACTGCAGGCGCTACTCGGGGCGAAAAAAAGTCCCGCCACTTCCTCTGCACGGTTTTCAGATTTAGAAAAAACAAAACATATATATATATATGTTTAATTCAAAAACATTAGTCAAAGTGCAGAAATGATGCAGCTCTGCCTTATATAAAGCACAGTAACCGATTTCATCTGGATTTATAGGTTGCAGGAATTAGCACCCACTGTTTGTACCAAAGAGAAAATCAATCACGTGTACTTGCCAGATAAGAAATAATCTGCTGGTACCGGCGGAGGATCCTGCATGAGGCACAGTGTTACCGTCTAATGTGTGTCTGATGTTTTAACTGCTGCAGTCTCCATAACAGAATAGTTCAGCGTTTTGGGAAATAGGCTTATTTTTCTTTTCTTGCTGAGTTTTCTAGATGAAAAGATTGATACCACTGTCTGTGTTCGTGCAATAAATGTGAAGCTGCAGTCAGGAGTCAGTTTAGCTTAGCTTAGCCTAAAGACTGAAAACAGGGGAAAACAGCTAGCCTGGCTCTAACCACGGGAGACAAAATCTGCCTACCAGCACACGTAAAACTCTAGCTACTGCTTTAAATCTTCCATCTCTCTTTTAGTCTCCCTTGTTCCCCACTCTTCACTCTATCCTCCTCCTGTCTCTCTGCAGCACAGTGCGGAGGAGACCTGACTGGCCCAGGAGGGGTGATTCTGTCTCCCAACTGGCCAGAGTGGTACGGAGAGGGGGAGGACTGCAGCTGGAGGATACATGTCGGGGAGGACAAACGAGTGCTGCTCGATGTACAACTGTGAGGAAAACACCAGCACACACAGACTCGTACAAATCGAAACCTCGGCTCCGGTCCAAAGTTGGGCCAAACCGAGAGCCAAATGTTATCACTGAAAATGTTCGCCAGCCGGCTGCAACGTTAGACTGGTTTCAGTGTTGTGGCTGATCGGTCTCTGAGTGTGGAGGCTCAGTGAGGGGTCCAGCACCCGGTCTCGACGTGCATATTGATAATTCTGTTTTCCTGCTCATACTGAACCATTAAATTCCAAACTCGACAACGTCAGAGAGCATGCGAGTAAGAATTCCACTGCAAATGATATTTCTGCCCTCGTCTTGATTCTCTACTTTAGCTGGCATGTGATGCTGCGTGATGGAATATTTACTTTTTCATCTATCCCCCTCCTTCATGTCTCAGGCAGTTCCAGGTCGAGTGCACATCACCCAAACAGAATTGAAGTAACTAGCTATCAAAGTAGAAAAATCTCCTCAGTGTTTACCCAGCCTGTGAAACCAGGAGGGACCAGAGCACAGGGGGGAAAGATGGGTTTTAAGGCAAAATTGGAAAAAATCTCAGCAGAGTCGCCTCCTGAACTTTTCAGGATGAATTTACCCCAGAGAAGGTGAGCTCAAATAGCAAAGGCTATGCCCTCCAAATATTTTTGTTAAAACTAGGAAAAAGTTTGATAACCAGCATCAAGAGAGTATAACAGATGTGTTGGAGTATATGGAGCAACAAGACTGAATAACTAGAACTGCCTATCAATTTAAAGCCTTGTAAGTCAGAAAGAGGATTTTAAAATCAGCTCTGGCTCGCACTGGTAGCCAGTGCAAAGACAGATCAGGATAAGTGTAATATGATCAACATGGACTAACATAAAGACCCCTTAATGCCGTCGTGGGTAGGCCAGAGAAAAGCGCATTGCGGTTATCAATTCTGGATGTTATGAAAGCACGAGCAAGGATTTTTCTCTCGTCTGAACTGGATAAAATGGGACCCGTCTTGGCTACGTTACGTAAGTGGAGAAAAGACAGGTTCAAAAGTAGGAAAGGGATGAAAAACTCTTCCCAAATTACTGACTCTTTGGCAGAAATTGTGCAGGAATCAAGATTAATAGACACTTTGAAAACATCTGGATCAAACATACAAGATATGACGTGAACTTTAGAGGCGCCCTCGTAGGTGGATTTTGTCACCTTTGGACAGAGCCGGGCTACCTGCTTCCCCCTGCTCTCAGTCTCATGCTAAGCTAAGCTAGTCGACGCCCAGTCGTTGCTTCGTACTTCACACAGATTTAAGGCTGGTATCAAGCTTCTCATCTAACAAGAAAGTGGATGCACTTACTTTCCATAATGCCAAGCTATTTCTTTAAAAATGTACACGTGAACATGAGTATTAATAGTGTTTGGTATGTGATAAGGCAACAGTCCAGAAATAACATAGTAGAATTACTCCACCTCAAAGTATTTAATTTACCACAGCGTATTGTTCGGCTTCATTTCACAACATAGAAAGAAGTGAGGTTAATGTAAGAAATGAAAGTGAATCGAGATGTAATGGGTACAATAACAATGACAGTAATAGTAAGTAACGGTAAGGTTTCAATTAGACCGGCCCTATCCTGTAAAATGAATTTCTACTCATTTAACTTGTTTTTTCTGCGGTATGAGGTGTGACTCCCAGCAAGCACTAATCCAATTACACACTTCAGTCCTTTGGTGGAAATATGTCCTGTCATATTTATAGATATTTCAATTTCCAAGACGCCTCTGTGGTGCGGTGAAACACACGTCTCTGGGGCAATGAAAACATGGTTCTGTTTACAGACTGTTAAACACTTCAGTACCTGTGGATGAATGCAGCATTTAGCCTTTGAGGTCATGTTGTCTCCCACACAGTCGGCTGTCGACATGACTGCGCTCTGAGTCACCAGAACGTGTCCCGATCTGATACCACCGGCTACACTCGCCTCTCTCCCTCTGTCTGCTCCTCTCCCCTCCTTCTCCCGTCCTCAGGCTGAACATCAGCGACAGTGACATGCTGACCATCACCGACGGCGATGAGGTCACGACGCATGTCCTGGGACGTTACGTCGGAGGAAGCAGCCCCTTCAAGCTCTCCTCCACCACCCCCGACCTGACCGTCACCTTCCACTCCGACCCGGCGGGGCTCGTCTTTGGCAAGGGCGAGGGCTTCATCATCAACTATATGGGTGAGGGTTGAGCCAGTTCAACGTCAACCGAAGCCAGTTCTCCCCAGAGGATAAGTCTGGCGAAAGTTTGCGTTTTTCTTATTTTCCGACAAAAAGACCAAAACAACAGTGAACTGATCCCATTAAATCTGTGACCGCTGAGCCTCTGCATTGCGTTGGTTAGTAATGAAGACGCCATGACTCTGAGATCTCTCTGGATCTCCACTTATTCAGAGGATTACAAAAAAACATAAAGCAGAGCAACGTGAGACGGAAACACATACACAGTTAATCAGAACCTGACGATAATGCTTCCCGAACTGGCTCCTCCGCAAATGGGATAAATCCGTAGACCAAACAGGAGTTAGCTTAGTTTAGCACAACCTTAAGCTAGCACTGCTTGCTAAAGACAACTTTACAAGTGCCAGTATAGTGAAATGCACATACCGGCGAGTGGAGACGGACGGTGTGATACTGGAGAAATAAGGGAGGGGAGAGTTTTAGTCTTTTAATGGGATTTGGTGACAGAAGAAAATGTAGAATAGCACTAGCCTTATCTTTTAAGCATACAATTTTAAATTAATTCTCCTTTCAAAGCCCCCTAGTGCATATTTAGAATCCGAAAATGATGCGACTGTGATGCGTCCCTATTGGCGGTATCAGAAAATTGAGCCGATTGTATCAGACGACTGCAGACGTTGTCCAGTGAAGATAAAAAGAGAATTGGACATGGTGTTAGAAATAGTTTTAACTGGGAGCTAAATCTGTGTCCGTTCCTACATTTAGCTGTCAGAGTGTCGTCCTACAGTCTCCTCATAGGCTTTGACCACTCACTGGTTTCATGCAGTCACAGAAGATTTTGCATTAATTTGTGAACCAATGGATGCTTCTGAAACAACAACGTTTAAACCATGACCACTGCAAATAAAGTTAACCAGTAACAACTGATTTCGCATCAGTTGCAATACTGAGTGCGTTTACATATGTGCGGTATCCTGGTTAGGATCAGGTTTTTGGAGTATCCCAGTTAAATGTTGGGCATGTGAATATTGTGCTGCTTTCAGAAACCTGGACACAGAGATCATTTCGGAGCTTGACTTCTGTTATCTTTAGTCCACAAAAGCTAAAGAGACTTTGGTCCAGTTTTCGTCAGTGACAATTCAGGCTCATCTTCTTCTAAGCATTTTGCGGCCAAAGCTGTCTCAATCTTTGTTGCGTACAGTTACCATGGCACCGGTGTTGTTTCACGGCACTGTTTACTAGTTTCTCACACAGAGTAGCAGAGTCACATGGCTAATAGACTGACCTTCCTCAGTAGATCCAGTCAGCATTTCCGTTAGAATCATGTGTACAGAGACATCGATAACCACGTTTCTCAAGCTCCACGTAAACATCATATCCCGAATAACATCAATACCAGGATAAGGCTCGAAACAGGGATGTTGGTGCACAAGTAAACGCACTCATCGTCGGACTCGTGATGGATGGATCGATGCAGCAGGACCAGAGGATATTGTCTTTTTTTCTTCCTTGTCAAAACGCGTCGCCTACATTTCCCAAAATGCAACTAAACCACAGTTTGGTTGGACATGCGGGTCTGTTACACCAGTAGTGGCTAATGCAGCCTTCAGCCTTGGTCTTTTCATGGGATTTGTTGACAATAACAAGAATACAGTAGAACACCAGAATTATCCCTTAAGTAGATCTGGAAAGGTTTACTCTCGGTTTCCCCCCCGTCCATTTAGATTTTGCCTTTTCTCCTCGAGTTGCCCACTCCATTTTTCATCTTCCCTTCTCTCTCCTCTCATCTTTATTTGTCTTTTCTCTCACTTCCCTCTGCCCTTATTCAATCACATCCCATTTGTTTCACCATGTCGCAATGGCCCTCATCTACACACGAGCCCGGAGTCTCACAAGCAGCCAAATAAGCTCACTCGATCCTTTTACACACCGTAATCTGCAGTGCTGCCCACATCCAACACCTGACACCAATTTAGAATCGCACACACCGTCCAATTTACTTGTCACCCTCCCGACAGCGCAAACTCACACACATTTCCCAGAGGAGTAAATCAAGTAGACACAGCGTGAATACGTAGGCTAGTATCTTTGATTATATGTGTGTGTGCACGAATGTGTGTGTGTGTGTGTTTGTGCTCAGAATAAATTACCGAGCACACACACACCGAGGCGGCACGAAGGAGGAGAACCGAGTCAATAGTAAATGAATAATTGATCCAGGAACTTCGACTTACAAATCCCTGTAGGCCTATTATATTGTACAATGTAATGCAATACTGTATGCTGCCCGACCAATCACCAGATACGCATATGCAGACACACAGACACACACCAGTCCTAACAGGAGGCCACTTATTTATATGTTTCTCCAGGCTGTAATGATTTTTTTTGTTCCCAGCTTTAATCAGTGTAAATGTTATCAGTGTTCTGTATTTTTCTCCTTGGCTCGAGCGGCTGCCGGAGGTGATCTTGTCTTGTTCTTCTTTGGTTCAAGACTACTGTACACTCGAGACACTGTGCAATCACGGAGCAACAAATGCTCCCGTGAATCTATGCATGGGAGGGAAAAACGGAGACAGTCTGTGACGGCACGTGAGAGTAAACCTTCAGCTGATTTGATGCAACTGCAGCAATGTTTCCTTGGGAAGAGCGTAGGTTTGGTTTCAGAAGTTCACAATGAAGTGAAAAAAAGAAAAAATCATAAGTCAGTCGAGCACATGTTTTATGATAAACCCTGTTTTTGTTCTTCCCATAATAATGGTCATATAACAATAAAGACAAATGCTGCGTAAACACATGTATTGCAACCTCACTTAAAATAGTTTTAGTTTCCCGTTATAGTTCCGTCATCGATTAATCTACTAGTTATTTTTCTCAATTAATTGATTAATTAATCATTTTGTCTATAAAACACAATTTCCTAGAGCACAAGGTGACATTCCGAAATGTCTTGTTTTGTCTGACCAACAATCCAAAACCCAGCAAAAGCAGCAAATTCTCACATTTGAGCATGTGGAACCTTTTCTCAGCCCTGAGTTGTGTCACCCCATTCCCCCCTTTCAAGACAAGTGTATTTGTACAGCGCCTTTTCATCTACAAGGCAATTCAGAGTGCTCACATAGAACATAAAGCGCATCGAGAAAATAAACGAAAGGCAATAGAAAAAAGACAATATCAATAGACACATTTAAATTGGATTTAAGAGAGTAAAATGAAATATAAGAAAAAACATTTTCAGGCTGCATACATCCCCACTAAAGTAGGACAGACTGTATGTAGCCTGAGAGACGAAACCCAGGGCGAAAGAAGTATTTAAACCACTGGCCGCAGGCTCCACCTGCTGCTGATCATTAAACCTATTGTTCTGAGTGTGTGGTAACAACTGAAGCTGACTCAGATGAGTGTAAAGACATTTTTATTAACTCAGCTCTTCCCTCCTCTGAACCATGGGGGCTGGACAGTCAGAGGACAACGTTCAATTGTAAGAAAATCCATCTGAAGCGATAGAAGTGAGAGGGACAAAAATAGGATATTTTGAAAAGTGCAGAGGATGTGTCCGCCCCGTTCAAGAGGAAATCAGGCCTTCGTTTCTTGGCAGATATTTCCTCCATGTACAAAGTGAGTTTTAAGAAAGCGAGATCCTGTTTCACCAGCTAATCCATGTCACCGGTGCAGCTGTTTGCCCGCCATCTCACCAAAACACAAATTTGCTGCTTGGATTTTAGATGTTTTTGTTGAAATAAAAATAAAACAAAAGCCACTTTATTACGCTGGCATGGCTCCAGTTTTCAGCCACGGTAGCAGCTGGGCTTCAGGGATGGGAAGTCGGTTAGTAAACATCTTCGCTCCACACTCAAATGTCTCAACAACTATTGGATGGATTTTTTGTGAAAGTTGGTGGGAACATTCATGGTCCCAAGAGAATGATTCCTAGTGACGCAGGTGATCCTCTGACTTTTCATCGCACCACCCGCAGCTGACATTTTTGGTTTTGAGGGAAATATCTTCACAACTTTTTGATGTCTATGGTCCCCAGGGGATGAACTGTAACACCTTTGGGGATCTCCTCACTTTGCATCAAGTGCCATCATTGGGTCAAAATTTTCACCTTGTCTTAAATGGTCTGTGGCAAGAACCAATGCAGAACCAATGACCTCAGCCTCAGCTTACATAGAGCTTACAATTTGGCAGACAGTTTCATCTAAGGCAACTTAAATTTTTTTCCCCCACACTCATAGACACTTTGATATGTGGACATCAACCCTATTATTAAAGAACAACCCCATCTACCACCCGAGCTGTTTAGTGATAATTATTTGTTTAATCGCTAACCTGCTACACTAAGATTTGTGAGCATGACCTGTGTCGACACTGTCATGCTGAGCATGTTGCTAAAACTTCTGTAAACTCTGTCATGGTCCGCGGAGAATGAATCATAGGTGATCCCCTTACGTTTCCTCTAGTGCCACCAGTTTGTCATATTTATCACTTGAACCACGGTGAAACATGCCCACATCTGCTAGAGGGATGTGAAGGAAGATGATGATGTTTAGCTCGTACAGCTGTACAGAGCCACCGCCAATGCAGTAAACTTTTTGTCTTCTCAACTCCAAATTGATCTGAAGGGTGAGTTTTTCTCCTCTTGTGGTTGTGGACTTTTATTGACTTGGAGCAAACTCTAAAGCTCCATTGATTTTAAGAACACGTGGCAACGATGTGGCAAAAAACACAAAAAACACTCCTGGCTCCTGATTCGAAAAGATCTTCAGAACGATCCGAGAGACTGGAGATTGTTCTGAGCTCCCTGCTGCTTCTCTGCCTGTGTAATCAGGACATGCTGGTGTGCGACGCCTTCTCGGATCTCAAATGATGAAGCAGATTAATCAGGGGCAAAACATTCATCCATGTATGTATTTTTTTTTTTTTTTCACTTAGTAAAACAAACAGGGTTCTGCAACACCTGACTCTACACCATAAGGGAGAGCATTTGGTGCACTGAGAGTTTAAAACAGCCTCTTTAAAGTAACACATCAATATTTTCATATGAACAATGGGTCCTATGACTGTGTGTAAATTAAAAAGGTGCTGTTCGTAGTGAAAAACCCACAGACAATTATCACCTGACTCTACAGTTCCTCTCAGCTGTATGGAGCAATTTGTGTCTTTCAGCTCAATGTTTTGGTTTAATGGCCCACAACTTAACTGTTTTGGTTCCGCCTCGGGGCTTCATTTCCTGCATCGACAGGCAGCTGTTTCCACCAAATAAGCTGTAAAAACCTACTGTTCTCTACCTGCTGAGCAGCAAACAGCGGACAGACACAGTCAGAGACCAGCTAGTGAACATAGCGGCGCATTTAGCAGCTAAAAGAGCCAGATGTTTCCCTCAGGAGCTGGTGGAGACCAAAAACAGAGCTGAAAGAGGGGGAGTGCTGGACTTAGATTTGTCACATTTATAGAATAGCAACTCTAAATGAATGCTAATGTTGCTCCATGTCTGCTGAGTGTGTAAATAGGCAAATGATGTGAAGATATGTCAAACTTGTGTGCTATGTTCAGTTTGTTGTGAACTTCTGCCCCCAAGTGGACTAAAAAAACTGAGGATTGCTGCTTTAAAGGAAGGTGACACAGCTTCAGGTCTTGAGCAACTCTGATTTTGTGATTTTAAATAAAACTGATCATTTCCAGAGGAATATAGCTTTCTTTAAAAACACAAATCTCTCCCTACAAAAAATTGAGCATGAAATTTTCTTGTACTCCTTTAGTTAGAATTATTTTATCAAATTGGAAAAACATTTTATCATAAAAAAAAATCAGCACATAACAAAGAAGTCAAAAAAGTCAGATGAGCACAACTGTGACAGATAACTGACAGCTTGTGATAATTTTACTGAGGACTGGTTCAGTGGAGTGTCTGACTTAAAACTTGAGTGGCTTTTTCAAACGGCAGCTTCAGTGACCAGCTCTGCTTGTCAGAGTAGAAACACTGAGGAGGTGATATTTGAAGACCGTCCAACACAGATAAAATCCATCATTCTGTCACACGGTCTAGTAGTCCAACAATAAGTCCATCAATCTTCCACGCCGAGATGGATTCCTCCTCACAGAGAGCATGTGCCAGGATCCTGTCAAAATCACATGTACTGTTGTTTATCTTGTTTGCTTCTTGCCCCTTCACTGTAGCCGAACTTGGACCACAAGCAATAACACCGTCATAATGGAGCCATTCATCAACATTTTTCTTTCTTTTCTTTTTTTTTTTTTTTTCACTTAGTAAAACAAACAGGGTTCTGCAACACCTGACTCTACACCATAAGGGAGAGCATTTGGTGCACTGAGAGTTTAAAACAGCCTCTTTAAAGTGACACATCAATATTTTCATATGAACAATGGGTCCTATGACTGTGTGTAAATTAAAAAGGTGCTGTTCGTAGTGAAAAACCCACAGACAATTATCACCTGACTCTACAGTTCCTCTCAGCTGTATGGAGCAATTTGTGTCTTTCAGCTAAATGTTTTGGTTTAATGGCCCACAACTTAACTGTTTTGGTTCCGCCTCGGGGCTTCATTTCCTGCATCGACAGGCAGCTGTTTCCACCAAATAAGCTGTAAAAACCTACTGTTCTCTACCTGCTGAGCAGCAAACAGCGGACAGACACAGTCAGAGACCAGCTAGTGAACATAGCGGAGCATTTAGCAGCTAAAAGAGCCAGATATTTCCCTCAGGAGCTGGTTGAGACCAAAAACAGAGCTGAAAGAGGGGGAGTGCTGGACTTAGATTTGTCACATTTATAGAATAGCAACTCTAAATGAATGCTAATGTTGCTCCATGTCTGCTGAGTGTGTAAATAGGCAAATGATGTGAAGATATGTCAAACTTGTGCGCTATGTTCAGTTTGTTGTGAACTTCTGCCCCCAAGTGGACTAAAAAAACTGAGGATTGCTGCTTTAAAGGAAGATGACACAGCTTCAGGTCTTGAGCAACTCTGATTTTGTGATTTTAAATAAAACTGATCATTTCCAGAGGAATATAGATTCTTTTAAAAAACACAAATAAAATCAATATATAGCAATTTTACTCCCACCTACAAAAAAATTGAGCATGAAATTTCTTGTACTCCTTGAGTTAGAATTATTTTGTCAAATTGGAACAAAGAAGTCAAAAAAGTCAGATGAGCACAACTGTGACAGATAACTGACAGCTTGTGATAATTTTACTGAGGACTGGTTCAGTGGAGTGTCTGACTTAAAACTTGAGTGGCTTTTTCAAACGGCAGCTTCAGTGACCAGCTCTGCTTGTCAGAGTAGAAACACTGAGGAGGTGATATTTGAAGACCGTCCAACACAGATAAAATCCATCATTCTGTCACACGGTCTAGTAGTCCAACAATAAGTCCATCAATCTTCCACGCCGAGATGGATTCCTCCTCACAGAGAGCATGTGCCAGGATCCTGTCAAAATCACATGTACTGTTGTTTATCTTGTTTGCTTCTTGCCCCTTCACTGTAGCCGAACTTGGACCACAAGCAATAACACCGTCATAATGGAGCCATTCATCAACATTTTTCTTTCTTTTCTTTTTTTTTTATTCTTTTTTTTCCCCAGAGGTGTCCCGAAATGACTCCTGCCCAGACCTGCCCGAGATCCAGAACGGCTGGAAGACAACATCCCATGTTGCACTGGTGCGAGGGGCTCGTATCACCTACCAGTGCGATCCCGGTTATGACCTAGTGGGACGGGAGACCCTCACCTGTCAGTTGGACCTCTCCTGGAGCTCGCAGCCCCCGTTCTGTGAAAAGAGTCAGTTCCAGTCCTGTTCATACATCTACCGCACAGCTGCGTTTGTGCGTGCTGTTATCGTCTGTTGTTTACAGGAATCACCTCTGAAATTTAACATTTTCATGGTCCTCACAGGATAGTTTGTACTAATTTCAGTGTCCAAATCTCTTCTTCAGAGAAGTGCTGCGGAGTAAGAAGTACTTATTTCTCTCTCTAAAAACAGCATAACATGGAAATACCCAAGTAAAGTACAAGTGCCTCAAAAATTTCACTTAATTACATTACAAGTAGATAAATTCACGTTCCACCACTGGCATGAAACAAGAAAGTGTCGCCATAACAAAGTTTCCTCGCGTTGAGCCGATGAAAGCATTGATTATTCACGGTGCTGTTAAATGAACAGTCGATGCAAAGACAGTACAAACGATGCAAACATGTAGTACCCTTCGAATGTCACCTCACATTTGTGTGCAGGCTCCCTGCCACAGATCACCTTCAGTTTTCCAGCGTTTCATGCCTTTGCCAAGGCCAAAGGGGAAAAAAAACAAAAACGAGGGGAATTAAGGTGGATTCAAATCAAGCTGTATTTTGGAGATTCTCCGGCGAGATTTTTATGGACGGCAGCAGGGTGCAACTCACCGCCGCGGGCCACCTGCTACTGCCGATCCTACTAACAACCATACGTTACTGCTGCTATCCACCTACTCTAATCTCATGGCACAGCGGGGCAGGTCGTGGCTTAAAATAGAGGAAATGGTTGGCAATACGGCATGATCAAATACAACGAGTTTAACTAAGTGATATCATAAACATTGTTTATTGTCGCAGACCAGATAATCAAACCTGGAAGCGGATGCTGCTCCTAAAACTGGTGTTTGTTAATTGATGTCTCTGTCCCCCGCTGGTGAAGAGGTGGATAATTCGAGGAACTCGAACGCCAGGGAAATCAGCCCCCGCGCAGGTTCCCTGGCCGCGGGCTCTGCGGTTGCCACGGTGACGCGGCGGGTTGAACCTTAATCAACTCAGATGGCGGTGGGAAATAGCTGGGCACGGCTGCCGTGCGTCACGCTGACACCGGGGGCCTAATGGTGGCGGCAGCAACCGTTCACTGTCTGAGAGGGCTTTAATGAGTTTCCATTTACTGAGGACGCTCAGGGTCCTCGGAGAATGAAGCTTTTTGGGAGATTTTTGTTGGGTTTTTTTTTGGATTTACCAAAATCTTGAGGACAAATCATGTCATTTATCTCCAGCATTGTGGGGGGGGGGCAACCTTAATCTATTCAACAGATTTCCTTGAAATGAACCAAGCACGTTCTTTCTCCCCAGAGGATGAACCCTTTTCATCTCAAACCCTGGTACTGAATAGCACGTTTAGTGTTTCAGTGAGGGTCTCTAGCCTGGTTTCAGACATTTGGTAGTAATGCTAGTCTTAGGATTCACATTTATTGTTGCCCGACACCAGTTTGAATTGACGTTTTACATTTCTGATTATCTCTGTGCTGCTGTAAAGCCATTTCTTTATATTGATAAGGTTTGATAAATATACTTGTTGTAGGCATGGAAACAAATCACGTTGCTCATTTCCTCTGCTGTCTCCTCCCGCAGTCATGTACTGTTCGGATCCCGGCCACGTGGAGCACTCCACCAGGTCCCTGTCGGACCCCAAACTCCTGGTGGGCACGACGATCCAGTACAGCTGCAGCCCCGGCTTCATCCTGCAGGGCGGCGCCACCATCACCTGCTACGGCCGCGAGCCGGGGACCCCGGTGTGGACGTCCCGACTCCCCCACTGCGTCTGTGAGTGTCCCTGAGACCGGTCGTTTATTCTTGTCGCGCCCGTGCCTCGGTTTTCACCGGTGGCTTTTCCGGCCCCCGCGATTTCAGAGAGCCGTCGTCAGGACAGACGGTTGCGCGTGACAGTTCCGCCGCCGCCGTGGGATCTAACACGGGTGGGTTTGTGTGATTTCTGGCAGAACAGGCCCGGTCCCCCCCCCCTCCCGCTGACACAGATCACAGCGCCTCCGCTTCGTCTCCCGCGTTCTCCCTCCTCAGGACCGACGAGGTGTTTGCGCCCGCGTGCGTCTTAGTTTGCGCACGCGTGCGCTGCCGGTGCTGCTGGCGCTCGCGTGAAGTGTTTGATATGCAAATGCCGTGCTAATGCGCCGTAGCAATCAGCCCTCAGCCACCTGCGGGAGGGGGAGTGGATTATCCGTGAGTCATGTCACATCAGCCGGAGCCCGTCGGATCTGTCGGTCGAGCGCTGACGCAAAACCTCGGATTCCTTGTTGAGGAACTTGACGGCATCCATCCAGCTCTCTCTCTCTCTCTCTCTCTCTCTCTCTCTTTCCGTTTCTAATCTTTCTTTCATAGCCGAGGATTCGGTTTCCTGCGAAAACCCCGGTCTCCCCGACAACGGCTACCAGATCCTGTCCAAGAGGCTCTACCTGCCCGGCGAGTCGCTCACCTTTGTCTGTTACCAGGGCTACGAGCTCATTGGAGAGGTGGCGATTAAATGTATCCTGGGAAACCCGTCCTTCTGGAGCGGCCCGCTTCCTCTCTGCAGGGGTGAGGCTTTTGCACAATTGGGTGTTTTGTTTTGTTTTGCGCAGCGTTGGTGTGGAATGAAACGCTCCCTTGCTCTCTTTACCTTTAGATTTATGCACGTACACAAGAGCCCCCCCCTCCCCCACACACACACACACACAGACACACACACACTTGCATGCAACTGACAGCTGGCCAAAACTCCTTTTCCCAGACGTTGATCGTCAAGCCCCGGCCCAGCCCGCCCGAGCTGAGTCACAGCCTCTGCAGAGTTCGGAGGGTTCCGTCCTTATTTTTTAGCCCTTTCCAAAAAACCAGCAACACGAGAGCAGAAGTGTAAGGAATGGATCAAGCAGTGGTGGAGGAAGGTGTTCAGATAGTTTTTACGCAAGTAAGAGTTGTCATAGGCTGCCACACTGTAAAAATACTCTTATTACTAGTAAAAGTCATCCACCGGAACATGTTACTGAAGTAAAAGTACATAAGTCTTCGCCAAATGAACTTGAAGTATGAAAAGCGAAAGCGCTCCATTCAGAGAAATAGTCAGGGCCTTGTCCCGGCTGTAGCCGCCAGCGAGGACGCCGAGGGTTCCCGTGAAAACTAAAAAGCGACGGATGTTTTTCAGGCTGATTCCAGTATTTCTTGACTAGATTTAGACCCGTTGATAAATCGATGAATGATACAGAGTTTCTCCGTGTTGGGAAAATATTGAACAAAAAAAAAAAGATAATTGAGCTCTTACAAGAGAAGACACTCCTGAGCTGATTATTTCTAATCGTATCATAAAATAAATGTAGAATTGTTTCTGTGCCAATATTTTAAAAATCCACAGGATTCGCGAATGTCATTTCTTCATCATTTTATTTTAGAACTAAACTGTTTATGTGCAGTTTGTGTAAAGTCACAAATGAAGCCCATTTACTCAAGTCATGTACTTACGCACACACCTGCACGATTTATTCATTCATAATCATTATTGATTCATCGGCAAGTTGTTTTCTCGATCAATCATTGAGCAGAGGTGGAATGTAACTAAGTACATTTATTCACATACCGGACATGAGTGCAATTTTTATGTACCTGTACTCTACTGGAGTATTTTGAAATATTGTACTTTTATTCCACTACAGCCTTTATACATTAGGCTGTTTGCATATAAAACATATGAAGAGCTTGTAAAATCTGACGCTTTGTTGTAGGTTAAACTACCTGTATAAGCAGGTGGATCGGAAACAGTTACTTGATTAATTAATTAGTCAGTTGGTCAAAAAAATTAAAAATAAATAATAATAATTGGTAACTATTTTGATAATCGTTTAAAACATTTTTCAAGCAAAAATCCCAAACGTTTCAGGGTCACAGCATCTCAACCGTGATGATTTGCACCTCTCCCTTTCAGTTCTTTTCATTAATCCAATTTATCTCTAATAATTTTGAGGTCTGGATTATCGGTTGGACAAAACAAGCGCTGTGAAGGTGTCACTTTGGGCTCTGGCTAGTTCTGTTTTCTGTTCAGTTGGTCAAAAACAATCAGGGGATTCCTTATTATATGATATGATATACGATGTAATTCTTATCGGAAATAATCATTATTTGCAGTCCTGTGTAATATGGGTTAAAAAACAAATGAGCTCCACCATAACCAGCTGTGAAATGCTGCTTACGCACGAATCAATGAGTTATAATAATCTAATGACATAATGTGTAATAGTATAGGACCCATTTTCCTGCACCGAGTACTTTTAATACTTCAAGTACGTTTTCCTGATTATACTTGGACTTGAGTAACATTCTCCGTGTGGGACTTTTACTCGCGGTGGAGGACTTTACAGTGTGGTATCGGCACTTTTACCTCTCCTCTAAGCGATGGGCTCTGGATGCTTCCTCCAGCGCTGAAGCGAGAGCAGGGAGCTTGACGGCGGTGGTAGCAGTGAGACGAGCGCAGCAGAATTCACAGCAGCCTTGTTGCAAATAGAAAGCTCCACAGAAAGTGTGATGTCAATTTTCATGTGCACTGACTGACAGAATGATGTCTTGCAGCCAACCATGACTGCTTTGGCAACCATGCTTTGGAAGGTGAGTCCGTCCGTGTATGTTGGTGTGCTCTGATGCTGTGGGCTGAAAAGACCACACAGTTTGTTCTCTAGACTGACAAGAACCTCAAACAAACCCTCACACAGGCCACGCAGGCGCTTCGCCTCCGTGTGTCTGCTCTGCCTGCGTCAGCAAACATCTGCCTGCCAAGCTCATCCCCACTGTGTGTGTGTGTGTGTGTGTGTTTGTCCGTCCACCTGTGGTTACTCATTTGTTTACCTGTAGAACGCACCTACGTTTGCTAAGCCGCCCTCGACCGGACTTTTTACAGGTTCATTTGCTCTCTCGATCAGATCCTGCCTTTAATTTACCCGGTTCTATCCGTGTGCTGTGTATCAGTTGCAGAGGCGACTGCAGGCTCCACTCTGGATGGAGGCAACATAGCACTGGCCATCTTCATCCTCGTTCTCCTGCTGTCTGTGCTGCTGGGAGGCGCTTACCTTTACGTCACACGGTAAGACCTCTGCACGACTTTTAAGAAAAACCGTCTGACTCTTTGGGAAATGCGCTACTCGCTCTCCGGCGGAGCGCTGGATGAGAAGATTCATACAGCTCTCGTTATCGGCAGGTTAGCAGACCTTAGCACAAAGAGCAGTAGGGCTGGAATGATTAGTCAATCAATCGATAAGATGATCGACAGAAAAGTCATTTTGATAATTCATTTGTTGATAATCAAAGGCCTATTCTGGTGTTGGCTGACGGGGAAACCGCTAACCTGGCCAACCAGATCCTACCTGCTGTACCAGCAGCTCCAAAGCTCACTGATTAACACATTAATGACGCTGCTCAATACACACTCAATATTCTCATTTAACTCTCTGCCAGACAGTAAATAAGTTTATTTTCCCAGAAGTCAAACTATGTCTTTAAGCAAAGGATCTGAATATTTCTTCCAATACTGGGTCTGGGGATAACCGGAGAGCAGCATAAAAATCATGAATTATACATATACCAAAACAAGGAGTGATTACATCTGCAGTATTTATTTTATTCATTTAAAACATAAGAAATTCTCTTGTAGAAATAGTGTCAAATGCCGACGGTGAATTCAAATTCTCTCATATGTCATCTGAATCCAAAATCCAGTCTAAATCCACTGACGCAACTCGTCAGTGGACAAACAGAAAGGAAAACTCAAGCTCCTCTGACTCACTTGTTCTGAAGCTTTTAACTGTATTCAAAAGCCTTAATCAGCAGATTCAATCAAGTCCCGGTTTATTTGTAGAGAAGCTTTAAACATCACATGGTGACCAAAGAGCTTTACAGAGAGAGACGAGATTATTTGATCGATGATCATGATCTGTTAAAAAAGAGGGGGTGCGTATTATCCGCAGCACTACAGGACTTCTCGTCTGTGTTTGTGTAAAAGTTGAGCTCGGCAGTTTACTCTCGACCTCGGAAACAGCGGCTGACGAAACAATCACAGCTAAAGCTCCACTTACTCGCTTTTTCTCTCGCCTTGGATCAGATGACGCAGTCTCTATAAGTAAGAACAGTATTATGAATCGATAAAGTCAGTTAAGGAAAGACAGCGGTGCTTTGACGCATGCTAACATGCCGACGCTTGGCAGTTGTGGTGTTCACCGCGTTCACCGCCTTAGTTTGGCGCGTTAGCACGCTAACGCTTGCTAACTAGCACTAAACACAGAGTAACGCTGAGGCTGACGGGAACGTCGCTAGCTTTGCAGGTAATTGATGATAAACCCTGAAAGCCGAATTGTCCTCACCTTTTGCTCTTGTCTCTGTCTCCCCCTCGTCCTGTGCATCAGGTGCAGATATCACTCCAACCTGAGGCTGCCTCTTATCTACCCCCACCCTTACCGACAGATCACGGTAGAGACAGAGTTTGACAACCCGCTCTATGAGACAGGAGGGGTGAGTCTCCAGTGCATTGAACAGCTAACCGTCCACGGCAAGTCTTACGGGGGACACTCGCGCTGTTAATTCTGCCTCTGTCTCTTCCACCTTCTCTTTCACCAACAGCAGGACACTCGTGAATACGAGGTATCGATATGACAGGCCCCGCAAAAGACATTTCTGAACCAAGACCGACCGCCTCGCCCTAACTCTTCAGCCTCTCCTCCCTCCCTCTCCGCCCAGGAGGAGGCGATGTAAATACAAACAGACGATGTCCAGCCCCTTCTGCCGCGAAACGCGGCGACAGGTCCCGTTCTCTCCTCCTTTTTGACGTGACAGCTTCTGAAGACGCGATGGAAGATAGGAGACGAAATGCGCGTGGATCGGTGACGCCGGGAGACGACGGGAGATGTGGGACGGAGAGAGAGAAGACCCAAAGATCATCTGAGAGAATCCAGCATGGTGAGGAAGGAGGAGACGTTGGGTGTGAAGTGGCACAACAAGGAGTCAAGGAGGGGAGAAGGGGAAGGAGTCGGGGACAGGACGCAGTGTGAAGAATGTAGAATGAGGTGATTCAAGCACTTTTTAGAATTTTTGTCAAACATTTCTCACTTGTAAGTAATTTAATGTAAGAATCCCAGAATACATCTCTGAAAGTTCTAATCCTTAAGATTTTCATGAAATCAGACCCCATTTTTGATACGATCTCATTAGTCGGCTCTCCGTCTAAATGTAGTGAGTTTTAATCAAATTTCCAGAAAATCAGCCAAAAAAAGGAAGAAAAAAAAAAAAGACTGCGACTGTGTCATCTGATCAGAAGCAGAAGAAGCTGGTGTTAGCTGCTGGAAGGCGTCGCCGTGGCTGACTCACAGGCTGGCGAGCCCCCGAATCCCGCAGCGGCCGCGGCAGCGAACATGACGAGGATGTAGGCGAAGGGTGGAGTCTTGGAGTCTCGTGCTAGCGTTAGCTCTGTTTCCACAACTTGCATGTTTAGAAGTTCGGCCTCTTTGACCGCGGGACTGTTTGTGTTTATTCACGCCGTACAGCGGATGTTATTTCCCCGTTCTTCTCCTTGTCTCTCCCCTTCCTTGTCCTTTGTCTTTGTACGCTTATGAAGCGGATTCGCAGAGCGCAGACCTACGCTCTAAATCTTTCACTTAAGTTAGCCCGAATCATTTCTACTCACGCAGATGCATCTTTGCGTGAGTTTTTGCGACGAATCCGCTGCCTTGTTATGCAATCGCCACCTTTACAGTACAGTGTGGTATAGGAGCCTGACCCCGTTTGGTGCCTGCTCACTGGAATGAAAATTGCTCACCAAAGGTTTTCCAGCTTCCAGGTTTACTTCTGCTCGGCCATCAGACTCTACACTGGGATGATTTCAGGCACTTTAAAAAATCCCTTATCTAGACTCCGGGGAAGTTGTAAAAAATATAAAACCTCCATCGATTCAAAGTCAATAATACAAAGAGTAACAGTTGACTTTGTTTGCGGTCGGAGGTGTCCTGTCTATAGTTTGTGGCACCATAATGCAGTGGTGCTGCATATCAGGACAAACTAGCAGCGGGGCTGTGTAGCGGCCCCGCATCCGGCTCTCTTACTACATCCATGGTCTCAACACACAGCAGAACCACACCTGTTGTCGCCGTGGCGACTACGCTACAGGTCGCCAAGGCAACCGGGGCTCAAATCTTAAGGATTGCAACTTTAAGAGTCTTGGGGATAAACTTGCAGGTAGAGCGGATGAGGTGGATTTTTCGTTCTTGTTTACGTCCACGCACGAGTCAACCCTTCCTGCCGCAAAATGATAACACCGGGGAGGAAGTGACGGTCAGTGGCGGCCTTTATTCCCTTCCTAATCAGTCCGACACAGGTTGTCCGTCTCCTGTCCCTGAACTCCCTCCTGCCTGCAGTCCCCTTCAAGGCTTTTTTTACCCCAGCCGCTCCACCTCTGGCCTTAGCTGTAGTGAATTGGTATTTAAATCTGTGACTTCAGGGCCAGTGCAGTACTGTTGTCTTATTTCTCTCACATGTAGTTAGATTGATGACTGTCGTAGACTGGCCCCAGAGTCCCCAGGTCTGGACCGGCTGACGGTTAAAAGGGAAAATGAAAAACACGCATTGTTGCAGATGTGGAGCTTGCCATGTGAATAGCGTAGCTGTAGTTATCTGACCGATCTTCGAGTGCAAGCTCAAATCAACCCACCAGATGATGTATTTATTTTGATGTACTGTATATGTGATGTTTTATGCAGATTGATAAATGTACATTTTCATTATGAGAAGACAAATGTTGACAGTTTCCCTAAATAAATGGTAAAACTTGAATAAAAAGTACAAAAGATTCTTTTTAAATATTGAGGCGTTCTGTTGAATTCTTTAGCAGCATATTTTTGTTTCAGGGGCCAAATTTGGAAACAAACTTCAACCACAAACAATTTTCCTTTACATCTCTGCACAGGTTATGCAGAAAGTTTATATGAACTCTTTTGTACTTAAAATGCATTTTGACTGTTTCAGTGCCAGACGGAAACCGTATGGATATACTGGATTTGTATATTGCAACTTTTATTTAATATTTCTTTTATTCACGATTAAAGATGGATTATAAACGGGAAATGTTGGATTTAGGTTCACCTGGGGAAAAAAACGCATTTTAGTAGAATTATGAAGGCGTGAAACATGACAGCTCCTAGCAGAGCAATAGTCCAGCTAATCAGTGACATCGGTGAGGTTTCGGTGGAACTCACAACAACTGTGGGTTTACATGAGCATCGGTGGCTGCACAACAACAACAACAGACAACCTGTTAAAGCCAAATGAAAGTCAGCTCACAAAGGACTGTATTTAAAACCCAGACACTGCTTCAGGCTCATATCCAGGTGAGGTCCAGTGAGTGGTTACGTATGCAGCCTCTGTTGATCTGTGTCTGTGTGTGTGTGTGTGTGTGTGTGCGTCAGTTCATCCTGAATAAGTCTGGTGAGTAGAGGATGCAGCTCTGTATTTATTACGAGCCCTTAGTCAGGAACAATTTGCTGTGCGTCAAGGAGAAGGAACAAATGGGTGGAAACCCCCGAGTGAGCGCTGCATTTATAACTCTGTGCACTGCACCTAGAACTATAACCTAGAACTGATTTAAATGGCGTGCGCCAGAAGTTCAGAAAAACCCGAGTGAGGATCTGGACAATGGGAAACTCTGGACATTCAAAAACCGTATAATAATAATAATAATGCCATATGATATATAAATACCATTTGCCAAATTTGAACCGAAAATGCAGATCTACATAAGAAACACTCAGAGTACCTGATGTGAGACAGAGGGATTATGGAGAAACAGTGATTTTACATATGAAAGTTGAACGTCCACTTTGCCGGAGAAATGCCTTTAAAGGACCACATCGGAGTTTTTACACATCTGATCCAATTTAATCCAAATCACGGATGCTCTTCATTACAGACATCCATGGCGTCCGTTACCTTCAGTGCGATATTAAAATCTATCGGCAAACTCTTGCTTGAACCATCACAGCGAACATCAAGTTCAAGCTTTTGTTTTTGCCAACGTCACATTAGTACTGACAGATATACCTGATGGTTGCAGACTTTTCAAATTCATCTGCGAATAAACTGCATTACCGAGCAATGATACTGTAATTTTTGACAAGAAATTGTAATGGATTACAGAACTCGAGCAAGTTTAAAGAATACGCAGACAGGATTGAATGGGAACCAAAGGATGGTCGGAAGAAAACGTCCAAAGATCTAAACGTGTGTAGCGTGCGTTTGACAGTGGTCGGCAAAAATTGTAGAACGACAGATAATTTGAAGTTAAAGAGCGAAAGCCCGCGAGAACCCTGGCGTCGTTCTTCGAGTAAAAGGAGCTTCATTCGTGGGCGGCGTCGTAATGTGACCACGGCAGGCTTCAGCAGGTGCTTCCCTAAAACTCGACTGCACTTTTAAAGATGCAGAATGATGCTAGAATAATAGTTTACTTTTTCGGAAGAAATAATTGGGTTTGCCAGTTCATCCTTACAATAATACGGAGTTGGGCATATTCTCCTCAACACACATGGCTATATCGGTCACTAACAACCAAGGTGCTTTAGCTGAGGTTTCACAGACCTACACAGAATCTAAGTTGTTGCTGAGCGGTGCTCACAACACCGTCTACGTCTATGCCCTTTCCTCTACTGATTGTTCATCTAAGCAGCTGAATCTTTACATCTTTAGCATTTCCCAGCCTTTTTTGCTTGTGATCCCTTAAAACGAACATGTTTTTTTTGGGGCTCGCGAGCCAAATATTTTGATTCCTCTGTACCTGTGGAAAAGCATTTTCGGGTTTGAAACATCGTACTTTTTCTGATGTAATAACAGAGAATTTTTAAAGGCAGCCTTTGACAGTCCTGTAAGTCCTTCGGAGTCATAAATCTTGGTGATTTTTTGTTGTTGTTGGGACCCAGCAAACAGAATAGGAAGATGCTCTTGTGTTTTGCACACCCATCCCTTCAAAGATGATGTTGTTAGGTTGTGTTGTTAGGCCTACATACGGAACAGGAGACAGTTTTTGTTATATTTTTTGACGGTAAAATATCCATCAATTATCACAAAACAAGCAGAGATTAGCGGAAAAAGTAAACCTAATTTTTAGTACTTCCATAGCCTGTTAATCATCTTGCAACCCTTGAGACCTGTCTTGCGACCACTCGTGAGGGCCCTGACCCCTTAGGTTGGGAACCACTGCTTTAGCTTTTCATCAAGACGCAATTCCAACATCACCGACGTGAAAAGATTTAAATCTGCTTAATTGTCGTGAAAGGTTTCCTTTGAAGAACGAGCTCCTTACTTTCACCGCAGCCTGCAGGCTTCAGGCTTCTGGCCTCCGTTCAGTTTGACAAGTGCTGTTGTCTTGCAACGATACTCTGATGGGTGGGAGGCAGATCCTGCCCCACAGCATTTCCCCCACTTCCTAACCATTATAATGTCCTAATGATTCCCTCTGTTGCCATCCTGAATACTAATAAGAAGATAATGCTTCCTGCCACGATAGCAATTTCCAGAGGCTTTCCTGCTGCAGTTAATTCAGCTGTTGAGAAGCTTTTAACCAGATGCTTGATGATATTAGGCACTCTGAGGAAGCCAAGTGCTACCCACATAAGTTTAATGAACCAACGGCATTCAAAGAGCCAGAAATAGATTACACTTATTTCTGCATTTAGGGCATTTTATTTGGCGCCATTATCCAGAGATACTCACAACGAGTGCAGCCACACAAAAGAGATCACTAGTGTTACAAGTAGCTAACAGTATGGGTCAGACCCAAACCAATGAGGCAGTAGGTGCAGAAAATATCTCTAAAAGACATGGATGTATAATAGAGAGGTGAAAGGTGTTTATCGTCACTCTAAAAGCCTTTAGCATCCGTATACTGCAATTTGAGCCAAAAATGGTAGCTACTCCTTCTCGGAGCCATAACTCAGTGAAATCTGAACATGACGGTGTGATATGCCTTTTTTTTAGATTCAGCGTAAGTCACACTTTCGCAGATCCATAATCTCTGATGTCCATTGTAAATGGACAACCATGAGACACCCCTTATAAATCCAGAACTTGCCTGAGAATCGTCGTCTTTTTAGGGTTTTCTTAAGTATCAACGCAATCCAGTGACAGTTGTCTGTACATCCCACGGCACGCTGCAACCAGGCACTGCTGCTGGCTAATTCGGCAGGCATGAGATGGTGCTAATTTGCCAAAATGTAAACCGATAAAGCTAAAAAAAAAAAATGGGCTAACTAACTGAATTCATGGCAAAAACCCCTGCTGTAATCAAAATATCAAGCCAACAGGCCGGCCGGCAGCGATATGCGGAAAACCGCGTGACTCGCTTTATCCCGGTGAACTGATAATTCGGAGTTTTATTTTACTTCGTTAATGTATTTCTACATCGCATAACCTCATCTTACTGAAAAAATATATATACGCAGTAAAATCAATATGTAATTTAAAAGCTACTCATTCTTTTTTAATGACCAGGCATCGTCCCCATGTTCTGTAATATCTGTATCAGATGGGCCATTAGGATACACTCAGTGCATTTTGGAGAGTAACACTGAACGTAAACATAATTTAGACGTGCGAAACAATGCCTTTTTTTTGCACTTGAATATAAAATGTAAATGTTCAAAATGTGGCTTCCACCACAAATTCCTCAAATTAAAGCTGACATTTAGAAAATATTCTTAGTAACTCAGGGGGTGAGTATGAGGTTGTCAAGCAGCTCATTTTAAAATCGTTGGACTCACGGCAGGAGAATATGCACCTCACACAAAATGTTGTGTCAGTGATTATCTGAAATCAACAGACAATTAGAAGAGGCACTCAATACAGCTCAGTCCTTTAGTTAGCCATTAGTTTTACAGACAGTGTTATATTGGTTAATGACAGAATAGTAATGAAGGGGGGCTGAGGTCATGGGGTAACTAAAATCAGTAGGTCCCCTCCTGTTGGGAAAATGCATCAGATATCGTGTCAATTTGTGAATAATGACTGAGGAGATCCTGCTTGTTTGTCAAGTCAAAGGCCGGACGGTGGTGCAGGGGAAAAAGGTCACGGGGTCACCGCGATCAATATGCTCTTTCCTCACGCGGTCGTGAAAATGCAAACCAGAATCAAAATTCACATTAACCTGGCAATTTGCTAACGGGAGAGACTGGTGTTAGACAAACACAGAAAGTGCTGGGCACATCACCTTTCCCCGGCGATTAGCGGAGGTAAAGATGAGCCAAGAATCGGTGACAAGGGATCGACAGTTTGACATACCAAAAGGAAATGCCGTGATGGCGCTGATAATGATTAGCAGGGTTGGTTTCAGAGCTGAACACGGGGCACAGTGAGGTTTCGGAGAGTCCTCTGCAGCACCATAGAATGCACGACGTAGTCATGTTGTAATTCTGGACCTGATAACGGTGGTAGATGACAGGTCCAGAGGATCACCAGAGACAATTCATCCTGGGGTTGACGTGAACCTCTGAACCAAGGGTCATGGCGATCCATCCAACAGTGGTGGAGATATGTCACTCAAAACCACACATGTCGGCCTCCTCGTGGCGCCTCTTTCCTCCTTCAAGAACACCAGTGCAGGAGACGCCAGAATTTCCAAAAATTCCTTATCCAATGATGTTTGATTTGTGTCCTTCCGTTCGGTCGTTTGTGGTGCAGTTGGTTTCAGTTGATTTCTTGTTGTCTGCCACTCATAAAACATGCTTTTTCTCTCATTTACAGCGGTGGCGCTAGTGCAAGTCATAACAGATATTACCACAACTGATAACAGCAACATGAACAACGACACCAACAACAACAGCAGCTGATAATAATGTTCACACTTGAGAAGCTGGAAAATATGATTTTTCTGCTGAGACTGAGATGATTAATCAGTTATAACCAGTTGTCGCTGGTTCATTTTATAATCAACTAATCAGGTTAGGTCCAGGCACTGGTTGGCTTGTGGGGGCCCGTGTAAATAATAAAACTGCCATACATAGTGCGGGTTTCATCCGGCCCCCTTTAGGGACCTTTACTTTTAATATCTGAAATACATTTTCCTGATTATACTTAGATACTTTTACTTTAGTAACATGTTCACTGCACTTCGGTGTTGGACTAACTTGTCTTGTTTTGATCAGGGAAAAATCTACATCCGCGCAGGCTGTGAAACCCTTTTTCTTTCTTTCTTTCTTTCTTTCTTACCTCTTTTTTTTCACCTCTCTCTTCCTCTAAAACGCTCCCATGTCGTCCCCATAAAAAAAAGAAAACTATATCCGTGTATTTTACAAGGGACGTTATTTTAAATTAATTCCATAATTATTTTACGGCGTGTTTTGTAGATATTTTATAGTGCCGCCGGGTGGGGCAGCGGAAGGATATCGGGCTGGTTGTCTATAAATATCTCTCCGCAGCTGTTTTCTTTGCCAAAAACAGCTACATCGTCCGGAGTAGAGCGGCGTAAACACCATCGGGAACAATTTGCTTGTAAGTAATTGGAGCTTTTTAAAGCGTGAACACTGTGTTTACGCCTGCTTTTTTCTTCTTCCATCCTTATGTATCGTTCTGTGATGTTGTGTGTGTTAACGTTAACTTAGCAGTTGATGGCGAACGAACCAGTAGATACGTCAGCTGTTTTGTTGGCCTAGCCTGAAATAACACGTCGTCGGGACACAGCAATATTTGTCTCTTTAATTCAGTCAGTGGAATCGGCGGAGAATCTAATACGAAACGTGAGAGGTCAAGTCGGTGGATAAATCTACGCCACAGTAAACGACAAAACGCCGACCATTTCTTGCGGCATCCGGTTATCTTAGCAACGTTAGCTTGTTAGCTTCAACAGCTGTTTCGTCAGCTGGCCGGACACAAATGCGAAGCGTCGGGTCAAGGTGGCTGAATAACCGAACACAATTACCTTCTGCTCGATTAAATTCCGGGGCTTTTGTGTGTTTTTGTTTTGCCCCCCCAGTAGGCTGTTCGATAGCACAGCTGTTGTTTTGGTTTTTTGTCACACAGATTCGGGTAGAAAGTGGTTAATTGTACCGCAACGTCGCCTAATGGTTAGCTTAGCTACATGGATGACGATGATTTTAATTTTACAGCTGCAGCGATTAGTCGATTGAAAAAAAAATGCAGCTATTTTAATAACCGGCTAATTAAATACCAAACATCTGCTGGTCCCAGCTTCTCAAATGTAATAATTCACTGCCTTTTTTTTTTTTTTTTTTTTTGTTCTGATAGTTGAGTGAATATTTGAGGGGTTTCGGTCTGTTTGTAGTTCAACACATTGATTTTAATAAAAGTCAAATTCAAGATTATAGTGTTCTTAGAGTGATGGAAAACGATTGTCTCAGACGAAAACTAGCGCACAAAGACAAACGTCTGAGTCTGGGGTCCTACCCTGGAGGGGTGGGGGGGCTTTTAACTTGTGTATATATCCTGGAGCCTATTGTCTCTTAATCCACCAATGTCTGCATCCAGAAAAATGGATTGAGTTAGACTTTTTTTTTTTTTTTTTTTTGGTTTTCTTTTTCTTAAATGAGTGTTTTAAATCACAATCAGAAAGGTTGCTGCTGCTATTTTTTAAATAAATTGTAAATGAAATATATCTGGATTTTGGGCTTTTGATTGAACAAAACATTTGGGATGTCACGTTGGACTCTTGGAACTGATGGGTATTAAACTATTGACCTTTTGACAGATAAATTGATATGAAAGTCAGATTAATAATGAGAGTGATTTTAGTTGCAGCCCTAAAATAACACATTGGACTACAGACTTTAATGAAGAGACTGTTTTCAGTGTTCCACCATTAAATATTTTCTTTCAACAGTGTCAAGATGCAGATCTTTGTGAAGACCCTGACTGGCAAGACCATCACTTTGGAGGTCGAGCCCAGCGACACCATTGAGAATGTCAAAGCCAAAATCCAGGACAAGGAAGGCATCCCTCCAGACCAGCAGAGGCTGATCTTTGCTGGTAAACAGCTGGAAGATGGCCGCACCCTCTCCGACTACAACATCCAGAAGGAATCCACTCTCCATCTGGTGCTCCGTCTGAGGGGAGGCATGCAGATCTTTGTGAAGACCCTGACTGGCAAGACCATCACCCTGGAGGTCGAGCCCAGCGACACCATTGAGAACGTCAAGGCCAAAATCCAGGACAAGGAAGGCATCCCTCCAGACCAGCAGCGTCTCATCTTTGCAGGCAAGCAGCTGGAAGATGGCCGCACCCTCTCCGACTACAATATCCAGAAGGAGTCCACCCTCCATCTGGTCTTGCGTCTCAGGGGAGGCATGCAGATCTTCGTGAAGACCCTGACTGGCAAGACCATCACCCTGGAGGTCGAGCCCAGCGACACCATTGAGAACGTCAAGGCCAAAATCCAGGACAAAGAGGGCATCCCTCCAGACCAGCAGCGTCTCATCTTTGCAGGCAAGCAGCTGGAAGATGGCCGCACCCTCTCCGACTACAACATCCAGAAGGAATCCACCCTCCATCTTGTGCTCCGTCTGAGAGGAGGAAACTAGGCAGCTTCTGATCATGTCTCAGTTCCAGTGCTGGAATCGCTGATCCTGTTGCCAGTCATTCCTTTTTCTTTTTTTTAAGTTTCAATAAAGGTTTAGCATTCCTGAACTATGCTTTTATTGGCTTTAGTTTCACTTTGCATTTCGTTTCATTGAGTTTGGTAAATATACAAACACAATGTAAAGACGCTAAAATCGGATGCATGTTTGTGATTAGTGGTCCAACATGGACAAGAGTTCACTAGCAGCCTCCAGTTGACAAGTTGGTAGATCTGAGACCTGAAATGTAGCTTCTGTTTTTACTATGACCTTGAAAGCAAAGCATCTGTGGAAATCCTGCTGTTGCGTGTTCATCATAACTAATAAACGGCTTCTCACTGTCACCCGGTCAGCTTATTATTTTCTAGTTAGGCAGAAGATTCGTAACTTCTGCCTCTGTCTGGGAGTTAGTTGTTAGTTAGGTTGCCAATGATCCTACCTCCATCAGTGTCCGCTGGTTATTTTCAGCTGCAGCTTCGTAACTTCTGCCTCTGGGTCTGGATAGTTGGTTACTAGGGTTGCAACCAATGATCCTACTCATCAGTGAGTCCGCTGGTTATTTTCTCAGCTGCTTCGTCTTTAGAACATCGACTAGTGAAACACCTGCAGTACTCTGGAACCCCAATGTGACCTCTTCAAGTGCCTTGTCTGATACCTGAGCGGGATTCAGCTTCACAACCGTATTAAGCAGAAGCCTCACAAATGAGAAGCTGGAACCAGGTAATGTTTTAGTCAGGTATCAATAGCTCCAGATTGTTGCAGGTCTAGCCGTTGCGGATTCATAAAAATGTTTTATTTTTCAAACTTCAAATTCCAAACCAAATTTGACATCTACACAAGTAATTTTTGTTGCCCTGCTTAGCCAAAGAACTAGTGGGACATAAATTCTCATAGCAAGAGCTAACGTTTCTGAACACTTGGAGGTTTTTCTTTTCCTTGGTCTACGCAGGGCTTTGGTATTCAGCCACTAGTTGTCACCAGAGGACCAACTTAACTAACATTGCAACATGCTGTGGTTGACGGGACAATTCATATATTGTACTATTGCAGAACAGCGTGTGTGTATATTCTTGCTGGTTGATCTATTTTGGTGGTGGAAGCAATATTCACATCAGTTAAGAAAAAGTAGCGAAACCACGCTGTAGAAGTCCAGTGTTAGTTCTTTAAGTGTAATAAAATGCACTAAAAGTAAAAGTGCTAATTATGCAGTGTTATGTTACATTGATCATTAATTAGGTATAAATATATAGGTAGGACTTTACTGTTGCAGTTGGTTGAGGTGAAGCCGTGTAGTTTAATCTACAACAATCCATCATTTATAGAATTTTATATATTTAAATCTTAATTTGTAACTAGCAACTATAGCTGTCAAAGAAATGTAGTGGAGTATTAGTATAAAGTGGCATGAAATAGAAATACACAAGTACAGTACTTGAGTAAATGTACTGAGTAACTTTGCTTCACTGTTGCTGATATTTGTACCAAAACAGGGAAACTGTTGACTCATCAGCGACGGAAGGCTTAGTACATTTACTCAGGTACTGTACCCAGGTACCACTTTACTTGATTATTTCCAATTCCAATCCAACTGTATACTTCACTACGATTCTGAGGGAAATACTGTACTTTTTAACTCTACATTTATCCAACTACTATAGTTACTAATTACTTTGATTTTGCATACACAAAATATGATCAGGTTATAAAATATGATGCGTTATTACGGGTTAAAGGCCTTGCATGCGTAGACACACGGGTGTTTTCAGATCTGCGGCCGGTTAAACCTGGATTTATGAGAGTTTATCGTGCACCAACAAGAACGATGAAGTTGTGACTTGCTGCCGAAGCCCTGAAAATGACTTTCTGATCTAGTTTTCCGAGATAATAGCTTGTGTTTGCCAACTATCTTCTGCTGTGTGCTTCTCAGTTTGACCCTCTGAAAGGGGCTGGTGTGCGTAATAAGTACTTTTACTTTGATACAACTACATCTGGCTGATAGTACGTCTGTACTTTTACTCAAGTAGAAATTTGAAGGCAGGACTTGAGTAGGACCCACAGTGACGCCTTCAAATGCCTTGTTTTGTCCGAACAACGAATTCAGTTCGCTACCATCAATGGTGGAATGTAACCGAGTACATTTACTCTTAATGTACTTTACTCGAGTATTTTCATTTCCACGCTACTTTATACTTCTACTGCACCACATTTCAGAGGGAAATATTGTACGTTTTACTCTGTTTGTATGAGTTACTAGTTATTTTCCAGAGTAAAATTTTACATACAAAGAATATGATTAGCTCTTAAGAGTCTTCAGATCCAGCACCACAGTTTCATAATATTCCATTGCAAGTGAAAGTGCTGCATTCAAAATACTATTTAGGTAAAAGTATCAACAGCAAAATGGATTGAAAGTATAAAAGTGACCTGGTCCCCTGTGACTGGTCTGTGATTCTCTCTGACGTGATCAGATCATTGATCCTGAGTCATGGAGGCTTCGGCAGCGTTTTACTGTTGGAGCTGCTTTTAGCTACGTCACAGACAGGGAGATCGTTCAGTCCACTGGTTCCCACCGTTTTATTTTTAAATTGGTCACATGTCAAATTGGTTGGAAACCACCGATTAAATATTTAACCTTGTAAAATTGTATTTCATGAGCTTGCGTGTTTTTTTTTTAAAGTAAAATCTTAATCTGAAAAGTAGAAGCTAAAACTGTCGAACGAATGTATCGTTGCTACAAGTACAACATTTCCCTCCGAAATGTAGTCGAGTAGAAGTAACAAAATACAAACACTCAAGTAAAGTACAAGTAGCTCAAAATTGTACTGAAGTACGGCACTTGGGTAAATGTACCTGGTTCCTTTCCAACGCTGTCTTATAAAATATAATGCACCGTTCTAGATTGAGACGGTGCATAAAATAGTTCAATCTTAGCTACAGCAGTAAAATGCTGCTCACAAAGAAATGCATCGAACCAATGAACCAATATTATAATATACAATAAAATAGTAAACCAGTGACTCTTAAGTAAAGGATCTGAATGCTCCCTCCACCACTGACTATCGCAGAACCAGCAAATATTCATGTTTGAGAAGCTTTAGGCAGTGAAATACATTTGTTTTTGCTTCATAAACGACACAAATGATTAATCGCTTACGAGTTATTCCAGATTAATTGTAAATTTACCGATTATTCGACTAATTACTTCAGTTCTGAATGTTAAAGTTCATCAGTTCTCTTTGTCTCAATATTAAATTTCCTTTTTCCCCTGCCAGCACTTTGTCAGAAACTGAAACTGCAAGTAAATTTAAAGAAATGACGACGTCACAACTGGGCTGCGTTACAGGAGTCAACATTTGACAGAATCTGATCATTTGTGTCAACAAAATGAATGGATCCTGTCTCCAGCTACAAACATTTAAATAAGTAGATTCTCACAAATAAAACTGAGCAATCCCATCGAAATAAATATGCAAAATCATGTTAAATATTATAAAACCATGAGTTTTACGAGTAAAGTTGTGGTTTTATTCGTTCACTACCTCGATTACCGCAAACCAGTTTCTAGCCCCAGCCTCTTCAAATGAAACACCGTGCTCAGGGAGCTGGTCTCAACCACCAGAGACAGAATTGAAATGCAGTTTTATTACATTTTCAGGGCTTAACATCCATAATGCAGACAAAAGCACCATTTAATCAACCTCTTCTCTACCGTTCTTTAAATGCACAAGAAAAAAAGAGCAAAGGTGAACAAATCGACTGATGCCTAACACAGGTTCAGAGTGGGTTCATGTATTTTTATTAACTCATTTTGGTTGTTTCTTTCTATTAGTGTCACTACAGGAAGCTGGTTTCTGGAGATATGACCTGAGAGCTAAGGTAGTTTTAGGTCGGGGGGGGAGGGGGGCTGTATAATACGATGGCCTGACATTTGATAAAAATCCAATTAATAAGTGTGAAAGATCACTTCCTGTATGCTCACCAGGCTGCAGTTCAGCCTCTAAAACACTGTACTGAAACCGACACGTGGAGATATCAGACAGATTATGAGCTGTAATCAGTACGCAACGCTTTGCACCTTCTCTGTGTGTGTGTGTGTGTGTTTACAGAATGGTCTCAGTACAGGAGTCACCGAGGTGAGCGTGCAGATTTCTGTAAAAGTCTCTGTGTGTTTCAGGTGGTGGCGGGTCAGTGGGTGGGTAGAGGCTGCGTTGCCGTCTGGAGTAGAGGCCAGACTCCTCCAGGTCTGACTCCACCTGGATGCTGACCTGGGGCACGGGCTGGCGAGGCGGCAGGAGCGATGGCGCGTCCCCGGGGACGAGGCTCGTCTGGGAGTGGACAGGTGAGGGGGGGCAGGAGATCTTCAGGTGCAGAGTGATGCTGAGGAACAGTGGCGGAACCGGCCAGGTTACACTTTTACTCTCACACGTACACCCAGTGGCCACTTTATTAGGAACACCCAACTAACGCGGTCTGATCCAACGGTCCTGTAATAAATCCTCCTCCGTGAAGGTTCTAATGTTCAGTTTCTCTTCAAACTGTTCTGAGAGCTCAACTCTTTGTTAGTTTGCGTTGTACGGGGAGCTGTTTCTGTTATTCCAGACGTGGAAAGTAACTGAGTACATTTACTCAAGTACTGTACATAAATACAACCTTTACTTGCACTTCAGTATTTCTATGTTATGCAATGATATACTTGTACTCTACCACGATTCAGCGGGTTGTGCCGCTGGTGAACTGTGTTGCGATTCAATGAGGGGTGTTGCTGCTATGTTGTCCACCCCGCTCATATCAAAGATGGTGGCAGGCTGAATAACCAGTGGTGGAGGAATTCAATGTTTGAAGGTTCCAGCTTCTCAAATATGAGAATTTGCTTCATTGTCTTGTTTTACGTCATAGTAAATTTAATGTTTTGGGATTTTGGGCTTTTGTTCGGGCGAAACAAGACATTTGATGTCATCCATTTGGGCTCTAGGAAACTGTGGTGAGTTTTTGTTTTTTTAACTGTTCTCCGATGTTTTATGGCCCAACAATCAATTGGGAAAATAACTGGCAGATTAATCTACAATGGAAATAATGTTGTGTGCAGATTTTTAAAGTTCCGGCACACGCGTAGCCAGAGCACACAGGTGTTCAGGCCACTTCTTCGGGCTGTGTGGGTGTGTACAAACTGTGCTGGAGGGACATCTCCCTCATCTCTCTGTTGGTCTTGCTGATTGCATATTTATTAGTCCAGTTTGGTGACACTACGTAATTCCCAGCAGACCTCCACCCAACTTGCACCAGACTGGAGGTCTAATCAGCCAGAGTGATCCGACGTGTAGAGCCTTTTATTTGCAATGTAACAAGTCACGGCATCTGTCAAATAAATGTAGTGGAGTAAATAGCAAAATATTTCCCTCTAGGAATCTAATCAGGTAGAAGCATGAAGCTACATAATGAAACAGAAATACTTCAGTGAAGTACACGTTAAAATTACAGACGTGCAGTGCTTGAGTAAAGTTGATTCAACACGGCTCTACAACAGACACTGAACATCAGAACCTTTATGGAGGAGGATTTGTTACAGGACCGTCGGATCGGACCGCGTCAGTCTGGCTGTACCTGATAAACCGCCAACTGAGTGGACTGTACACATGCACAAGATCAAAACTACACAAAGTGTGAGCACTGAAGCTGTAACACGCACTCTCTTTTATGGGACAATCATTTTGAAATGGAACTTGTGTGATTATCTGTCCGGCATCATTGAAGGTGCAGCGTGTTACATGGAAAAAAAAAAAAGGCAGTCTCAACGCCGCATTTTGTGTATCGGTGAGGGCCAGTTTGGTTGGACCGTCAAATTACTGAAGAGGGCGCTGTTCTTCAAGCTTAACGGGGACTCAAGCTTTCAGGGATTCTCCCACTGGCAGGCGGGTGAAGGAGTGAAATGCTGATGGAGGGAGAGAGAGGAGAGATGCATGTGGGCCGACACCAGGGAGGGAAGAAGTGTGAAGCTGCAACAGGAAAGCTCAGGGCAAAGCTCAGGGCAAAGCTCAGGGCAAAGCTCAGGGCAAAGCTCAGGGCAAAGCTCAGGGCAAAGCTCAGGGCAAAGCTCAGGCCAAAGCTCAGGGCAAATAGGGTAAAATTTCTAAAAAAAAAAATGGCAGGTTTCCTGATTCCTTTAGAATAAATCCAATCAGCTCCCGTAAAATTACGCAAAAAATTCACTACAAGCGTAGAATAGTACGATACAAACATTTTTTGACAAACGTTGTGTCCTTAAATCTAAGTTCTAGTTTTTCTCCATTGTTTTGATGCATTGTAAGAAAGAAAAGCCAAGTCTTTGAGACACAAACACCAAAACTGCGTTAAGTAAAGGCATTCTCCAAAACCACATACTGGCGTCTAAATAGAAAATACTGGAAGAAAAAACTATTCGCTTAAGATCGTCTTTTTCGACGCAATCTGCAGATACACAAAACTGAAAAAACGTGCAACACAACGGCAGCAGTTTGTTTCCTGATCTTTATCTTCTCATTTGCTTCAGCTCATATAGTTTTATCCAGATCCCACCTACTGTGGCATTCTCCGTTCCACAGTTTATCTGAAGCTGATAGGAGGTTTCAGCAGTCCGAGTCGGTTAAATCAAGTGGGAATCTTCCAAAATTACAGCCTTTTTAGTATAAAATTCCCTCTCTGTCTCTCCCCGGACAGTGTTGAAGCAATGAGCGGAGGAGTAGAACATACGCTTGATTTGACAAATTTGGACGAATGAAGCCTCATATTAGCTTCAGAAGAAGTTCTGAAAACGAGGACAGTGGGTTTCATCCCCGTCAATTACATTGAAACCGCATTGGAAAGGAATCTTTATTTCCACTATGAACGGACTGGATGATTACAGCAGCAGAACCTGGTACAAAGTTCATGTGAGCACTCGACTGTTGTTTTTAAGACTTGTGTGAAGTTGGGAGAAGTGCATCAAACCAGTGGAGAAAAGTGCGGCAGTGACAAATACCCGTTGATCTCGTTTCATCTTGATGTGTGCTCTTCATTTTCACACATCTCAATCTCGACTCTGCCACAAAGCAGAGGAGGAGTGTACTGAGTGTTCCTCAGACTTTGTAACGCAGAGAGAACAGCAGCCATGCAGGGGGACCGTGACACGCCAACACCTGCATACAGACTGGAAACGCGTGACGCGGCGAGGGGTGTAAGACGCAACGTGACCCTGGAGCGCGCTCTGACTGAATCAATGTGCTTTTTCACAGTCGAGGAACTAGGGCAACAGGAGCCAGTTTAAAGGGGAAAATTGGTATTTTCAAAAGAAACAACCAAAATCCTGTCAAGGTGAATGACCTCGAACACCCTCATTGATTAAACGGGCTGGAGTAAGATATCTGAAACACCTCCCGGTGTAACAGAATACAGTCCAACAGCCTCCACAATGATCATTAACTTGAATCGACAGCTCTCTACAACAGTTTCAACATAAACTCGACATTAGAAGCTTCGTGAAGGAGGATTTATTACAGGGACGGGATTAGTTTTAGCTGGTTGTACCCAATAACCTGCCAACTGCAACGGACAGATTTTATCCAGGCTCACGTTCGGGGAAGTGACCTGAGAAAAGAGGTTCGCAGCATCCTGCTGAGCCAAAGTCCCGGTGTTGCTGTTCTGTCAGACTGACGCGAAGACATGACCGTGCATCTCTCGAGTCCAGACGTGCTTCTTTTCTTATCTTTTGTTCGTGTCTCGCTGCCATCAGAGAGGCAGAGACCCGCCCGTTAGCAGAAAAACACTCCCGACTTGTAAAATGGATCATTATCAGGAAACAGGGCCCAGGTTTAATAAGGAGAGAAGGCTCCTATGCTGTTTTTATCAGAACTCCCTGAAAAAATAAACAGCTGTGGGTTTTCAAAGCCAAAAACTCTCAATAAAATCTCTACAACAGGCATCAGAATAAAGCCATTGAAATCCAGTGATTACCAGACACTTTAGATTTTGTTCCTCGTAGCTTCCCGCAGCCAAGACAATCACACCACTAGACTTTATATAAAACAGCAGAGGTAAATGACACCTTCTCGGGACGGAGCTACCCGAGCCTGAAATCTGCACGACTTTCAGGGGCACAGTGAGAGCGGAATCTTAATTCGCTGTTCGTATCAGGGGCAGGGCAGAGCGACCGTCCAGATGGTAATGCAAATGCAGAGCATGGCACATTTTACAACTGAGAAAAGTCATTATAATGGTCTGTCTAGATGTGCCAGGCTCTACAGTGACTCAAATACATACACCGGCAGGAGGATACTGGAGGCAGTGTTAAATTAAAAGGACAGACCTAGAGCGGAGGTTTTCAAAACCGCGAGGCGTCCCCTCCCCAGGGACGCTTGGAGGGAGAGACGGGGGCGGGTGCACGCTAAAATCGACGGCGGGTCACTTACTGCAGTTCTGCAGTTCTGGTGGATTCGTCCAGCTTTTGACACTGTCGGCTCACAGAGGCAGTCAGGGCTCTTGTCATAACTCAGTCCAATCGGCACACGTAGACAGTATGCACACACGTTTTTGGATTCAGTGTGACTTACGCTCTCTGAGGATATCATAACGGGGGGGTCTCACAGTGTCAGACTTTGAAAACCTCAGACCTAGAGTACGTACAACTTACTGAATATTCAAACGGCAATTTCATGCCCTCTGCACTGCACTGTACACAGTACTTTCTATGCAAGTGCACTGAATTATCTCCTACATTATCTCTACTGTACATGCCTGCAGTGTAAAAACAATGTAAGCAATCTGAATAGTCTACGTTTAAAAATAAAATGTCTAAAATCAAAATCAAAATCAACACACATATAAATACAAGTGATGCAGCAGCCGAGAACTGAACAGAGTGTGTGTTTCTACGCTGTGACTATGCGTTTGGTTGCCTGGACGTGAGGGCGCTGCCGTTCCAGCCGGTGTGTGTGTCAGGTGAGGAAATCAGATCACTGTAGGGCACGTGCAGTTTCAGCACACAGTACCTGCGGTCTAGTTCATTTTGATCTGACGCGACCGTCGAGTAAGGGTTCCCCTCCTGTGAGGAAACACAGAAACACACACACACACGCAGAGAGAACGTATGCACAAAACCAAACGGAACAAGCACCCACAGGCATGGAAACACATGTACAGTTCAACAGGAATACGAACACACAGACACGGAGAGATAATGAGGATGAACAAAAGCATCAGAAAAAGAGATTCCTAATGATCTTCACATCGACCGTCATAACAGCAACCAGTTCATCTTTACAAGTTGCACTGGACCACTGACAATTATATCATGTTTATATTTTTACTGCTGACCACCTTTAATACGGTAAAAACAGTGGCTCTGTTTGCAGGCACATCAAAAATGTGATTATTTGCATTTTAAGAAATGATCCGAGGAGCCAAGGTCAGAGCCTCGTCCACGCTGACCGTAAACATGGTCTTCGCTTCATTTTAAGTCTAATCAGTTCTGTGACGTGTGGTGACATTAAGGGCCGCGACAACCAATTATTTTCATCAGCGATTAATCTGCTGATTAGTTTTTCAATGATTCGTTTGGTCTATCGAAGGCCATCAATTAGAAACAGTGCTCAGATTCTAAACACAACACGGGTATGTGACAGATTATCATAGGGAGGTCAAGTATTGCGTTACTCCCCGAATTTCTCCCAGTCACATTTTTTTGTGCTTGTATAAGTAGCCAATGTGAGATCTATAACAGATAGCCCCCCCCCATGGTCACTAGCAACATCAAAAACGTGATTAGCACTCCATCTGACACATTTAGTGAAAGGCATCAAAGATCTGAAACAAATCATGCTGACGCAGCGAGAGGCGGAGGAAAAAGGTCGGTGTACTCACAATCAGAAGTCTGGATTTGGGTAGGGGGGTTAGCACGGGTGGGGTCTGGCTCTGTGTGGGGCTCTATGGCCTCCATGGGAATCTTCACTGGAGGGGGGACAGAGCTCGGGGGCTGAGTGACAGAAAGAGGAAGCAGTCGGCATGCAGGACAAACTGGGAACTTAAAGGATAAGGACGGTGCTATTCTACTTCTTTGTTATAATAAAAATAAGATATTCCTCTGAGCCACAGAGCTCCACTGTTGTCAAATAACTATCATACATACACACTGTAGTTTATTTAGACTCAGTCCCACACACACCTGCTGCCCCAGATACTCACTAGAGCACCGGATGCAGATTAATCCGCCGCTGAAAATAGTCCCCGACAAATGCTCTATTTCCTCCCGTTTGTTTGACTAAATCTACAGTGACCGGTTGTTTTAGGAAAATTACTGAGCCTTTTTTTTTAAAAATACAAAACTATACATTTGTGGGGTGTTTTTTTAAGATTAACCAACAACAGACTGTCTTGAGTGTGGTGATCCATGAGGGACCAGAGTCCAACATCGAGGGCGATATCGCGGCCTGTTAGCGGCGTGTCACCATCCAGTTTTATTTAACTTCCCATGTCGGAGTATAAGCGGCTCCACAAAAGAGGAATGGCTTTGCAGACAGTGATGAGATAGAAGTCTATGGTACTTTTCAATAAACCGTGAGAGCTGGATGTTCCCGTTAGCAGCCGAGCTAACAGGCTTGCTAACTGGCAGCTTTGTCTCCTGCTCTTTATTTACACTTATTTTCATTTACAACTGCGCCTCCTGTGCAGACCTGGGAGTGGTCACTACGCTACTGAGCCTCTAGGGCCCAATATTTCATGACGATTAAATTTAGCTGCGTCACTTCCTGGTGTGACCAGGCCGTAACACATCGTTGGTTTTGTTCTTCTCATGGGATTTGCTGACAATAACAAAAATATAGAATAGCACCAGCCTTATCCTTTAATAAGAATCATCAGTGGACAGCACCACTGTCCTCAAACTAATGCCGAGGGGCATCTCCTGTTCAGGGCTTTGGATGAGGACTGAAACCGGGACATAAATGGGGACAAAGATGCTCACGGAGGGGAGGGGATATACTAAAAGGAGGGTGGACGGACAAAAAGACTGTAGTAAGTGTTATACAGTGCCTTTTCAGCAACACTGTGGGACAGAGAGGAGAAACATACAGTATTAGTCAGAGAAAACAAACCCAGGAATGACACAACAGATGGAGTGACACACATTTACAGTAAATACAGAGTAAATACCAAGAAAAGAGACCCACGTTCACCAACTCAGGAGATTAGAGGGGCCGAGTGTTTGGCAGGCAGACACGGAATCTGCGTGTATCTACGCTGAGTGATCTTGTGTTTCTTTTCATGTTTGCTGACATTGCCCTCACCTCCTCGTCGCTCTCGGGCTCCGACGCCCTCTTCTCTTTCATCTTCCTCTTCTCATCCTCCTTCTTCTTCTTGTCTTTGTCTGGCAGGATGTCGTCCAGCCAGGCCAAGTCGTGCTGCGAGAACATCAGATCCAGCAGCTTCCGTACGACCATCAGACCCAGAATCTACACGCAGTGGAAAGACAGTAATCAAGCGATCAGTCTCCTCTCTCATTTTTTTTACCGCAAGGAAGGATCCTTGTTTTATTTTCAAAACAGTCGGAATTGATCAAGGCCCGGATTCAAGGTGCTGGAAATGTTGTGATTAGAAGTCTCATAACGCCTTGAAAATGAAGGGAACCTCTTCAGTATGTACATGTTCACATTGTAACTTCAATGAACTAAAACATGTTACTGTCTTGATGCTTAATATAACATCAGGCAGAGGGACAATGAGCGACCAAGAGTCCCAGTAACACACTCACCATTACTGGGAAGATGATGGCCAGGAATGTGGACTTGAGGATCCAGAGGACAGCCAGACAGACGATCTGGACGAGGGTGAAAAGATGGACGCGCCTCAGGGGAACGTGACGCAGGAAGGAGAAGTCCGGCTGGTGTTTGGCTGGCATGAGATACAGCTTGATACGCTCCCAGAACTGAAACAGAAAGATGCGGAACGCGTTCTCAGGTGTTCTCTCTCTGTCTGATGTGACAGTAAACAACTGACGACTTTTGGATTTTTGGACTGTTTGGAAAAAAACAAAAACAAGCGGTTTGAAGATGGCAGCTTGGGATTCAGGAAACCGTGACAGGAGTTTTTCCTGAGCTAATCCAACCACCATGCAATACAGTTTTTACTTTGTAGAGGTGGCAACATTCCTACATTTTCAGTATTCCAAGTTTTCAAGTTCTATTCTCGGTATTCTGTTAATAAAAAACAATGAATATCGACATGGCGTTCCATTGATTTCCATTATCATTCGCAATCAGATCTGTTGTTTTGGTTGATTTGCATAAGTGAAAGTGGAAAAGACGACATTTTAGGGGGCTGTGATTTGAAAAATGAATGCCGTGAAAAAAACTGCACTGATTAGTTGATTAATCGATTTGAAGAAAATTAATATGCAACTTTTCTGATAATTGATTTATCAAACATTTGATGGTTCCAGGTTCTAAAATGTGAGAATCTGCTGCTTATCTTTGTCTAACATGACAGTAAATTGATTCTCTGTGGGTTTTGGACGTTGGTCGGACAAAATAAGATGAGAGATCAGTGTTTTTTTTCACAGTTTTCTGACCAAACACTTAATTGACAAAGTAATCAGCACACACTGTAAGTACATAACCTTCAGTCTACCTGGATACCACTCAGTGAGGCCACTCCCATGTAGAGGAACACACCATACAGGACTGGCATGGGGATGTACTGAAATAAACAGAACAGCAGAACGGGCAAAGCAAAATGAAGTGTATAGTGTAAAATGAAACCAACTGATGCCGCTGAACAAGCAACGTCACGTAGAATATTCCCCGTTCATGCATGTGCCTCATCTGCCAACTGACCTGAAGGACAGGAGCGAGGAAGATTGAGAGTCCGGTCAGGACAAACACCAGAATGCCTGTCAACCTCTGCTCCCTACACATGAAACAATATCATGTTATTTTATTGATGCACACAGTGGAAAAAAGATTCACGCGGGCACATAAGCTCCAAAGAGAGCAGACCTTCGGGTAAGATTCTTGGTCTTCCGTGTCAGGATTGTCTTACCTGACTCCCAGGAACTGTGGCTGCTCCCCGGGGGCGCTGGACTCGCTCTCCATCTTCAGAGAGTCGATGTGGGCGATGGAGATGACAGTAGCGGCTACGTACCAGGGCAGACCCATGAAGGAACACACAGCCATCAGTACGCCGACCCAGAACAGGTCCAAGTGATAGCCACAACCTTTCTGCAAACGGATTCAACGACAGGGAGGGAAAAATCACTCGGATCTAACCATGACTGGCACATAAAGATACTCTGCTCACCTTTATGGACAGCAAAAAGACATGTTGCGCTCCTTATTTAAAAAAAAAAAAAAGTCATAATTATAAGGACTGTTCTTCGTTCTTTGACAGTTTCATGCAGAAAGGGAGCATAGTACCCTAGCAACAGCCAGGATTTCCTTTATGTATCACCAAGTCACTGAATCAGTGGTAACTACAGCTGAATTTACCAGTGACAGTTCTCAATGTAGCTGGTAAAAGCAACAGTCACTGACTTAAACTCTCACTTGCTACAGTAAAGCTCATTAGTTGAAAGTTGAAATTAAAATCGTAACTCATTATTTGAAAATTGGACCCTTTCAAACTGAGATTTCAATTAGAAAAAAAAACAAAAAAACATTTTCAACCCTACCCGAGTCGCTGTTGAATTTAAATAAAATTTCAATTAAAATAAGCCTGGGTTCATGGTGTGTTAAGCCTTATATCTCTTCTAAGAATGATTTTCTTTTCTTTGTTTGCAGACCTTCAGTTTGTTTTCCTTGCGGTTGACGATGACAGCGCTGATCTGCTGGTCCATGAAGATGAGGATGGTGACGAGGAGAGCGGGAACGAAGCTGGCCACATACCACCACCAGGGGTTCTTACCAAACGGCATCACCAACCAGCCGCGGTCGAGACGCGTCGGCTGCAGGACACACGCACATAGGAGAGAAAAATAAACATTAAACAAAGCTGTGCAGGCGAACAGGTCACTGCACGGATCTAACTTTAAAAAATCAAATGCTTTACATATACTTATATATATATATATATATATATATACAGTGGTGGAGGAAGTATTCAGATCATTTAATTAAGTAAAAGTGCGAATACAACAATATAAAAATACTGTGTATCGGAAAAGTAACCAGTAACTGTAGCTGTCAGATAAGAGGAGCGGGGTAAAAAGTACAATATTTCCCTCTCAGATGTACTGAAGTAGAAGGAAAACGTGGCAGAAAATGGAAATACTCGTTAAAGTTGCACTTGAGTAAATGTACTCAGGTACTTTCCACCACTGCTAGCGTGCACACCCAAAAGAAACAAGAAACAGATTCACATGCAGAAGGGCGGTCATATGTTATAAGAAAAGGGGATATGGTGGAAATAGACACTTTCTCTAGGGAGAAATCAAATACCTTGAACTCAGTTGGAACGATTAGTTTGGGTGTGTCTAACCCAATCAACATATCCAGACCCACAAAGGACATGATTGACATGAAGATGGCAAAATCACTGATTAGCTTCCTCAGCTTTACGTCCACCAGCACACACACGGACACACACACACACCGAGACAAATGGAGGAAAGACAAAGATGTGTAGTATGACGGTGAGGAGGGGAGAGACATGACAAATGTGCGTACACGAGGAAATGAAGACAGGAGAAAAGAGAAGACAAACTCTGTAAAAGAATCCTTACATTGATAAATCCACATAAAAACAAATGAAATGATGTGAAATGTATAAAAACTTGGTCCTTGAGGAAAGAAATGCATCCGAGCAGTGAAAAAAAAGAAAGAAGACGGGAAAGGTGAAAGAGGTCAAGTATTTAGGGAAGAGCGGACCTTGATCTCAGTGGGCACGTGCAGCTTGGGGGTATCCAGCTCCAGCAAGCGGTCCAACCCACAGAAGACCAGGATAGAAACGATGATGGCAAAATCACTGACCAGGGTGCGGAGCTGGAGCAAGTTCAGGGGGCGCAGAGGAGGAGAGAGCATGGGAGAGGACAGGGGTGGAGGTTTAAAGGTGGTGGTTTGGGTAATGCGGAAGACAGGGATGGGGCTGGGAACCAGGATGAAGCAGTCAAATTAAAGCTGCTGATATTTCATGCTGATATTCAGTAGCTTTAAGAAAGAATGCTGGTGATTTTCTATATTTTTTCTTATGTCAACAGATCCCACGAAAAGACCAAAACCAACAATGCGTTCGTCCGTCTTCTCTACCCTGTGAATCTCACCTCCACTGGTTCCTCACAAATATATAGTTTAGAGCAAAGTATCTGAAATGTACATGTCTGCACTGCAACACATCACCCATACATTTAGATAACAGCTGCTAAACATTTGCTAGCGTAGAGCTGGTTTGGTCTCTCGGGACAATAAGAAAAATAACGAATATCACTGTTTCCATGCTTTGAGAATATCCCGCCAAATTAGGACGTTCCATGGTTTCGCATGCAGGATGGAAGAGCCTCTAACAGCAGTACAGTCATCGTGGGACCACATTTTCTGCCTAAAGCATTCGGCGAGCGTGAGGCTGTCTTACCTTTGTCGGGAAGTAGCGGCTGAACTTGAACTTCTTAAGAGAAATGGTCATGGAATAGGTGCCAAAGAAGAGGATGAAGGACATGAGGGCCAGGTCAGGAACATACTTACAGGCGTTCCCCAACAGAGCGCCGCCATACTTCACACACTCTTTCTTACTCAGCTGACTCCAGTCCAGGTCTGTCAGGTTAAACTACGAAAGACAAGACACGGGTGGAGGAGGAGAGTGGGAGGAGAGGGGAGAAAGGGTGGGATGGGGAGTTGAAGACGAGGCGGGAAGCACAGCCGAAAATGGACAGTTGAAGGGTCGGTGGAGGAGGGGACAAGAAGCAGACCCAGAAGAGAGAAAAGACAAGCGATAACAGAAGAAAAGAGAGTACAGAACAAAGAAACCACAGCCACAGTGCTCTATCACAGCTAAAAACTTCATAGTAAGAAGACCCGTGGGACCGTAGGTATCAAGCATTTCAGAGTCCTCGGATTTACAGCTGCAAGTAATGATAACTTTCACGATCGATTAATCTGCCGACTATTTTCTCGATTAATCGGTTAACCTGGTTAACGTTGCCCGCTGTCATCCAGATCGCAAAAAATATTCAGTTAACAATCAGATATGACAATAGAAAAAAAAAGCAGCCAATCACCACATTTAAGAAGCTCGAACCAGCGAATGTTGCTGATTAATTTTCTGGCGATCCACTAATCGATTAATCGACTAATCGTTGCAGCTCTACTAGGAATCGCCCTTAAAGTTGACCCAGGACTAAAAAACACTCGGTTATTCATGACGCTGCCTTCACTGACACTGACTGAGGAGAAGACAGCGTGACGTCGCAAAGTAAAAAATATGATGATGATCTGTGGATTTCTGAAAGGTGTGGTGACAGTGATAGAGGCAACATTTGATATAGTAGCACCACTTTCCACATGTTACGGGTTTTATGTCTACAGGCCAATAACTTGAGTAACAGGTTACCAAGGTTATGAAAAAATATGAAGCTAAAATTAATAAATAGCTTAAATGTCACAACGACATTTACAAATATGCCATTTAAATGGTAGGTTGAAAGTAAAGACCGCAAAGCTATATTCATGGCTTCAAAATTAAAGTAGTGGGTAATATCACTCATTGCAGCAGAGTTGCATCATGCACATGTTGCACACAGGCTCGTGCATCAATGATATCAAAAACTCACGGGCTGTGGCGCAACTCTCCACTGAAAACATCGAATCTTGGCCTCCACTGTCCAATTCGCCATTTGGCCACAGCCCTCAACCAAATGCTTATTTCTGTAATGTCACCCGACCTTGGGTCACGGCATATTTCTCCAGTCAGATATGAACATTTGTCTCAAGTACTACAGCCCAGCTATTTCCGAAATAAATAATCTAGAGGATACAACAAGAACCTATTTTAGATTTTACCTGTTGTAAGTTGAAATAAAACAGGTGACATCCAGGCTGAGGGACGTGACTGTGTTCCAATAAAAGTTATAGTCCACTCTCACTGGGACTCTTGAGTAGTGCACATTATCTTTATGAGGTGCTATAAGAGGGATCAGAGTTTGATTTATTATTGCCGAGGTTGTCATCACTGTCGTACGGCTGCATTTTCAATGGTGACAGCGTGTGTTCTCCTCTGTTTCCCATTCAGGGCAAGTTAAATAAAAAACGATTCAGTTTTTTGTCAAAACAGGTTAGGACACCTCTGGATCTCACCTAAGTATCAGCAGAGATAGGAGTTATTTACCAAATGAAGAAAGCTGACGAAGGCCTTTTACTCACAGTCCTAAAAACCGACCAAACACTGATTCATTACTGAGAATTTTTGGCCAGTTAGGACTGATTTCCGACCCTGAGATGCTTGATAAATACGGGCCAGATTTTCTGTAGCATTGCTTGGTGAGGGGACAGGTTAAACAGTACAATATCCCAAACAACCGGGGATGCAACTCAGTTACCCAAAGCGCGGTTTCAGCAGCTGCTTTCCCAAAGAGGAAAAGGAAAGATTCGTGTGAGTGAGGATGATCAGAACCTTCTGTCTTTTGTCACTTACCAGCAGAGTCATGTTATCGTCTGCGATTGGAGCTGAAACATTCAAGCCCAGCACAGATGCTAAGAGAGACAACAGAAATGAAAACGAATGATGGGTAACATCAAACTTTCGGACTGCAGTATAATTTTCCCAGGTTATATCCCGGCCCCATCAGTATTTCTCTTAGCATATAGCAGGGTCTACCCATGTCTATAAATGCATACTCACTTTTCCAGACAGCATCCAAAAGTGAGGCACAAACAGACAAGACACACACATCATCACGGAGTAAAGACCAGATATTTGCATCGATTCACGGTGAAATATCTCCCCAATTGATTACTATGTGGGCATAACGACCTAATGTTTTCCTGCCAATTTCTCACGGGGATCAAGTCATTATGGTGATGATGAATCGACAAATTACAAAAAGAAATTATAAAAAATACACAACACTTTGCAGTTGTCATGTCATGCCACACCACCTCACAAAATTGAAAGGAATAGTTTAACATTTTTGGAAACACTTATTTGTTTCTTTCTTTTCAAGAGTGACATAAGGAGATTGATACCGATCTCACAACCTGGAGTCAGGGGGTGGTTAGACTAGCTTAGAATAAAGACTGGAAGCACGGGGAAACAGCTAGCCTGGCTCTGTCCATGGATCAAAAATACACCCACCAACACTTCTGAGGCTTAATCTGTACACAAACAATAATGCGACTTTAGGGGGAGCTACATGATGTAGAAGAGCAACAGTTTATCCGTCCGCTAAATACGTCTGTGCAGCCAAGCTGTTGTTCACTAAGGAATAGTTCCAACACGTAATTCCCCATAAAACCACAAACCGTTGATTTTACATTTCTCTCTCTCTGTGTACAGAGTAAACGAACAGCATCCAACAGCATTTAGAGGTGTTGGCGCATGTATTTTTTAAACTTTGAGACAGAGCCAGGCTAGTTCTTTCCCCCAACTACATCCCGACTCCAGCAAAAATTTCTACCTAAAGGTTGAACTATTACTTTAAGTACAGCAGTTAACGTATGTCAGCTCCACCTCTAAGTATTTTATTGGTCAATAAAATGATTTACCAGTAATTCAAGTGGCAATTTATGACCATGCTCGGTGAGGAATCTCCCTATCTCGCTAAGGTGATGACATTAAATATGATCACATTCAGTTGTAACAATTTCCCTATAGCACAAACAGAACATGTAGAGAAAAACAAAAGAAGAGTTTGAAGACTCACCCTGGTCTGGAGCGATGCATTCACATTTGTAGGCTGTTATGTAGTCAGGCTTGAAGTCACGGTTAATCGGGTAATACTTAAAGGCTCCTACCTGTGGAAAAGAAAAGTTTTTTTTCTTTAACATAGCTTTAAAATGTGTCTTAAGAGTTGTGCTGTGCATCTGTGTCGTCCTTTTGTATCTGTGTGAAAGTGTGAGAGGCAGAAATATTCGCCGTTCGTCCATTGCACACGACAACATGTTACCCACCATCTTCTTAATGGCATCGGAGATGAATATGAAGGAGATGAGGCTGGAGAAACCCTCCTCTGTGAAGCGGGTCATGTACTTGATGATGTAGCTGGCGTCCGTGAGTACCAGCAGAAAGCACTGTAGACACGAGTGAAGGCCAATCCACAGACGCAACTCCATGTAATCTATATCATTATTCCTGTGAAGTGTGAAATGTTAAAGAGACAAGTGCTTACGTCCCCCTCTTATCTGGTTGTTTGTGCTGTATACATCTGTGTGCTTCAGCATGTGTGCGTCTTACTTGCTGAATTCATAAAGCAGTTTTTCAAAGATGAGAATGGGTCCAGTAGAACTGAGGATGATGAGGGGTTGTCCGCCAAACATACAAAAGACAGTCCCTGCTAAAGCAGTGCCAAGGAAACTCTCCATCACTCCCTGAGAGAAAGACAGGGGACGGGCAGAGAGACATCAATTTACCTGTGAGGTAAAGTTTGTCAGCTGTAACGCTGCCTGGAGCTTTGCTGAATTGGTTCTTTATGTTGTGGTCTTTCAGCAGGGCTATGAGTACCTGGTAATTGTCGGTGGCATCCCCTAGCAGCCCTCCGAAGGTGATGGCATTTGTGATGCAGCCCAGGTAGATGAAGAGCACAGCAGAGATGGACTGGATATGGAAGCCGTCGTAGATATCACTACAATACCATGGCATCTTCCTTTTAATGTCCAGCCATAATCCACCAAAAATCCTATTAACACACGGTTGAGAACGTAGTAAAGAACCTGGACATGACATACGGTATGATATAGTCTACTCCAGTCCTCTCATACCTCCCAGTGAATTTCAGCTCCTCTCCTAGCTCATGTGGAACTGGGAGCTCTTCATCTTCTCCAGCCGCCCCACCAGCTGAGCCATTCATCTGACCCAGCTCATTCAGGTTTAGCACTGACTTCCTGGGATTAAGATAATTGAGAAAAGTGTTTCTACTCAACTCAACAACTTCTTAAATGTAAATGGCCTTTTGGACCATTTTCAGTCTGGCTTCAGACCACATCACAGCACTAAGACTGCACTGATAAAAGGTGTGAAATGACGTTTGTCTGGACCCTAAAACATCTGCTAAATCTTACGGCAACCTTTAACAGTTGGTTCGGATCATATCTCGCAGATGGGATCTAAGTTGTTGTGATTGGTGACCACAAATCTGAGAGGATCACAGTGACATGTGGAGCCCCCCAGGGTTCAATTCTTGGGCGTCTATTATTCAACCCGCACACGCTATAGGCCAAATCAGACATGACATTAATGTTGCTTATCACGGATACACAGACAACACTCAAGATTTACTTGGCTCTCTCATCAAATGATTACGGTCCCATAAACTCACTCTATCAGTGATTAGAGCAAGTAAACAGCCGGATGCAATTAAATTTCCTTCAGATAAATAAAGACAAGATGGAAATCAAAGGTGTCTTTGATTTATTAATTTGTCTACTGCACTTTTTCTTTCTTTTATTGAATTTTGTCTATTTTTATGTTATTTTAATTTATGTAAAGCACTTTGAATTTCCTCTATGCTTTAAAGGTGCTATACAAATATACTTGCCTTGCCTTGCCTTGACTTGAAAAAAACAAAACAAAGAGGCTGAGACAGCCCAGAGACCACGTGGACATGTGTTTGGTTAATGTACGTGCCTCATTTCCGCTGACGGAACCTTCTTGGGAGGTTCAATGCGTATTTTTGGGTCCCACTCCCCTGGAGGGAGGACAATCACCTCATCCAGAAACTCATCAACACCTGCAATCAGGTCGTCGCGGTCCCTTGCTTTGTAGGCAACATCACTGAACAGCTGGCATGAAATAAAGAAATAGAATCAATGTAATAAACTTGAAATGGGGTGTGAGTGTAGCCTATAGGGGTGTGATGGGTCCAGTCACTTACATCGTCCACCATGAGTGTAGCAATAGCTCTGCCTATCTCATTGTAGGATTTGGTTTTGCCATGAGGACCCAGCAAGATGAAGAGAAACCTGTCAGAACAGAAGGTTAAAGGGCTAGTAAATGCAAGGACACACACTTCTAGCGAGAGATAGAAAGGGAGACATTAGAGACACCCACCTGGTCGGCACAGGGACCTCAGTGAGGCCTCCCAGCGTTGTGGCTTGAGCTAAACGTACAAAGGAGACGAATGGCTTCTCCAGAAAATCCACCTCACCAATCAGGACGTTGGATGCTTCAGCATCACGAGGAATCTTCTTCATGAACTTATTCTTCAGCTGGAGGAACAAACAGAAAGGGGCAGCCGGAGAGAAAGCATGAGTCGAAATCGCACACTGAGGTACGTTGCACCGCAGCTGACCTTTCCTAGCTGCCTATATGTGCCATGATTAACGAGAATTACTATGTGTCAGGGGTTAATCAGATCATGTTAGCTGGGGAAATCGAATGGTTGGATAGTTACAATAGTTAAGTCGTTACCGAAAATGACAACTACAGCAGAGAAAGACATCCAAAGCTAGAGTCTTGCTCCTCTTTAAACCGGTACAGTTAGTTACACGTTACTGCTTTCTCACTAACATTTGGCAGGAACTCCTTACTAAAAATGGATGTTTTTTGGAGACAGCAATATTAATCGGTGTGTCCACCACTTCGATCCAAACATATGTCGACAACTATTGAATGAACTGCCATGAAATTTTATACAGGCATTCATGGTCCCCAGAGGATGTAGCTTACGGACTTTGGTGATCCTCTGCCTTTTCCTCTGGCACCACCATGAGGTCAGAATTTCAGTTTTGAGTGAAATGTCTCGACAACTATTGAATTGATTTAATGAAATTTGGTTCAGATGTTCATGTTCCCTCAGGATGAACTGTAATAACTTTGGTGAAGGTATCATAAAATCTCACAAATGTCTTCAACTTTCTGCTTGAAACATCCTCAAAGAAACAATACTGCCTCACGCATTCTCACAACAGGCAGAAACCGTTTTGATATAGAATTTACCAAAGACCTTTATTCTGATACTGCCTTCCTTTAAATTTTTATATTCACTTCACCATGACTACTAAGAATCAAAAGCAAACGTTTGGACTTTTATCTTTCAATGAGCACGGCAGCATCCCAGAGCCGCTGTCGACTCTAGACTCTGTTTTGTTTTCTACAGGATTATTTACATACTGTATAAAATCACGCAACTCCTCCGGTGCACCCTTCCTCCTCCTCCTCCTCCCAACCAAGAATGCACGTGGCAGTGGAGTGGTGGGTGCTTAAATTAAAATCTCTTCATAATCTGTTAATGCTGCTTTGAGAGTCAGTTCACCAACTGGTCCTCTTTCACTCTCTAACTTCTTGTCCCTAAGCAACCATAAACAATGCATTTCAATCTACCATGCTATGAACTAATTTAAGAATAATCTACCAGCTCACTCCAGTAGCCGCCTACAGCTCTGCTGTACTGAGTTTAATCTCGTAGTTGTGTACTCCTCCAGTAGGCATTACAGGTTATGATGTGATGTACTTTACTGTAAAGGTTTGCGTATCGGTGAGATCAAACTGGATGCGCAACGCCAGCTTCTGTGAACTAATAATTAAACCAGACTCAGGGGTCACGCGCATGAGTTCATTTCTTGCTTGCTTTGAAGTTTCCCTCAAGATATTTACCAAAATGACACAGACACCAAATTACTGCTGCTGGTTAACAATTAATACAGTGAAAGAGAACCTCAAGTCATTGCACACTTCAAAGCAAAAGGAAAAGAAAATCAAAAGGAAAAGCAAGTGACTGGAACTGTGAAACTCTGCACAAAATCACAAAATCATAAGTACAAACACGCGTGCAGTTAAATCATAATTTAACAAATTCCCACCTCAGCTACTAGGCTGTGTGGATTAGAGGGATTAAGTAGTTCTGACGACTCTGTATACCGTCTCATAAAACAAGACTCAACTTTTCATATAACACAAACACATCGACATGCAAAAAGCACACACACACACACAGACACACACACACACACACACACACACACACACACACACTTAGAAATGGGGAGGGAATGTGTCAATTTATTCCATCTATTAATTGTGCGCAGAACTGAAACAATCCATTGTTATTTTCCCACAAGCAACAGGAGATTATCTGAATACAAATCAATAACAACTCAGACAGTGACCGGGGATACATCTAGGCACAATTGAAAGTGTGAAATATACCGATATTAAAGGGGAACTCCACCAATGTTACATATAACGGTCAGTTTACTCATCATGACGTGTACTATTCAGCCGCAGAAAACAGTTGCATAATGGCTGTGGCTCTGGAGGAGCTTAATTAAACCATATACCAATACCATTTGAGTTGATATGGTGAACGTGTTAGAAAACAGTTGCTTATTTAGACATCAAGCAGTTACTGAGCAACATATACGGCGCAACACTTACATTCATCTGGAGTCATGTTTGTGTCACCTGATGAATCTAAGTCCAGCATTCCCTCTCTGTTAGCTCTGGTTTTGGTCTCCACCAGCTCCTAAAGGGAAACATCTGGCTCTTTAGCTGCTAAATGCTCCGCTATGTTCACCAGCCGGTCTCTGACTGTGTCTGTCTCCCGATTCACACTATGAGAGCGGTGAGAGTGAACCAGAACAGTGAAGTTGTGGTCTGGACAGATAAACCATGAGATTATACTCACTATAGCTCACTCCGTAAAGCTGAGGGGAAGTGCTACATCCTAACCTTTCCAAATTGTTATTTGATCCATTGTTATTATAAAAATATTTATTATAGCCGCTTTAATGCTCAAGAATTTTAATTAATGTTCACCAAGAATGTGTGGGTTTGTTTTGATGAGATTTGTTTGAATGTTGGATTACGAGAATAAGCAAACGACCAGAGCTGTCATCAGATTTTCACTCAAATTTTGATAAATCCTGATTGGTGGACAGAAGTACATGACATCACCTTTTTCCAGCCGAGGTCCATCTACTTCAAAACCAGTGAGAGAAGCACGCACAGGAACACAAATACAGAAATCTCTCATGTGAAATGCCAAGAACACTTCACATAGGACCCCATCACTTGTATAAACAGCTGACTGAGACTGTTTACATGGATTTTAAAGGGCAGTTCCCAACTATCTGCAAGGCCACATACCACTAAGGATTAGGTGGGAAGTTATTTCCACAGTGTGTGATTTGGGTGGATTGACCGTTTAACTGTAAACACAACGTATGTAGATCAATGTTAACGAAAGACCAAGCCAACAACGAATATATCTACTAACAAGAACTGTATGTGCATCCGAACCCCGACGTATCTCATTCCTCTGTGACATAGAGCTCCATTGTCCAAAAACTGTTAAGACACATCACTGAGCCGCACTGCTGACCCAAATACTCACTAGAGCACTGAATGTGCATTAATCCCCCCCCCTGAAAACAGTCCCTAACAAATGAACTATTTCTACCTGTTTGAATAACCTTTTTTTTTTAATGAAACTATATATTTGTGAGGTTTGTGACGTTATTAAACATTTATGTCTTCAGTAGGAAGCGATGCGCTTGGGGCTGAGAGCAGCACACAGGGTAGGGAAAGTCCGAAAGTGTTGTTGGCTTTGGTCCTTTCATGGGATTTGTTGACAGTAAGAAAAAATATAGAAAGTAAATACAGAATACCAACAGCCTCAGTCCTGAGCATAATTTTGTGAACCCTGAAAGCTGCACCCACACAAGCACCCACATGCACACAAATCCACCTGCCGTTGCACACGCCCACATGCACACGGGAAATATTGAACACAACAGTTACCTGGTCCGTGCTCGGTGTGTCTGAAATGTCAATCATGCTTCGACTCTGGGCATGGTCTGTAAATGAACCACACACTTAGATTGGATATTTAAAAACACACAATATGCCATAGATTTGTCTTCGAGAATATTTGTACAGTAGCTACTCAGATATTATGCAAAAAAAATGCAAATGTAAAAAATTTCCATTTTAATCCAATTAAAGGGTTATAGGAGCAAGAGAGAGGGCATTCAAGCGTGTCCACAATGTGTTCTACAACTTAACCATGACGAGTTGTTTCTGTGAAAGATTATACTTTAATGACTCATTTCCCTTTTTTTTTTTCCCTCAAAGCAGATTTGGAAACAAATAAAATTGAACAGAGAGAGAGGAGGAAAAGAACATACCGCACAGAGCCCAAAAATCCTCTCATAATCCCCTTCACCCAGATAGATTCACGAAAGAAATCAGCAAAGGTGCACACAATAGGACAAAAATCTCTTAAGTAAACACAGGTTATGTCCAACACATTGTATTTACGGTGAGTCTATACGCACAAAGCCATATCGAGCGTTGAAATCATGCAGCAGCTGGGATTTAGCTGGGATCAGTGTTAATTAAAAACATACAATAAAGCAGAGAAGTTAAGAAAGTGAGAGACAAGTATGGAGCGTGTATGAGAGGTGGAAGAAGTAGTCAGATCTTTTGCTCGGGTAAAAGTACCAATACAACAATGTAAAACTTCATTAGAAGTAAAAGACCTGTAGGAAAAATCCTCCTTATAAAAAGGGGCCCTGTGGTGTTTTCTTGTAAACAAACAAGAGTTGCGTTTACATTCGCTGTTTCTCATCAAAACACAATGCGTGTATCGTTGAGGTCTGACAAACATGTTCAGCGCACATGTTCTTTCCTGATAAAACATTTACAAAGCCGATTATTCAACGAGTATTTTAGCAAGATGCACTTTAAGCGTGAAAAGTTCTCCTTCTGCAGTAAAATGTCCCCCGTGACTGACATAATATTATATATGACATTGACTGCATCAATGCTTCAGCAGCAGTTTACTTTTGGAGCTGCTCTTAACTGCTTTCCATACAGGTAGAGCCCATCGGTTCCTAACCTAGGGGTCGAGCCCCTCCAAAGGGTCACCAGATAAATCTGAAGGGCCCTGATTTTCTTTGACTTTTTTTGTGAAATATTGGATAATTTGAACTCAAAAAACTATTTAAATGAAACCACATGAGAATTTTAGAGTAGAAATGTCTCTTTGGTGGAACTGCTTTGGTTTTCATATTTATTTTTGTCCCTTGTTTTTATTTCATTTTACTGACTTTTATTTATTTATTTCTAACATTTTATTGTTTTATCTTGCTATGTGAGGCACTTTGGGCTGCATCTTTGTATGAAAGGTGCTATATAAATAAAGTTGAGTTGAGTGGCTAAGACCCCAGACATCTGAAACATAACAAGGCTTCAGTATAAACTTGGAAGTCATTGTGCATGTATGTGTGCGTGTTCGTGTGGTGCGTTTAGACTCACGCAGGCGGCCAAGGCTGCTTGACTGCCGAGAGCGTAGGTCCTCTGTGGAGCGGTGGATCCCAGAGGCTGAACTAGTACTACGACTCAGATTAACCTGAGGACTACGGCCTGACAGAGCAGCGTCAGCAGAAGACGTGAAAACGATGAGCGCAGAAGAGGCGATTTTAACGAGGGAAGGTGAAGTAGGTGGTGATCAACATGGCAGAAAACAGAGGAAGCATTAGGATGTAGTTAAGAGTTTGGCAGTTTGGTGATTGGTAGTTGAAAATGTGTGCAAGGCACACACACACACACAAACACACACTTACTGGGCGCTGTGTTGGAGGATTTTCCCATGTCTGCCAGCGAACGGTGGATTGGTTTCTTGGTCTGGTGACGGTGCTTCCTGAGCAACACAAAGCTGATCTTCTCCTTCAGATCCGCGGGGATGAGACCGTCAGCTACCTGCCGATCCACGATCTCATCTGGAGTCAAAGTTCACAGCACAGTTGAATTTGCATGAACAATAGAGGTGATTTTGCTCGGTTTAAACCATTTACTACAAATCAAGTATTCCATTGTTAATGGAACCATAGGTTTTAAAAGTGATTTACTAGTTTTACAGGTAGCCAGCTGGTTTAAGTTGAGTTCACTACACCACGAAGGTTGACTTCAAATCAACAGACACTTGAAGCTTGCTTGATTTGTTTCTTAAAAAGCTGTTGTCAATCTGTTGCACATAGGGACTGTCCACCGGTGAGTTCAAGGACATGCCGATATTTGCGGTTGGAAGGTCAGACGCTTAGCAGCAACATTTTAAGGAAACAAACATTTTTGTATTATTGTCCTCCTCGAAAGGTCTACAGTAGTGTTTCTGTGTAGACCCAAAAAAGTCAATATGCCTCTGGGTGTCCTGTTAAAGTCCACTCTTGTCCTACACTTCAATTCACAAACGAAAAGTGAGGAACCACTGACAGCTGCAAAAATTAAAAAACTAGATTAAAATAAATTGTTGATGGTGTTGAGACAACTCTGGAAAGAAAAAGGAAAACAAAACACTATAAAATCTTTATAAAAAACAAGTTGTATTCTGATTGCTAAAGCTGCACTAATCAATATTTCCATATTAATAATGTACCAAATTTATATGATTAATCTGAGAGGGGTTGTTCGCGGTGACAAACCCAAAGAGAATTATCACCTGACTCAGAGTGTTTCTGTGATTTTTCTAGCTTCTAAATTCTGCTCTAATCAACTCTGTTTCCAGCAGCAGCGAAGGAGGCAGGAGTTTTCAGAGAAAAAGCTCTGATGAATCCACTCTACGCCACCAGAGCTAGCAACTAGCTACAGCTGAAGAGCCAGATATCATGTTTGGATATAAACATGACTCCAAAACCTAATGTTGCTCTGAGTCTGCTGGATGTATGAAAAAGCAACCATCACATCAGCGTTGTAAGGTGACGATATTACGGTTTTCTTAGCACAAAGCAGTGCATTGATTTATTGCATACTAACTGCAAAAACAGAATTCTACGACATCTCATATTTAAGACATTGTATACTATGAGTATGTAGTATCGAACTAAAACACAGCTTTTGTTCCTCGGCCTTCGCACTTCATTTTAGAATAACAAAGGGTAACAAAGAGTTGTTGGAGAATCCTCGAATGCACCACCAACTTATTCCCTGCCTGCACCTGCATTACCAAACAACTACCAAGTAAGTTTGTGTTTGTTTTTAACTATTTCAATTACATTTCAAGTGTGTACAAGTGGATTTTATGCTGTCTGATATGTAGGCATTCAGTCTAAAATCTAAATGAAATGCTTTGGAAAATGGTGGGCAGTACGGTTGTTTACATTCGTTCTAGTAGTACTAGGTGATTCTTTCTAGTTCTGATGTACAGATATGATAGTGGAGACATGCGGTGTGACTCACCCACTATCTGTGGCAGTGAGTAGCCTTCCAGGTCGAGCAGAATGCTTCCTGTCTGCAGACAGGTCCTGAGCTCAAACAGGCTGTGGAGGGTCAGCGTGGAGACGTGAGGCTTGCTCCATCTTTCCCCTCCCTCCTCCACCTTCTCCTCAAACTTCACCCACCTGCAGAGAGGGGAAGAAAAGAGGTTTGGGCTCGGAATTCAGTGACTGAAGTGGTGTTTTTCTGACTGTTTCAAGAGAGACAGAATGATTGATTTGTCCAGGTTCGGGAGTGCCAACCAGCAGGATGCTGTTATGCAATTTTAACTGCGGCTTAAATCATGTGTAGTGTTATAGTCCTGTCACGCAGCACCCATGACGTCTCAAATGCAACCCTAAACCCCTGAATCCTATCAAAAGTGACCCCAAATCCTAAACTAATGAAAGCTCTGACACTCTGACCCCCTGCATATTTGTGTGCACTTCCGTGTACCTTGCAGACTCTTTCCACTCTAATTCCCCCCCCTCGTGCTGTAGCGTGTCCATCTCAGTGAATATGGTGGGCGTTGGCGTGCTGTCCTCCTCCCCCAGTATGTGGCGCAGCCGCTCTGCTGCGGGGGACACTACAAAATGAAAGCCAAACAAGAGACAGAGTCAGTTTCAGGTTTCCATTGAATTCACATTTGAGCCAAGTCAGAGGCAACCGATGTAAACCCAACTGACATGGACATGTGCACAGATAAAAGCTCCAACAAGCATGCTAATAAGGGATTTTGTGGCTTTTCCTTTGGTCCAGAAAGCAAGACAACCATCAACGTCTGTCCAGATCAGGACTAAATAGCCCAAATAGCCTTTTTTTAAGCTCTGCCCTCAGGACAAACTTTACATTTCCAGCCATGCTAGCAGCATGGCACCACGGACGGCAACGTCGGTCGCTCCACCACCTTGGTTCAGACTGAAATTCTAACAACTTTGGTGATCCCTCAACTTTTATCCAGCGCCAACATCAGATCAAAATTTGGGTTTGTCCGATAGTTTGGTTTCCGATCAAATCCCGGCAAAAATAATCACATTCCCGTCAGCATCAGCTGTACGCGGAGCATGCTAACACACTAAACACAAGATAGTAAACAAGTATACAAGTATATTTTTTATACATCTAAAAATATATTTCATATACTTTAGAATACTTTCTATTTATATCAAATCTATGTTCTTAAGGTTGCAATAAACTGAAACCTCTTAAGCTGTACCCCCTATATATTTTTCCATTATTTTTGGGTGATTTCACCTAAAACTTTTATACTAGTATTAAAATATACTTTAAGTATGAGAATGATCTTTTTGTACTTGTATCAAAACTATATTTATATTTTACTTCTAGTGTATTGGCGATATCTCCTCAGCAATGAACAATATTATTCTTAAAATGTGGAGGTCAGTATAGTCAGACAATACCACTTGGAGGAATTCAGACTACCTGAGGATACTTTTATGTACTGAAAGTAAGCGCACCATGTTTTACATTAAAATAACAGTTCTGAATATGGATTCTGTAACTCTGGTACTATACTTCTATATATATTCTTCTAGTGTACAAAAAAAATTCAACAAAAATCACTTTTTATTTTAACAATTAAATTTAACTAGTTATGTATTGGTTTTACAAATATTTTAAAATGAACAGGTGTAAGCTCTTAAAGGAAAATACCAAATACAGTATCTAAAACTTCCCCTTCACAACGTAAGGGATTATCACATAAAGTATATAAAGGCTGCAGGTATTGTTTATTTTCATTGATTATTTTTCAGTGTTAGGACACAATTAAAAGCCAACTCATCAATATGTTGTTTTGTTCCGTGGAATAAACTCTGCTGCTTCTAGGAGCCACAAGCTTTAGGCTTTTCTTACTAATATTTGTATGTGATTTTGCCTTTCTTGCACAGTGGAGGCAACAACAAACACTGGGAGAGAGAGAGAGAGAGAGAGAGAGAGTGGGGTTTTACATGTGACAAAAGGCCTTTGTTGCTTTAAATCCCAGGACATTTCAAATTAGACAGAATGTGCCTTAGACCACTGGGCCAACAAGACACCCCCTGGAGAACTGCTATAGTCGTCCAGACATTAGAAGCAGCCATGTTTAATTTAAACAACCCCCCATTACCTTGTTTCAGCGAGCAAACCAGAGGGTTAACTCCTCTAATTACGGTCTGATAGGGATGTGTAATCTATCGGCCAGCAAGTTTTCTAATTTTACTGTGAGCAGATCAATCTACATTAACATCTGAGCCCGGGGGCGCTGTGCACTTGAATCCCAACACTGTGTGTGTGTGTGTGTGTGTGTGCGTGGTCTGTAAGTACAAGAATGTGTGTCTCATGTGACAGTGACGTTCACAATGTCAATCAACACTTCCATGTACAGGGGACAATTATGTAATCTATGTTAACTACAGCGTGGTGCATAATCATAATACAATACAATGTTCCACCGTGCGACCACAGGAATCAGACGCTGTTTCCATCACTGTGTCAGCTCTGTCACATTAGGTCAGGCCGGAATTAGGAGGTCCTCTGATGTTCCTCGTTTGTTTGTGTCCTGATCACTGACCAGCCGATGTAATCCCACAGAGGGAGACCGAGGTGTATTATGTTTGGATTGTTTCGGATCATTTGGGGGCCAAAAGTCTGCAAGAGACTTTGTGAAGTCTGGATTTGCGTTATTAAAGCTACGAGCTACCATTTCTCATCGGAATCTCATGCGTGATGCAAGGATGGGTGCCACATACAAAATTACCCCACCCCACCCCCTCGTCCGCTGCACACACATCCTTGCTGGTGGAGCATTTAGGAGCTAAAGAGTCACTTATTTTTCTCAGGGGTGAGTGGAGACCAAACCAGCATCAAATATACTGGACTTACATTCATCAAGTGGCCAGAAACTTCCCTCTCAATTAATGCTAATGTTGTTCCATGTTTGCCGGGTGCGCAAATACACAACTCTGGGCTTACAATTTAGCCGAAACAACTTAATGAGGCGATATGTAAATGGTGTGATTACAGCTTGTTCCGCCGCCCCCACGTGGACCTGAAAATGCTGCTTTAAATAACTGTAACCAAAGCTGTCCACTAGATTGAAGACCAGAAAGTGAATCTTTAAAGTTTTTTGTTTTTTATAATTGTCTCTTTGGGTCTTGTAGCCATTAATAACATCAATTGATTCAACACGTCACTGTAACTATTTCTACAACTAAATAAATACCTGAAAATATCAATGCCTAGATCACATTAAATATGAACCAGAACAGAAGATCCTAAATACGTGTATTTGATGTTTGCAGTCAGTTTATACTGTAGGATTGGGGATAATGGAGAGTAAAGTTTATATCCATTAGTACGTCATTGTTGATTCTCTCCTTTTGCCACCAAAGAAACTTAAAGTAAATACCATGATACCAAAAATTAAACTAATTTGACTGCAGCTAGTGACCCTAGCTTCCATTTTGGCAGCGCATAATACAGACACTCTCTTTTTTCACGCTTTTTGCTCTTCTCTCGTGCAATCTTTACCTATTTGGGAGCCAGGTAGGGTCCAGCGGGAGGCCATAGTCGAGGTAAAAGAGGCCCCGGGGTCCTGCATGCTCACTGACCAGAGAGACCCAAAGGTAGCTGGACAGAGATCCTCGGTTTGGTTCGGACCCAGGAGAAAAAAAAAAGGAAAAAAAAGAGGCGTCTAGCTCCCCGTCCTCTTGTTGAGGTCCTTAGCTCACCACTCCTCGCTCTCCACCATGAGTGGAGAGAAGTGACACAATTTCACTCCTTCTCACGTACGTCCTTTCTGGTTGTTCCTCCGCGTCTCCGCAGTTTTGTTATTTCAATAAGCCATGCATGATTCGCTGTGTGTTTGGTCTAAGTGAGACTTGCGCCATTCAATCAGCTGGAAAAGGTCCCCTCTAAGCTGTGGCAGAAATCCACTGAAATCTCCAAAGCAGCAAAGAGCCAGAGGCTTTAAGAGGGTTGACACACACCACAGGGTCCTCTAGTACTCTCCACCCAGAGGTCCATGCGCGCACACACATACTCAGACAGACATGCACAGTCAAGAAACACAAGAACATCCTCACTCGCAGACTCTCAACTTGTACTGCTCGAATGACCCCTGCAGTCCTGCATCAATGCATCTAACTAGCCGCCTCGGGCCTTGTGTTTGCTGCACACATTCGCTGTGGATCCTGTCCGGAATGGGCGAAAATGCAAAGTATACCAATCACGAAAAAACTCACTGTCACCCCAAATAACAGGCAGGCACACACACACACACACACACACACATGCACGCACAGCTTGGAGTTCCTCAGCTCTAAGCAGCTTACAAGGCTTCAGACTTCATGGCCCCTTGGGAACAGGGACCATGCTGCAAAATATTCATCGCATACATGCATGCATCAGCAACTTCTACCCCATCACGCACTTTTAATGCAGGCAGACCTTTGGCTCATCTGCCCAACAGCGTAGGTCCAGCCGGGTCATACGCCTCTCGCTACTGTGTGTACATTTAGCCATGCTGCAAAAAAGCACCGATTAAGTTTGGTGTGTTTCATTTTTTTCAACTTCAATTGAAAATAAATTTGGCTGTTAAAGCTGCAATAGGCAGGTTTATTCGCAAGACTAAGAGCCCACGGCCGTGCTAGCAGCGCAATGCTTTGTGCTAAATGCTAACATCTGCGTGTTAAGATGCTCACAATGACAACATCAACATGCTGATGCTTAGCAGATAAGATGTTTTCCATGTTCACCATGTTAACATATTACAGCTGATGGTAATGTCGTTAATTTTGAGGATATTTGGTAAAAAAAAAAAAAAAATGGTGGCAGAGGCACTAGATGGAAGTTAATACATTCACCAAAGTTATTACGTTAATAAATCCCCAAGGCGAACATGTATGTCAGAAACAAATTTTTACGACAATTCATTAAATTGCTGTTGAGATAATTTACTAAAAACCACAGAACTCTACCTCACTGGTAGCATCACTGGAGGAAAACAAAAAAAATCAGGGAGTAACCAAAGTCAGAGGGATTCTTCCTCTGGGGACCATGATTTTACAAAATTTCATAACGATACATCTGATCCTTGTTGAGATGTTTCGGTCCGGACCGAAGTGGTGGACCAACATTGCCATCCCTAGAGTCACTCTGTGTTATCAATTTAAAGCCCAAACTTAGGCTGGAAAATAAAAGGAAATCCAAGTCACTGGTGGGATATTTGCAGAGTAAGTGGTGAATCGAAACTGAGGAGGAAAATCCGAAAATGGCTTTTGAGTAAATCTGCCTCAAGTCTAAAGCGCCGCCAGTGGCCTCTAGAGGATATAACGACGGTTACTATGACCCACAATATGAACGTTTTAGACAAAACAGGAAAACTACATACTGATAGTTAGTTTTAGAACCTGAAAATCAGAGCATCCTTCAAATGAAGTGCTCGTTGGATTATCACACAAGAATTGGGGGCACAGCAATTTATTCTCTCTCTTCTTTTCATCATAATGCCTTTATTTGAGAGGTTTGACAGAGCAGTGATGACAGGAAATGACAAGACAAAGTTGGGGGAACTGTCATGTAACAAAGGTCAGGAAACGCAGGTGTTGTTGTTCAGGGTCGGCATCCTAACCTCTAGTTCACCATAGCGCCCCGTGTCCCAGAAGTTTTATAACTTGAACGCTGAGTGCAACAGCATGAAAGTGTGCGCTCAGTTTAACTTTTCTCTTTGAATATTTCATGTTTCATCTGTTTTTACCGTTACATTCTTGGCATATGTATTTTTCTTTGTATCCTTTCTGTTTCACAGTTTCATAGATTTGTATGCTTTTAATGCCCTTTTTACTTTTTCCTGTGAAGCACTTTGTAACTTCATTATGAAAACCGCAGCACAAAAGTCATTATTATTAGCCTATTCATTCTTTTATTCTATTGGGTAGCTTTAGAAAATGAACACAGACACTGAATACATTATGGGACACACATCTCACACAGACTTAGAGTTTCTAACCTGTGGGGTCGGTGTGCTCCTGATGTTCTGTACTCCCCTCGTCGTCGTCGTCATAGCGCTCATCTCTATCGTGGTAATACCCTCGGTGCGAGTGTTCGCGATGTGTGTGGTGATCATAGTGTGCGTGTCGCGCGCTGTGGTCGGCGTCGCTGGAATTGGAGTGATGCCTGCGCCTCTTCCGTCTGTGGGAAACCGGAACACCGATGTAGACCGGCTGGCCTTCTGAGTGTGAGACAGACAGAGAGACCACGTAGGACCCGGATCAATACAGTAACCGTTTGGGGAGAAAAGTAGAGTCCATCTACAAAGGAATTGTGATTTTTTTTTTTTTTAATTTATCCACACAAATACCATTTGTCAACACTGTTCTTTTTTTTTAATTTTATTGTCATTAATTACCGTAAATTCATTAATTATGTCCGTACTGGATTCATAACCACCGACTTATCATGTTTTAACTGCTGTGGGTGTCATGGCAATAGTGTTCACCTTAGATTCATGCCAGCGGTTTGAGCTGAAATGAATTGAAGTCAAGGAAGAAAGAAAGATGCCAAGGGTTCAGCAGGTCTTTGAAGCCATAATGGGCATGGGGGTGTTTGGTTATTTGATTTAAGCACAAATTGACGCACACTGTAAGACAAGCATTTACTGAAATAATGTTCGTAAATCTAGAACTTCAATACAGGGCTATAAGATTAGAGAAGAAAGAAGGACCAACATCAAAGCTGCACTAAAAATATTATTATAGAGGGAGGTGTTGGTCATATTGGCTAACACGGAGAATCATCACTCTGCAGTTCCCCTCACCTCTATGGAGGGTTGTGGTGTCTTTTAGCTCACTGTTTTACTGTTTTGGTTCACTCTCACTGCGCTCCTCAACCTCACTCCCAGAGACCCAAAAAACTGAGCCCAAACGAGAGCGAATATCAGACTTACAAACGTCAAATGAATGCTTCTGCTGCTCTGTGTCCACTGGATGACATAATCAGCAACCGCTTGCTAACACCTTTGCCATATCAACTCTCTAATTTGATAATACATCCGTTTGGTTGTGCTGTGCCCAGGTGGCCAAAAAAAAAAAAAGAAAGTAAAGTAAATGAATGCAGACTTAAGAGCCTTCATGTCAGCTGATGTCGTGCTATAGTAGTGCATATTCCAACTTTTCCCTAGCAGAAGTTACAGCTAATTACATACTATATCCCAGACTAATTGTCGTTTATTGAACCTAAGGTTTTAAGGAGCTCCATGGCAACCCCTTCTTGCTGGGTTACCGTTTCCTCACCGTCATCGTCATCGTAGTGTCGGTGACCTCTACTTCTCCCTCGCTGCCAGTCATGATGATCCATCCTGAAACAGACGAGCAGAATCAAGCAGGAGGTGGTTTACTGAGAAATATGGATGCAGCTGGAAAGTGAAGAAAGAGAAGACCTGAATAAATGATGATACATCAGACTTAAATCTACAGTAAGTTCTCTGGCCGCAGAGTTTTCTTTGATCCGGGAATCCTCCTGGACAATCCTTACTGTACCATGTGAGCTGCCAGACAAACATGGGAACACATGTGCCACTGCAACCTCAACAAATCAATGGATGACAAGGGGAAAACTCAATGGAAACCCCCAGCAGCCCTCCAGGACAAGCTCTAACCGTGGAAACCAAAACAAACAGCTAAGAATTCCCACCGAACTGCTGCTGGACCAGTCGTTTTGTAAAAACGGGGGTGGACTTTGAACTTAAATGTCTCATATCCTACCTTTAAAAATAACTGTATAACGGCACAGTGTCCGCACACGTCAGCCTAGAACCTAAAGCCACTGAAAACCACGAAAGCGTTCATGAAAATCTCTTGCAACTTAGTAAAAAAACTTTACTCAAATTAAACTTAAAAAGTTTATTCATTGAGTTTTATGTGGAAAAAGGAAACCCCACATAAACAATACGCAACAGCAGACATAGCACAGCTGTAGCTGTACAAGTGTTAGAAACGCTGATTAAGGCACGAGGCCATTTTTGTTTCCAGAAAGATCAGATAAACATGTGACTTATTGCCACTTTCTAATAAGTCACCCTGTATATAGGGTTTAGAAGTTGTAACTAATATTTTTGTTTATGGGTAATAAGTCATTTACTAGTACTTTATAGAGCACAAACAGGCCATTAATAAGAACTAATTTTGGGTTGCCAGGTTGTGAAAAAACAAAATCACTTTGGCTGGTTTTTATCCTTCCCTTACTACTCTCTACTAAGGAACCCTTTATGAAGGGTTTATGAATTCTAACTGATGGTTAATTTACTAAAGTTTTACATGACTTGTTAGAAACCTTGAGTATTTATTAACGGATTACCCATTTCCCGTTATAACTGTATTATTACCAAATAGAAATCAACAAAAGGAATTTTTCTCAACCAGGCAACCCAAGGCTGTTTCTTTTTAATGGAAACAAATCTTGTTTTATCATCAACTTAATTTAAATAAATTCAATTTTATTCATTGCAAGTTAATTCAACTTGAAAAGTTGAGTTTTCATTTTCAGACCCTTTTCAGATTTTATAATCGTGAGATATTCTGACACGAAGTCTTGTAACTTGAAGCTATGATTTGAGTGAATGTGTTGCCAAGTGTTTTAAAGAAACATCGTGTCGTGTTGACTTCCCAGCATGCACCATTCGCAGGTTAAGCCGTCCAGAGACTCCTCTTTTTTGGAGCTTGAAGAAAACACGCAGTACATGAATGGAAACTTGCTGTGTTTTGTTTAATACATATAAAGTTAAGTCATGGTTGTTTCCTCTGAGAGTAATGAATAATCTGCCATGATGAAGAGTGGTACCTAATTCAGTCCCCACTCCCCTACTCCTCTTAACCAACTAGGTAACTGGGAGCAGCCTCACATGCTGTCCTAGTATTTCCGCTTGAACAAAAATGGCTCCTGTAGTTGCAGAGACAGCCACAAAACCCCTGTGACAAAACTGACAAATCAAACTGCCCAAACGAAACTGAGGAGCAAATCTGGTTCTAACGTTTTTTTGGTTTAACTGCACCTGTTGTTAACGGAACTGAATCAAGGTATTCAGTAAGTTAAGATAAGTTCACTGAACTTGCGTTCTCAAGTTCAGTGAATTTAAATCAGGTAGTTTTTACTTTTTCACAACTCATGAGATGAGTTTGAACTCATTAAATCAAGTTGAATTCAGTTAACTCTCGTGTTTAAGGCAGCAGGGAAGGTCTTACGATGAACCGGCTTGCAAGGTTTCCAGTGTAACTGATTTATTAAAGCATTAGTAAATGATTTGTTAACCGTTAATAAAGCCATTCATTGTCTCTTTTTTTTTAAAAGGCTCATTGTTAGAAAGTGTTATCCTCATTATTCCCTAGGACTGAATTCATCACAATAGGAAACTCCTACAGTTCCCTCAGGCAGGAGTTAGTTATGGATGTTAGTTATGTGAGCGATCCTGAGCCATCGACGCGGTTTCGGTTTACTGCTGCCAAAAAAACAAAACAAAAAAAAACCAAAGAAAACAAAGCAATTTAAAATCTTCTTTCTGTTTCTCTGCATTGATGACACCTAGACGTGTTCTTATAAACGATGTTCGTACACGCTGAACTGATCCCCGATTGTTCCGGTTCACTTGTGACGTAGGTTTCTCTTCCTAAAGCTGATCCGGGGGAGTTTTCTAGGCTGATCAATAGATGTCATTTCTGATCGCTTAGCAGTCCCTGAAGCCTGACCACTGACTGTGAAGGACAGTCACACGAGTGCAGTCATGCACTCATGGCCGCAACAGCACACAGATGGAGCAATGAGAGGCAATCTTAGCATATTGTTATACATATATAATATGTATAACATTTAATGAAAAGGAATATCAGCAAAAAAAAAAAGAAAAAAAAGGTTTCAGGAGGTAGTGTGCTGCTCGATTTAGTCAAAAACATTGTGTTTTGGAGGAAGTTGTTAAGTGGAAGCTTTTATCTTCACAGTGCACCCTTCACTGCGGGTCTACTAACTCTGTCAGTCAACCCTGTCCCCCTAGTAACCACATTTGTAAAATGCCCCATTTACTTTGTTAAATCCATTCTGGGGACAAATATCATGGTTATCCAGGAGACAGGACCCGGCGGGTGACTCTTCTCACCATCGGATCCCAGTGATCGCTGGGTGGTAACTGATGAATCTGCTCCTCTCTTCACTCAAACGCCCCAGACATACGGCCGCAGATCTAATGACGAAACTGCCAAGTTGTATTGTTGGATCGCTGATCTTTGACCTAACATTTCTTGGTACAAGGTACTCTCTTGCCAACTACCTTATTCTTAAAAATTGGGTTTATTTTACATCGGACTGGATTCCCTTAATTCGGCAGACGTGTCTGTCCAATAACGGACAGTCCTTGGCTAGTACAGAAGTTGAGTAATAAGACACAGACAGTCACATCCTTGCTCTTCACGACACACAGATGCATGGAGGTTAGTGTCTTACATCACCGGACAAACTTCAACTACGGTCTATTGACCTCACGTTGTTTTCCCAGGCTGAGCCCAACCACGGCCCTAAGGAGGTCCCAGCACCAGGCACCCGCCAGCAAGCTTGTTCACCGAGGAAGGGGAACAAGCCATCGCTCTTGGTCTAGCCCCTCGCTTGGGAATTTGCCTCAGGAAGAGGTCAACACCTACAGCAACACTGGGCATAAAATTGTCTGATTTTCTTGGTTGGTGACGACCGGCTCAAAGAGCCAGCACACCAGCTGAAGCTCGGCTGCCTCCACTCGGTAAGGGATCAGATGTCGTCTGTTAAGATGGGGTTTTGTTTAAAACAAACATTTAACAAAAATCAGTCAAGTCTTGAAATCCTGATTTCCTAATAAAATGACCTTATTTCAAAAGGTGGATAGTTTTTCGTTGCATATATTTGTGACATGCTGAAACATTTTCAGTCAAATATTAAAGCGGGCACCCCAAACACACAGTACAGCGTAATAAAAAGTGCTGTAAACTCCATTCTCCCAAGAGGGAAATACTTCCCCCTGAAATGTAGAAAAACTACGGTCCATCCATATTTCATCGTTCCAACGCAAAGTCATCTGTGGGTTTTTCTTGAATTGAGTTGCCAAATTTGGATCCACAAAATCTCAAGAGAAATGATCTCAGACTACAGATTTTCAAAAACAAAATGACTTTTTTAAAGCTTGCCACTTGCCAAAGTCTTTATGAAGTGCAAATATAATTTTACTCTGCTGCTCAGAGCATCCCGACACCTCCAACCAGTCCTCCGACCTCTAACGGTACTTAGTTTACCTTCAAATTAATGTGGTAGTTCAAATATTTAGATTCAGATTCTCTAGACGGCTCCAAATCAACGGTACAAGCAGGAAAATCACGTCAAAATAACATGGTGGCAAAAGAAACTTGTAAATGCCTTACCTGGCGTGATAGCTGAGGGTGAGACGACCCAAATCAAGACGTTACCGAGGATTTTTATCACGTTCAAGTACTGTAACAAAGCACAAAATGGTCAGAATAAAACAGATGTCAATACCGTTCCGTATAGAAACTATGGAGCAAAGTGCTGCAACCAAACGCCGACAGACTTCTCTCAGTGACTGCACAGACAACCTGAATATCGAGTACTGGATCCCGCCAGAGAGTCTGTGTGTGTGTGTGTGTGTGTGTGTGTGTGCTGTGTGTGTGTGTGTGTGTGTGTGTGCGTGCTTGCGGGCTGGTGCGGGCATTGTGGGGGTAGGGTGTGTGTAGAGCAACAGTATGTACAGTGCAATTGGTTCATTCAGGGGGAGTCCAGTCACATTTTCCTCAGTTTTTTCTTTCAATAGAACCATTGAGATACTGACCAGTGGCGGAAATATTCGATTTTATACGCCACTCAATTTATTTTATAACTTTAGTTTATAGTTGCTTTACATATTGTGATTCTGCATGTAAAATATCAGATGATCGTATATATCTGGGCTGCAACTAATGATAGTTTTGATAAATCTGAAAATCATTTACTGAACCAATCGATTCATTGTCTGGTCTATTAAACATCAACAATAGTGAAAAACACCCAGTGTCATTTCCCAGAGTCCAAGGTGATTTGTTCAAATGTCTTGTTTTAGTAACAGCCCAAAATATTCCGTTTGTTTTACTAATAAAACAAAGAAATAGGGAAATAATGAAATAAATTTAAAAAAAATAAAAATAAATAGAAGCAATGATGGAACTCTGTGGCTCACTGATGTGTTTTTAATAGTCTCTGGACGACAGAGGAGCTCTGGGGCCCACAGGGAGAAAATATTAGGGCCGGAACGATCCAGGACGACGGCACCTTCGACTACTAACTAAATCAATCTGATCGGCAGCTTCCACCATCATAATGTGGGCCGGTGGACCATAAAAAAAAAAAAAAAATCCATTAACTTTGAACCGTCGGTCTCTTTACCGGCCCTCCCTGCGTGCGCTCACAGACATACGTGATTTCCCCCGCCCTCCCTGCGCCGCTGCACCGGATCCCAGGGACCCCTGGACACATCAGGCTTTGAACACACGCACATTACTTGTTAGTAGGAGACGGTCGTCGTCGGTTCGGGGTCTTTAGTGGGCTTCGGCCACTTGACTGTGGCCGACGCTTTTGGCTTGACCGCGGACCGTGCCCCCACGAGACGGCTCTGAAAAGCCGGTCTCCTGTTCCAGGTGAGTAGATGGCGCAGCAGACGCCCGCTGAGGGTCTCCGCCCGCCCGGTGCAGCCCCCCCCTCGCCCCTTGCTGAGGTGTCGTCGGTAATCCTCCTACCTCCCTCCACAGCATCACACATGTGATCTGTGGCCTGCGCTTACGTAGCACTGCCCCAGTCTTATCGACCGCTCGGAGCGCTCCACGCTACACGTGCCACATTCACCCGTTCACGCGCACATTCATACATTCATACGTCCCGTTCACGCACTCACACGAGGCTCAGTATCTTGCCCGAGGACACTTCGACGCGTGGACTGGAGGAGCCGGAAAACAAGCTTCACTCAACTTCAAAAAAATATGTGAATTCATCCTTCAGAATTTTACCCAGAGCTGCTTCATTACAATAATAATAATAATGATAATAATAATAAATTAGAATTGATTTAAATTGTCCCTTTGTGAAGAGCTTTGTTCATTCAAATCTGAAACCGAGAAAACAAAAAAATCAAACTCTCCACTCTCTGATTTCTGTTAATACCCAGATACTTTCATTTCTGACTTTTTTCATTTCTGGAGTTTCTCTTCAGTTGAGTGGCTGTATTTCTCTTGAAGTCGCTGAGTTACAATCTCCCAGTCGACTACGTTGTTTCAGTTCATCTACAGGCTCCTTATGTTTCATTTCCAGTGCACCCGAATCCATGCGAGCGTCCCTCCTCGGCCCCTCCAGCAGCAGCGGTGGTGGTCGTCTCGCGTCCCGAAGGTCCTCTCTCTCTCGAGAGCTTGTCCACCAAAACCTGCACACCACGCAGCGTAACTTAAGTTTGCAGGTGCAGGTACATCTCAAGACTTTGCAGTTTTAGTTTACTTCCTTGAATTTTCGCAAAAACAGAAAGCGAAGCCCGTCTGTGATTAGAAAAGCAGATGCCACGAGACGACAGTTTCGGTCAGAGAGTTGGTGCCTGTTCCGGCATTAGCATGGGTCACAGAGGTCACCGTCAGTTCCTCTAAAAGATAACTGGCTTTGCTTTTACTTTGCTGTAAGTCAACAATTTCAATGATATAAAATGTGCTAAGCCTAGATGTGCTCTTCTACTGAAACTGACCAGCGATGTAAAAACCCTTACGGCTGCTCTGAGGGCATTTTTTCAGATTCCTCCGACTCTTCTAACCATTGGGATGAAAGAACATTTAATGCGCGGCACAATTTATTTTTTTTAAAGGTTTTTATGCTGATTTAGTTTTACCGTTACACAAATTTTGGCGTTCTCACAAAGAGAAGAAAAGATTCTACAAATCTGAAATCTGGATTTTAAAGAGTCTTAAGCTTCTCTGGAACAATCTAGTCCAGATTTGATCAGTCCAGGTATAGTGGTTTTTGATCCAGACCTGGTCTAATGTGGTTTAGATGATTTTAAAAAAGAAAAAAAAAAAAAAAGGTAGTGAAATCTCCCTTTTTTACGTTTTCACAAATCTTACAGTGTGTTTTACCAGGGCCTCTACCTTATCTGGGACAATCTAGTCCAGATTTGACAAGTCCAAGTGTAACAGTTTTTGATCTGGACCTGGTCCAACGTGGTCCTTTCTTGCTTTCATAAATAAAATAAAGTTTTTACAAATGTGAAAGTTGCTTTCAAACTGCGTGAAGGCTTTAAAGACAGTGTCTAACGGCCTTCCACGGCAGTGAGGGGACCGGGAAACCGAGACTGGGTCACTCGGGTGTATTGTCAAAAGTCAAGTTTCCCTAAACTTTCCACTAAACGTGAGGCTTAGGTTCAGCGTCGGTAGCAGGTGGGTTACCTGGAAAGAAACGGTTACCTGGATAGAAAACAGAGTTACCTTGACCTGAATGTAAACGGAGTATAATGAGAGGCACAAGCTGGGGCTAGTTTCTAGTTTGCTCCTTTTCACATTTCAGTTCCTTAAACTCACCTTGTTAATTCTTTCGCGCTCTCCAGCTGTTGTTTTTTGTTTTTGTTTGTTTGTTTGTTTTTTTCCCCCCATTTCACAGTGATGACACTGAACATGAACTAGCATCGTTTAAAACTGGTGTTAGCACAAAAAAAAAAAGAGCCAAACTCATCAAAAAACGCCCGAGTCAACTTAAAAAAAAAAAAAAAAGTCTTAAGTAGTAAAAACAACTTTTCCTTCTCAGCAATGAAGCTAAACTGGACTCTGTTTTCTTCTGCATCTTCTCTCTGGTGCCTACAAACCTTCTGCAGGTAGCTGGCGCCCCCTGTTGTACATCTAGCGAACTGCAACGGTAACCTTTTATTTGATTTAACTGATGATTTGATTTACAGAGGTTAAATAGGCCTCCGTGCAGAGATGGAGGAAGCTGTCAGTATACTCTTCTTATGTAGAGGTTAAAATACCGTAGTCTAAAAACACGCCAATTCAAAGGAAAGCCCTGAATTCAAAATCGTCCTTAACATGCCTGCAGATACCCCGACTATAATCTAGGAAGTGGTGCCCTGCACAGGGATTCTGCAGCGGTCACCGAATCAAATTCAGTACTTCTGAAGAAGTTAAATTCCACAAAGACAGCAAATTAATACCCTTTTCACGGTTATACCAGGAACTGTGAATGACAGCCAATCAGTAGGGACAATCCGGCCTACATTTATTAATCAGACACATGTATTTATCGACATTTATGTCACATTTTTGTCAGTGCCTGCCAGCTGTATATAACAGCAGTTCTCAGTAATATAATTAATCAAGTCGCGGTGACCTGGACTCAGATAAGAGGCAGAGCATCGACGGGTCAATTAAACAACGGAAAACTAATGACGCTTTTGCTAAACAACGGGCACTTGTCCATTATGAGCGATGACCTCCATAGCTACAGTGGTTAGCGGCAATAATAAATGACAATGATAAATAACAGCTCCACAAAAAAAAAAAAAGATTACAAAGCGACACGCTTTTTCGGTTAATGTTATTCAACTCAACAAACAGCCGCCCTTAATTAACGAGTCTAATACATTAGGGCTCTTGAGTGAGGGCTCTTGCCCATCATCAACAGAGGTAGAAAAAGTGTTCAGAAGTGCCAAAAGTAAAGACGCTCACTAGCTATGCAGAATGGCTCCTTTTGGAGAGCTGCTTTATTACAGCATATTATGTTATTCTGTTTTCAGCGCTAATGAATACATGTAGGAGAATTTCAGATGCTTTATCTTCCACTGGGCAGATCGACGGTCCAGTACGGCCTCGTGTCATGTAAGCGTATCGCATTTAAAAAAAAAACAAAAAAAAAAACTAAAATCCTAATCCGAAAAGTAACTAGTTACCACAGCTGTCAAATAAATGCGGTGGAGTAAAGAGCACAATACTTCCCCCTGAAATGTGGAAGTTTAAAGGACCAAAAAATAGGAAATACTCAAGTAAATTACAGGCAGTTCAAATTTGTACAGTACCTGAGTAAATGTACTTAGTTACCTTCCACTACTATGTGCGGTGGTAGAAGATAATTAAAGACATTTACTCAGGTACTGTACTTTAGTAGAATTCTGAGGTACTTCACTATACTTTACTGAGTATTTCCACTTTCCGCTACTTTATATTGAAATATTATACTTTTTACCACACAACATTTAGTTAATAGTGACCCTGCAGAATCCCTTTAATAAAACAAAATATAATCAACAAACTAGTTATGATACATTATTATTGGCTAAAATTAGATAAGACGTCACTGATACCTGGGGGCGGATCCACAAGCTGCCCTGCAGTATATAAAGTAACCAAAACTAGCCCCACCTTCACACATGAATGCATCAATATTTTATAATCTGCTAATATAATATGCATTATTCTGAAATGGGCCATTCTGCATAAGGAGTACTTTTACATTTGGTACTCTGAGTATATTTTGAATGTATATTTTTACCCGAGAAGAATTTTGAACGCATCACTTTCACTGGCTCCAGAACAGCAGCGAGAACATGTTTTATTTCAGGAGGATGCATGGCAGCTCCTTAGAGTTAGTAAAACGCATTTTATCTGCTAAGTCTGGGAGGTCGGAGGTCAAGTTAGGACCCCCCCAACACACTCACACACACACACACACACACACACACACACACCGTGTAAAGCTAAAGAATGGGAATAGGCAAGTCAGTGGTGGAAAGTAACCAAGTACACTGAGTCAAGTACTGCACTTAAGTATTATTTTAATGTACTATAAAGAATCTCACGCTACTTTATACAACTCCACTACTTTTATTTGACAGCTATAGTTACTTTTCAGATCAAGGCGTGACATGAACCAAACAGAGCGAGTAAACAGTAAAGGAACTGCAGGAGAAGCTTTAGACCTTCTAAAGATGACGTTTTTATCGTCGAGTCATCTCTGTCCTGCTCTCGGCACGTGAATGGTCATTTTCTCCTCTTCTCTAATTCCAGGTTTCTGTGTGTATTCAGTCATTGTTGCTGCAGTAATCAGTGGCCTATGTCAGGAGGGTAATTCCATATTCTTGACTTGCTCCGATTTCCCTCCCTCCAGTGTACCGGTGTCTTGTTCACTCATCATCTCTCTTTCCCATGGACTGCCCCATGGACTTCATTTCTGCTGCACCGCTAAATGAATCAACCTATTTGCATATTAGATTGATAAGGCATCGTCCTTTGTTTGAAGATTCTTCTGTAGAATAATCGCATTTGACCGTGTCAGCGTGGCACACACACACACACACACAGTTTTTCATATCTGATGTTATATGTGGTGAATATCAAGCCCTCAGGGCGAAGGAAACTGATTTCATTGGATTTTCTCCTCTTTGTGCTGCTGCTAATGGATTCTGATATACACATGCATGTGCACAAAAACACACAATGATATTTTTATAAAGAGGATGCTGTGAAACAAAAAATGTGTTAAAATGATACTTGTTTTAACAGGATTTGAAGACTATTTTTAAAGTTGTTTATTTTATTTTTTTTATTTAAATCAAAGCTGGATAATTATCCCAGTCTAACTTTAAAATGTGTCTTAAAATCTCTTCATATTTCTCTTCCCAACTCACAGAAGTTTCTGAACCACTGCACAGCCTAGTTGCTTAATAGCTTTATCAGTAAGTCTTCCTCCTTTGTATATATTTCAAATATAGTATAAGCATGACTACAGGTCCTCTATAAAGCAACGGGGGGGGCACAGACTTCTGTGCCAGTTTAATCTCGCCAATACTGCAAGGATAGAGGGTGTTTTCTGGGCTGTTTAAATAAAGTTGAACTGCTTGGCTCTTTTTCCCTTTAACCTCACTGATACGTTCACTCAAATTTTAAAACAAGCTTGGACACTAATAAAAACAGATATTTTTTCAGGCTGCAAAACACAAATTGAAAAAATAGGACAGTCCTTTTGAGGCCTGGAAGTTTCCAAACACGAACTAACAAAATCAAGTGACCATGGTGGATTTGAAGAAAGAGGGATAACTGACAGACGATCTCACAGATCCAACTTTTTTATTGAACAAGACTCTAGAGTCTACAGCCGTGTGGTGCTTTGAGCTGAACGTGAACATCGCCATCTTAGTTTGGCATGTTAGCATGCTAGCATTTGCTAATTAGCAGCAGGTACAAAGTACAGCAGAGGCTGACTGGAGTGTCGTCAGGTTTGCAGGTTTTGGTCATGAATCAAAGTATTGGACACTTTGAAATTTTACCTGATGGTGGGGTTGGACGAAAGGTTAGGGGACTAAAGTTGTTATTATTCATGCGCTAGAGACCACGAATATGTGTTTCAAAGTTCACCGCAATCCACCCAATAGTTGTTTCAATATAACCTCACGGTGGCACCAGAGGAAAAGTCCGAGGATCCCCTAATTCATTAGGATTCATATCCTGGGAACCGCGTCTGCCAATCCATGAAGTAGATGTTGAGATAAGTTACCGGGTAAATCAATACTTTGACCTGCCTGTGGCGCTAGATGAAACCCCAGAGGATCACCAACGTCCGTAGGATCCAACCTCTGGGGAACACGAATGTCTGCGCAAAATTTCGCAGCAATCAATCCGGTGGCGGTTGAGATATTTCAGTCTGGACCAAAGCGGCGGACTGAGCGACAGACACTGAAATCTCTGGAGACATAGTCAGAAAAATGTTGGAAATATTACATGAGAATTCATGTGAATGGTGAGATGAACTGGTGGTGTTGGGTTTGTTGTTTCAGTCTTTGTTATTTACACCCTCGCAGCTAAATAACAGGAAAAAAAAACCACGACTGCTGACCTTGGGACCATGGCTTCAAAGACTGGCTCCTGGCAAAGGGACTGTAACCTCTCTGACAGCAAAGGAGTCTGGCGAGAGAGTCTTGACGAACCGCAGCTGAAGATGCCTCCATGCATGTCATCTGTGTGTGTCACACAGACACACACACACACACACACACACTCATATACTAGATCTGCAATGATTAGTCGATTAATAGTCGATCAACAGAAAATTAATCTGCAACTACTTTGATAATCCAATATTTATTTTTTATAATAATAATAATAATATCTGTACATTTATAAGCAAAACACACAACAAATTCCCATATAGACACGTGAGGAGCTTCGTCCTCTCTCCTCCTTCTCAGTCGCCACCAGTAATTCTCTCTTCCCACTTTCTTGTCCATTTGCTGGGAGATTTAAATCGTGGCCTTACAATGGCGTCGACGTGTTCCTGTTTACCCAATTCTCCCTTTGTAATTTGAGTTTCAGATGAGAGCAGCTGTCCGGGCAGACGCACAGATAAATGAAGAAACCTCCCCTGGTGAATTCTGCCTCCCTTTTGTTCGTGTCACATCCTTCCCTCATCACTTGTTCGAACACGAGCTTTCGCTACCGTCACTGTGGTGTTAGATACGGCGGCTGCGAGGGGGAGCAGGTGACAAATGAGATTGAATTCCTGTTTGCCCTGTAGTGGATCCTAATAGGTCCGACCTGATGCAGCAGAGAGACAGCGAGTTGTGGAGGCGCTCAGAGATAAATACACTCCATTTACGGGCAGTGCCACATACTATCTGTTTTTCCATTACTTTGGTGAGCCGACATGCAATCTGGTCCAGTGGCTTTGTGACCTGAACTCGTCGAGCCCCGAAATCACAGCGAGGCAAACAGAGCTGCAAATATTTTAGCTTGAGATGCATGTCGGCTCGGCCCATTTAGATTTTCAACGAACATAATTTGCCTCGAATGGATCAGATGTCGAGGCTTGAGCTCGACATACACGAGTCCACGAGGCAGTTTCCGAACCGGCCGATTCTGACAAAATGACTGCTGGAAAATGTGTGAAAAACTTTAACTTCTTTTGTTACCTTCTGGACACTAATCTTTAGCCCCCCTTTTGGCATTCAAAGGCAGCATTTAAAAAACTTAATAAATGATTCGTAACATACTCTAATGAGTAGTTTGGGGTTTGTTTGTCTTTTCAAAACCAAAAACACAGGAGCTGAAGGGTGAGGAAGCAAGATGCCGGTGTTAGCATGTCGTCAGCAAAGCCGACGTCACTTGGGCCCAGGAGCTCGTCATTAACTAGGTCCCGGACGCTGTCGGAGTTCAGGCTAACGTGAGGAGCTCTGCCTGGCTCTTTGTCGGCTCTGGAGGAGTTTACGCTCCAGCAACATAAAATAACACGAGAAAACTTCACACTCGTCAGTGAAAATACAAACGAGTAGCTGAGCAGCCACAAAGCTCATATTAGAATGACGCTACGGTTTCTCCTTATTCGTCTTATAGCAACAACCAGCTCTAGACTGCAAAACAAGAAGAAAATGCCGCTTCCTCATTTTCAAGCTTTCTACATGGATCATCAACTGGTGGCGTGATATCACATATGTAGCCCTCGCGTGCTCATTAAAAAGCCCTTTTACACAACAGTCATTGTAAAAGGAAGCCAGAGCTCATTAGCCGGAGCTGACAAAATGACAAGTGTCATTTCAGCAGAATCAGCTGCTTTTGTCTGAGCCTCCAAAATGTCAAGGATTTGATCACTGTGATCTGCACATGTGCGCGAGGGCAACGTTTGTAGCTTCTCTCATGAAGAGTCCTTAACTGCTGCATAAGCCGCTAATAAAAGAGTGAGGTGTGTGTTTACATGTGTTTACATAGAGGTCAAAGGTCGTCAGAGTGGGGCCTCACGGGTTGGAAAAGGAAGTTGGTGCTTTGTGACTGAGTCCATACGTCAGTGACAGTTTTTAGGAAGACAGCGGCCTCGTTTGAGAGTCGGTGGTCAAGGCCGGTTTCCAGAGCGGTTCATCGGCTTCACGCCCTCTCACGAGCAGACCTGCAGGTGCTCGACTTGCCGCTGTGCCTCTTCGTAATAAACCTTTTATATGCAATCGAGACGGTGTCAGCGGAGCCTCCTTCATCCTCTTCACATCATCACCACCATCTAATAAACTACACAGTGTATAACATATCTGTAATTACATTTAATTTAATCATACGCGTAAAAAAAACCCCAAAACATTAATCAAATGTTTACGCGCATGTACAAATCACTCACTGGTTTGTCTAAAACTGTTTCAAGACTCCCGAAGACATGCTGAAGAAAACAATTCCCAACTAGACTCAAGGTCCACTTACTCGATTTCTTCTAGAGGTTTCAGCCTCGCTCAGCGAACGGAATTTTTTCCCCTGCGGTTGTCAAATTGTGATCAGCGAAGACGACGATAAAAAAGGTTCATAGGTATTTCAATGAAACATTTCTTTACTCAAGGTAACAATCTAAAGGAATCAACGTTAAAAGAACAAACTTCACACTTCATACTCGGATGTAAATGATTGCAGCTGTTTTATCGTTTTACAGACCCGTTACAGTGCCATTATCTCTGCTTACGACAACATTAAGGTGTGTTTAGATACCGTTACCCATTTTGGACATTAAAAGCCTTCCCATTATATAAGCCACCATCATCAGAGCGACTGAGGACTAATCCTGCAGAGATGGTATTAGGGGGTCCAGATAAGGTGCGTTGCATTTCAGGGTCGTACATAGTGATTTCCAACGGCCGATATCTGACCAGGATTAATCATTTGGTGTGTTTAAAGGGAAGGGGTGTGTGTCCCGGGGGGCGGGTATAAACAGCCCGAGGAACGTCGATGCTTGGCGAGCCGCGTCGTGCGTTCTGGGGCGGCGATGTCCTCTGGAGCGCGCGGCTTCACGGTGCGTAAAGACAGTTCCTCCGGAGAATGAGCGAACTGCCCGTTTGTGCGTTTCCACGGGGGCCGTTCCTTTTCGTTCTAGAAAGGAATCCGTTCCGGTAACAGGATAGAATCTATTTTTAGCATCCAACTCACCGACCAAGTCTGATGCCCGTAAGATGGACTCCCCGGTCAATGCCACCGAGTGCAGCGGGACAAACGCCTCCGTGAACAGCAGCGACGGCTTCAACCAGTTCGTCCAGCCGGCCTGGCAGATCGCACTGTGGGCCGTCGCCTACTGCGGCATCGTCGCGGTGTCGGTGGTCGGTAACATGGTGGTTATCTGGATTATCCTGGCTCACAAACGCATGAGGACCGTCACCAATTACTTTCTGGTAAACACCGTGGGTTCGCTCTATTCTATGTGCATGAAAGAGCCTGTTAATTCAGGTCGATTGTAAATGTCAGGTTTTGTTTGAGAGGGGGAAACTTTTTTTTTTTTTTTAAGCATGTGCGTTGTTTTCCGGAGACACCGAAAGGGGGCATTCAATGTGTCTCCATCTACAATGGACTATTGAGAACCAACTCCCCAACAGAGGCGAACGGAACTTTGCACATGCCAGGCGCGTCCGTGACTGCTGCTTAGACACACACACACACACACACACACAGAGGATGGTCAACTGCACCGGCCCGCAACATCAATACGTTTTCTGTGGAACTGTGCGCGCAACAAATCCGTTCCGCTGCCTGGCGGATCTGGCGAGTAACGCGAACTCCCCGGGCCAAATGTTTACCGAACTAGTGCTTTGGATTCATGCGACCACTCAAACTCTCTTTGGCTCCCGCGATGAAAACACGAATGGATCCCGATTCACTTCGCAGAGCACAGGGCTGAGATAGCAGTTGTTTCCAGTATCGATGAATCTGATGGTTATTTTCTCCATTGATCAATTAACGGCTGGAAAACTGTAAAAATAAATAAATATTCATAATAATAATAAATCAAATAAAAAATCTCTCCACCATATCTTTGAGCACATTCAAATGTCTTATTTTCCTTTGGTAAAAGCATGTTTGGCATTTTTGCTTATGATTAATCGATTATTAAAAAAAAAAAGTCGCCAGTCGATTAGATGTCAGTCAACTAATCAATTAATCGACCAGTCGTTGCGGCTCTAGACATACAGGACCAAAATATAGAATCCCTGAAACGTGAAGCAACAGGCAGAACGAAATCGCTGAAAAAATAAAACCAAACGAACTCCAATCCAAATAGATTTAAAGTCTCCGATACTGACTCCATTTAGCTTAGGATTCGATCCGCCGCCTGCTCTGCAGCAGGTCGTCACGCTACAGATGTAGCTTCACGATTATTTTCACTATCCGTTCACGCCACAGCGATGTTCTGGATCATTCACTGCATCTATAAAATATCAGAAAACGGGGACGAATGCTCATTTAAGCTCTAAAGTCAGAAAACTATTGATCCTATTTCTCCACAGTTTGCCCCAAACTTGTCCATATTTAGAAAAGTGTTTGTAAACAGTAATAGTATGGGAGTTTTTTGATACCAGATCCTTTTGCAAAAACGGATGCAACTGCGATGAATTTAAGGCATTTTATGTCTTGTTCGTGTATGAAAAAACTAAAGCATCAAATCCTCACATTTGACAGGCTGGAAACAAAAAAAAAAAAAAAAAGACGTTTGGCATTTTTGCCTAAAAAATGATTTAAATGATTGTTAGATTTTCATAATAAATGAAGATTCATTTCCTGTTGATCGTCCGCTTGATTAATCAAGTGATCGTTGCAGCTGTACTGAATCTTATTAAACTGACAGAGCTCAGTCGTCTTCTTTAGAGAACAGGCTCAAAAATAGTGTAGTGACTGCGTTTAGAATAGAATATGTGCTGTTTACCCGAGATATCAGAGGTGATCTGTATGTTTACTGTCGGCCAAACCCCTTTCGCTTCTCCATTCATACACCTGAGAGGGCAAAAGTCAGGTTTTTGCCCTGAGTTTAGTCACCCAGGCGGCTTCTCCTCCCAGGTTCTATCCTGCTCCCAACAAAATGAGATGCTTTAGATTGTTGCTGTTTGTTCGGGGGTTCGAGTGGATTTTAATGCCGGACCGATCCTCGTCATCAAAGCCGGTTAGTTAGCCAGTCCGCTACAAGGTGAAAGTCTGCAGTTATGTACGGACGTAGTAGGTCATCGGGAGTTTGAATGTGTCTTTGCAGGGAGTACATCGTGAACCCAACGTTTCTCTCCAGCCAATGCAGACAGATAGTTAAAAAGCCCCTGGGGTTACTGAATGGGACTTGCTTACGTATTCCTGTGCGTACCGTGGCAAGAGCGGTACAGTTCATTGTCATTCTATAACTCTCCCGCAGGTGAACCTGGCCTTTGCCGAGGCCGCCATGTCGGCGTTCAACACGGTGATCAACTTTACCTACGCTGTTAACAACGAGTGGTACTTCGGTTTGGTTTACTGCCGCCTGCACAACTTCTTCCCCGTTGCGGCCATATTTGCCAGCATTTACTCCATGATGGCCATCGCGCTGGACAGGTGTGTGTGTGTGTGTGTGTGTGTGTGTGTGTGTGTGTGTTTTCTCTGCTGGGACTTTGTTACAGCAGCATCTGAAATCCCACGCAGCCCAGAAACATTTACAATTCTCCACCACGGCGCTGAAATCAAAATGAGAGTGCGCGCCTCGAGGCAATGTGGGCGCTATAGAAGATCCCCCACGACGCTGGGCCAATATACAGTAGAGGACACCTTATTGAATATAAAGGCTTTTCGCACCTCACAGCTCTCACTTGCATGGTTGCATGAAAGGCTATAAACAAGAAAAAAAGAAAACAAGACTGAGAGACTGTCTCTGTGGGGCTGCACAGGGATGCTTTGAGATGAAATGCTAACATCCGCATGCTAACATGCACACAAAGAGAGCAATCCAGCGTTTAGCGGGTATAATGTTTAACAATGTCTGCCGTCTTAGTTTAGCGAGTTGGCATGCTAACATTTGCCGATAAGCGCTAAAAAAAAGTACAGCTGAGGCTGATGGGAGTGTCATTAGTTTCGCGGGTACTTGGGCATTTCACTCGCAGATCTGCTCACGGAATGTGTTGAGGGAAGAAAGTTGAGAGTACAAACTCGCTGAATGGTAGGAAGTCTTCTCAGTGATCTATAAACTTGGAAACAAGCACGTCGGGTGGCTGTAGGGTGACAAAAAACATGATACTCTATATTCTGACGGAGAGAGGGCTCTTCTACTGGAGTCAATTAAAAAAAAACCAAGTAAAATCAAAGATGAGCCGGACTCCTTCGCCGCTCGCCACCTAGAGCAGCAGCTCAACGGCAGAAAAACCTCAGGAAGCTAGACTGCAACGACAGCAGGGATGAAAATGGTCGTCTCACTCATACATCCGCGCCAGTGCTGCTACCAGTGGAGGCAGGGTGGAGTCCCACGCCATCCTTGATTTTTCATGGTTTGTACTGACCTTCATGGGAGAGACCTTTCGCTGTGGGAATATTTAGACAGTAGGCATTACTGTGATGTGCGGTACAGAGTCCCGGATCCTGGGATAGTCATAGACCGTAGTATTGGACCACCTCAAATTTTGATGCCAGCGCTATATGAAAGACCAGTGGATCACCAAAGTCGGTGGGATTCATCCTCCGGGGACCGGGAATGTCTGGCAAAACTTCGTGCCAATCCATTCATTAGCTGTCAACATATTTCAGTCTGGACCAAAGTGGTGGAGCGAGCAACTGAGGGAAATTTGGCTAAAAATATTTAAACCTAAAATGTAAAATGACTTTATACTATGCAAAACCCAGCTGTCTGTCCATTCTGATACAAAATACAGCAACATACCACTATTGTGTCTTCTCCACCGGGGAAAGGATGTTGATAATCACCAAATATCCTATAAAATGTCATATGGTACTGGACAACGTACTGTTTGTTTTTGTTAGATACATGGCTATCATCCACCCCCTGCAGCAGAGGTTGACTTCTACGGAGACTCGTATGGTGATTGCTGTGATCTGGACGCTGGCTCTGCTTCTGGCCTTCCCTCAGTACTTCTACTCGTCTACTACTCTGCTGCCTGGACGCACAGTCTGCTACATAGACTGGCCTGAATACACCACTGTGGACTTCAGGAAGATGTGAGTATAGCAGGACACAAGGCCTCCGTAAACACGAACCACCGGATGACAAGGGTACCATTTCCTCTCAACGCTTTCATTATTTATTTCTGAGAGTTTGATGGGAAAGTCAACACCACTCCCATGTCTGTATGTTAAACCTGTATTAATTCATTTTTGGAGGCAGCGGAAGAAGTTATAAACACAACAGTGAGACTATGTTAGACATGTTAAGAAGTTAGTTGCCTATTGACATATCCAGAAAAGCAACATTAGCATTCCTTTAAAGGCATGTGTCTGTGTCTAAGTCCAGTACCCCCTCTTCTCATAGCTCTGGTTTTGGTCTCCACCAGCTCCTGAGGGAAACATCTGGCTCTTTAGCTGCTAAATGCTCCGCTAGGTTCACCAGTTGGTCTTTAACTATAATAGATAAAATACAAAAACAAACAACACGGACAACCACCCACATACACGCAATACACACACACATCTTTTAAAAGGTTAAAGCAGAATTAAAACATTTTTTTGGCCAAAATGTGCACATGCATCATGAAATTCAGCGCTTGTTTTGTTATTCATTAATATGGTGGAAGTACTAAACTGATTCGGTGAATGTGGTGTCCAACTGGTTTCCAATTTAAACATCCATTCGTGCTCCATCAGTATTCAGAATAATAACCCAAAATTAAATGAATAAACTTACCATTTGGTTAGTTGTTGACCTGAACCTGGGAATAAGAGCTTGAGAGTATTTTCTTGCTCCTCTTCCGGCAGCTCAGGTGTTACGCTCCTCCAGGTGGGCGTTCATTTCACTTAGGGTCAAACCCCTTAAAAAGAAAGGTTTTTTGGGGATACGTTAGTGTTAGTGTGAAGTGTTTGATGCCCAGAATGTCAGAACTGGTCAAACTTTATTATATCATGCCTATTTTATATATATATATATATATATATATATATCCAGCAGCAACACGCCCTTGTGGTTAATAAGGTTTGTACCCTAGTCATCCCATACTGGACAGGACACCTGCTGCTGCAGTGATGCTGCAGCCTGTCTGTGCCAGAGCGATAGTCATTCCCTTGTAGGGTTAACTTAGAATACGAAAAAACAAGACCCCTCAGGTGATGGATCTGTCTATGAGGATGGTCCCCGTGTCTGGTCGACTCCTTTCGGAAATATCTCCGGAGCTAAAAGAGGAAAATTAATATCTTGATATCATCCCCGACTGCCCCACTAACACACCTTCTGAACCCTCCTGCAAATTAAAGTATCTTTAATTTAGTGGTCCTGATTTCTTGAGGCCCAAAATGACTATTCTAATATTGTGATGCCAAGCAAGTGTAATGTTTGCCATCATCACCGTCTCAGTTAAGCGGGTTAGCATGTTAGCATTGGTGGGAATGTCATTAGTTTTGCAAGTATTTCGTCATAACCTGCTACTACAAACTGAAATTTTGACCTGATAACGGTACTGAAAAATATCTGAAAAGTTAAGGGATCACCAAAGTCGTTACAATTCAGACTGAGGGGAGCCTGTTTAATGGTAATTCATCCAAAAGCTGTTCACATATTTCACAAACGTTACCCTCACGATAGTGCTAGATGAAAAGTCAAGGAGGATCACCAAAGCCATTGGGATTCATCCTCTGGGGACCTTGAATGTCTGTATACATTTTCACAGCCTACACAGTGACTCCGCCATCCCCACAGCTACACCACTACAGTGTTATGTAAAAGTTGAAGTTACACAGAATCGCCAATGTCAGTTGTTGCATCCAGCTTTAAGCGTGGGCTCATATGTTGATTCAACTGAATGATCGTTTTGGAAAATGCAGTTTGTGGCGCTGTTGAACTGTAATGCATTATACTGGCAGATTTTTTCCATTATATCATTATGGATGGGTTTTCGCCGGGTTCACCTCATATGTGTAATTGTCAATATATACATTAATACACAAATGTACTAAAAAAAAAAACGCAAAATAAGGAAGTCATAGCAAAGCATAAAAAAAATATCGAGGCGGAACCGAAGAGACGGACATAACTTTATGATTTACTGGTCAGAAAAATAACTCCGATTGATGACAATGTCAGACTTTGATTATAAACCACCACCATTGATGCCACTGTCCGGTGGCTTTCCCTGCTTGAGTGATCTCAACCCTGGGATAAGTTTGCTGGCCTGTTTAATATTTAGCCCAACGTGGGCTAGAGACACATCAGCTAAACGCACTGTGCACCAGCAGTTCGGGAATATTGGACCTATTTTCTTTCAAATCATTCATCACCGGCAGTATTTACAGTTTAAACGTTCCACTTCATCTATATGTGTCCTCTTTCCCTCCCGTCCTCTCCTCTTGTCGTGTGTCATCTTTCATTTTTGCCGTAGATACCAAGTGTGTTTGATACTGCTGATCTACTTCTTGCCTCTTTGCGTCATGGGATGCGCGTACACGACCGTGGGCGTCACCCTCTGGGCGAGTGAGATTCCCGGAGACTCGTCTGAACACTACAAAGAACAGCTCATCGCCAAACGCAAGGTGATGCAAACACACACACACACACACACTTCTCCTACCACTTTTGTCTTGCCCTTTAGCCTCCTGGCCCTGCGCTATCACTAAACACTATCGTTTAATTTAATGGCTTTGTAATCCCTACATGAAAACCAAAAAAAAAAAAAAAAAAAAATTGAACAGATTATTTTAAACCCGCTCTTCAGCCCCGTCTCCTCTGTGTTTTCCCGTGGCAGGTGGTGAAGATGATGATCGTGGTGGTGTGCACGTTCGCTGTCTGCTGGCTGCCCTACCACATCTACTTCTTACTGCACCAGTTCTTCCCCGAGCTGTTCGAACACCACTACGTCCAGCAGGTCTACCTGGCCATCATGTGGCTGGCCATGAGCTCCACCATGTACAACCCCATCATCTACTACTGCCTCAACAGCAGGTAGGGAGTCCAGTCCGCTTTCAGCAGTTTCCCGTCAAAATGGCTCGCTGCCTGTCTGTTCGCAAGTTTGTCTCTGCCATCTGTGTAGTGAGTCTGCTCATGTGGTGGGTAATCTGCAGTTTTGTCTATAAAAACCCGTCGGCCTTTTTAATCCGCCCTATTATGAAATATTTGTCTTCCACTCGGCAGGTTCAGAGCGGGTTTCCAGCGGGTGTTTTTTTGCTGTGCCCCCACTGTCGCCAAGGAGGAGCTAGAGCTCAAATCACCGCGTTACCTGCAAACACAGGTGTGTGTGTGTGTGTGTGTGTGTGAGAGGAACAGAGACAGAGACTGATTCACAATCAGTGCGTCCGCTGCGACGTGTGAAAAGTCACTGGGAGTAGGGAGGTAGGTTTTCACCGACGGCTGTTTGCTGAGGCGTCAGACTCAGCTGGTCCTGGTCCTCGTCCTGAGGATATTCAACACCGAGACGTCGACCTGAGGGTGCTGCAGCAACCCCCCCCCCCAGTTGGCTCAGGCGTGTTATTCTTATTCTGATTCTTATTCTACTGTGAGGTTGCCCCCCTCTCTCATGGTCCCTGCCACCCACAGCAGTTCCATCTTTTTCTATGCGATTACGACCATCACAGGTTTTCCACGTGGTTTCCTGTAATATCCTAATTTATCTGTAGCCTGTTGATCTGCTGCGTCGGGAGGTTTGGATTCAGACAGCTGCTCCAGCTCGGACAAAATAAAGCCCACGTCCAGCTTCCGACCACCAGCGGCTCTTAAAGAGCGTGGTTTTGTCATGCGGTACGCCGTCTGTGTTGTCAGTGTGGTTGCCGTGACGTCTCCCTAAAGCTGCCCTTTTTGATTCTGTCCTATCGTTTCGCCGATGCTGTCGCGGTGTGACTGGATATGTCGCAAGGCATTGTGGACCTTTTTTTTTAGCATAAAAACGTAACTAAGTGTAACTGTAATGCTGCGGTTTTATTGGGTAAACTGCAGATACACATTGTGCATTGGCGATGAGGATCATAATGCAACGGGTGCAGAAGCCTCACAAAAATTAAACTGAAAAAAAAGGATCAATCTATAATTAAGTACAATACCTCATTATCATTCTTAACGATCTGAGCACAGAAAATGGCAGGCCAGGGAAGTCTGGAACTATGAACAATAAACCATAAACCTAACCTCTGGCTTGCATGTCCAGATAAACAGGGTTATGTTGGAATGAAATACGAGTCTGATCTTATATTTTTCCTTCGTTTATAATACTAGGACTAGATGGCTCCACACTGTAATACAAGAACATTGCTGTTTCTGTACTTCGACGAAAACACCATAAGGTTAAGATGCCAGTTCAGCATAAAAAATGGGAAATAAGGTTATAATGAAGGGACTGTTTCGTGAAACTGTCAGTAACGTAACTTCTCTATTTTCAGATGAGCTTATACCGAGCCAGTCGGATGGAGACCGTCGTTTCCACCGCCGTACCCTCCTGCAATATCGGAGCACAGGGGGGCGAAGCTGCCGGCCCGCGCCCCTCCGACCCGGCGCCAACTGAAGGTCGCAAGCCGCGGCCCGGGCTCCGAGACATTTACCAAGAGCCCTTATGTCAAGAGTGACACACTGCAGTGTGGAAACAAAGTGCCAACATGTGGCTGAAACCTGAAGCGTTGGCAGGGGACAGTCGCGCTCAGACGGCAAAGAAATCCACACCTTTGTACAGATCAAGTCCATTATCTAGCTGAGATATTTCGTTCCAACCGCCTAGCCAAGTGCACTAATACCCAGTGAATGTCATGAGATGTCCTGCACCACAGACGCGAACCTCGGAGGCCTGATAGAAACAGTAGAAACGCCGCAGTAGACCACACACTGCTTTGTCTCATCATTCAGCGCGAGGGCGGCGTCGACTCCTGACCCCCCGGCATTCTCGGGCTGGTTTTGGAAAGCGTGGCACTCGGCCTCCCCTTGGCAACGGTGTCGTGTCAAGTTGTGTTCGCGGTGCCGTGTTTGCGTTGTGTGGAAATAGGGAGTCGGCTTCAGAGAGAGCGTGCGCGGAGATCTCGCACCTGTTGGACAGGATTAGCCCCTTGTTTTGACAATGTGTAGAGCGGGGTTCAGGCTGCAGCAGGTCACAGGCAAGCTAAATATAGAGGACGGGACGGGGGAGAAAGAGGGAGACACATACAGAAGGATTGTTTAGGTGGTGGAGGCAAGAAAAGCATTGGAGACATGAAGAGCTTCACAACAGCGCATCTCTCTTTACACGCTACCGACTGGGGGAAGGGGTTCGTCGCTGGTGAGGGATGGTGCTATTTCAGCCTCGCAGACACAGACAGCTGCACAGACGTGGTGGAAGATTGTCAAATACAGTTTACTGGACTGTTTTAGCCGTTTACCTGCTGATGAACGCACACGTTAAGCACACGGAATGTGTGGGGACCAAATATTTTGACGTCACGTGGTACGAGGACATCTTGTCATGTATCGGTTCAGTATAACAACAGGCTCTAGTGATTACTGTATGCGTTGTTGCAGAAAAATTCATTTGTACTGTTGACCTCATGCGTTTCACCAGGTGAGAACTCCATGACTCTGTCTTTTCAACTTCCCGTCTACACTGGAAAAGGGAATGTTCTGCGTTGTGTGAAGCGACATCCGCTGGAGCGGTGGTCGAAATCGATTCCCAAAGCCTCGATACCACAGATAGGGGGTCAATACCTGCGTCTATAGGATCCGGGCCACGTGAAAACTCTTCCTGGTGCTGCAATATCTGCGTCTCTGCTGCAAACGGACACTTGTTACTTGCCACTGAAAACGAGCATGTGATTAAGTCATTAACAGACAACAGTAAAAAAAAATGTGGCAGTTCAAACATTTTCAGATGTAACCTGCTAAGAACACATTCACCTCATTAATCATGACATTACTGTATTTCTCTCCCTTACGTGACAGTACATTGGCTGCTTTTAACAATAAAAAGTGTTGGTGTTGATATCGGCGACCCTGGCCCTGCTCTTACTTGGTCTTGCCCACCCCCAGGCTGCTGCCTGCGATCCCCTTGCGCCTGCAGTTTAGCGAATGTCCGAGGAGCTCCGTGCTCTGACGTGCGGCGTGAGGCACCGACAGAGCTGGAGGGGCCCGAGGCTTTCCTCTGCGGCCGTCGGACAAACGTCCACGGACCACGAGATCGGTTCTCCTGCGCGGCTCCGGGTAGGGCTGGCCATGTTGCCGTCAGAATCGTCACGGGGGCCGTTCAGCACGAGTTGGTATTTCTGTTTTATTATGTGTTTGTGACAATGTGACATCCCCGCGCGGCAAATCGGATTCCAGACCGAAGAAGTACAAATAAAATGGTGCGAATCCACGAGTAAGAACGTACCTGCTATTCCAAGTTAGCATGAGAGAGCTCGAAACAGCCCGCTGAAACACACAGTGCGCCAGTCACAAGTTTGTGATGAGGTCTGTCCCCGTAATCTGATATCTGCGGCGGTGTCAGGTCACATGGCCTCCTCGTAGCGTGGACGCGTGTTCCCAACGTTGACCAGTGTACAGCTGGCTGTTTCCACTGCCTGCTCACACCCTGTTGGTTTTACTGCGTGCGTCGCGCAGGTTCAGATATCCGTCTCAGAGACGTCCACATTTCGATGGTGCTCACATCTGCACCTCGGACATCTGATTTTTTTTTAAAAAGACCATCTTCAGCACAAAGTTACATTTGGTGTCGACCGCTCACTGTGCGTGTCAGCAGCTGTTTCCAAAGAGAGGTTAAATACATTTTTTCGGTGCCGTGAGTCAAGTGAAACTTCATCGTCGTGTGCTGGGGTTGGAGGCAGAAATCTCAGAGAGAGCTTTGTTTAAACCTGGGCCCCCCCCCCAAAAAAAAACTATGTGCAAGGCTTCTGCCAGAGTTCTAGCTTTGTAATTTGGGTGAACCGAGCCTTTAACGTCTGTACAGGCTGTGTGTTGCGTTTGAAGATCTGAGCGGGACATTGCTCAGCACGGGCTGATATTTGACTGCGTCGGCCGACGGTCAGGAACCGCGACGAGAACCAAGATGAACGGCGCCGACCACACCCACCGACTCCACCAGGCCTGCGGTGCCGCCGGGAATTCGGCGAGCCAGGAAGCGTCTCTGACAAAGCTCCATGTCAAAACAAATCACCGCGAGTGACGTGAAGTTAGACCAGAGGTCCGCTCTATTGTTTTAGGTGTGATTTGAGACTGAGATGTGATCGCTCGTTGAAAAATGTGCCGCACTAAACCGTACTCAGCATCTCTGTCGAAGTGTGTCCGGCCCCAGAAAATGTGCACCGCGGATTGAACTGACTTCAAAGGTAATCCTGTTTTGATTCTGTGGCTGCAGTACATGCATTCCTAAAGAAGTCTGACGGCTTTATAGTTTGTTTTCTTTTTAAACCTGCTCAACTAATCCATTAATGGTCAATGGATGATCATTTACACACGTACTGATATGATACGTCCTGAGAACTCGTCATTATATATGATTGTACATATGTTTACACCGTGTGATTATGCATTTATTGCATCAGTTTATGTTTATACGTCAGATATGGATGCTTCAAGGAGGAGTTAGTCGTTGTCTTTATTTTGGCCTACAGCTGCATTCATGGTTTGTAAACTGCCAATAAATCCTAAGTAGCACGAGAGAGGGGGGGGGGGGGCTCGTTAATATTCATAGAAGGTTCAGCAGCAGCCTGTCAGAGACCAGCCAAACTGACTGTCTTCTACTACTTTGCACCATATAACTGGAATGAATTGCAGAGGACTTTAAAAAGTGGTTAAAACCTGCGCCAGTGGCTGATGTCTAACTTTTAACTGTGAATCTATTTCCTGTCGTCTGCTGTCTCTCAGATGCTGAATGTGCTTTGCGTCCGGTTCTGTTTGTCTTTCTTTTTATCTGTTTTCCTCGGGTCTCTCTTGCAAAAGAGATCTTGATCTCAGTGAGACTTCCTGAGAGAGATTTTTTTTTTTTAACCACCTGGCAACTGTAAAGTTGTTCTTACTATTGGCATATGACTCATCTACGTATTCAAGTGTTTCCGGTGCCTTAAAAAACTAATAATTGAAAACATGTCCAGATCACTGAGAAACTTTCACATTTAACGACACTTTGAAAAAAAAATATCAGAATTTTGGACCAGCAAGTCAAATAATAAAACTCGCTTCACTCAAATCAGTCAACACAGTTTCAAAAGCCTCATTGCTTGGATCTGTGTGGGCAAATATCAAATATGCAACAAGCTTATACATAACATGCCACCAGGAGGGATTTTTACCAGACTCTGACTTACAGCTCCGGTGCATCTTCTGAAAAGAACAGGAAGTAATCATCGCCGAAGATAAAGGCTGTTGTTCAGATAAAGAGGTCAAATTCCTCTGCTTCAGTCTGTGCGCTCATACACACCTCGTACACAGCGGCAGGAGATCCACACCATCAGAGGTCTTCCCTGCCTGACGCTGGTGATTTTTTTTTTTTTTTTCCTTCCACTCCTCATCCGCTTCCCGCGGTGACGTCTTCAAATGTCCTGTTTTGTCCGACTCACCGGTCAATTGACAACGATGGAACAAGGCTGAGGGTCAGAGGCGGCGGCTCCGTGATTTTTGCTTTGCTGACAGCATGATAACACGCTAATTATGTTCTATTTTGGTGCTGGGAAACCTTTTCAGAGCGACGCGTGACACAAGCCAAGGGTGTGTGAGTCGAGTATAGACATCACCAACCATCTCTGGCGACACCGACCGATGGTCACAGAGTCGTCGAAGTCCTTGGGCTCTATAGGAGCTGCCTGCTGGTGGTTTTTGATTTCCCTTCTCTCTCTATCTAGAGCAGGGACCTTGAAACTCTTTGGATGCGGGAACTGTTGAGCCTGGAACGAGACCAGTGGGGGTGGTGTGACCAGACTGAGTCTAGTTTTTAAAAGATCTTCTTCAGACAAGTGTGAAAACAGGTGAAAATAATCTGCTTTGAATAACATTTTCTGTCTGATTCGGGCTTCCAACATTGTCCCCCTTCATTCAAAAAATCCAGAATCTAGGAATACGCAAGTGTGTCGGACACGAGATGTTTCCTACTTCGCTAAAAAAAAAGGTCCAGTCTTAGTGTACGTGCGCTGGATGCCTCAAGTTTCCACATCAGACCTGTGTAAATTGTAGAGAAGAAAGACAAGCAGAGAGAGAGTTTCCCTTTTCAGCAGCTGAATGTGAAAGCAAACTCTGCACAGACCTGATCGAAGCTCAAACACCCCGCAGAAGTTACCGTAAGAGGAACACATTTTTAACCGAGACACGAAGCTTTGACAAACAAGTTCATTCAGTTGAGAGAAGCTGTGAAAATTCTTCTTCCAAAGGAAGCGTCACGCCTGAAGCGGGCGCGAGCGGGCGACGCGTGGAACTAAGCTCGAGTCTTAGTTGCCGATATCCTGTGAAATGAACCTGGACATATTCGCAGTGAATCTGTCATCGACAGAGCAGAGAAAGGCGTCGCGTTTCCCCCGCGGGCAGAGGGGGGACACGCAGCTCTGACGCTCAGCAAATATCATGGGGGAAAGGAACCTGAGCGCAGAGTTATCCGGTCATCTTCCCTTCTCAATTAGCACCATTTTCAAAATTTCAAAAGGCCCTTTTTTGGCACTGCTCACAGGGGGGCCCTGGATTCTGCCACAGGAAGACACCATCACACACATTGATCATTAGAATTTCAATCAAAGGAACGTTTATTGGTTCATTCATTTATAACAACGAGGCATCCGACACCAAATGGCTTCTGTTCACATCAAGTTTCAAGAAATACATTCAAAGCTTTACAGAAGAAAGTAGTATACAAACAGGAGCACGTCCACTCTGCTGCTCTCACTGATTGTTTGACAACAACAAATTCAATTTGTGGTCCTTGAAATCCCTGAAATAAAAAAGGACCTGGAGCTCAGGTAAAGTGGGCGGTGAAATGCGTCCCTCTTAACGAAGGCACGCTGGTGGTAAAATACTGTTCCCCAGGCAGCCGCTGGGCAGAGACGGAGCTTTCCTGCCTCTTAGTTCCCTTGTTGTCAATACGGAAACATTTCTTTAAATGTAGTAGTAGTAGTAGTAGTAGTAGTAAACGACAGCCCCCACGCTAACTGTCTATTATTGTTCCCGATGAAGTGATGAAACTATAAAATGTTTCCGAGCAACAGCGATGGTCACCCGACAGCGAGCTGAGCCTGAACGGCTTCGCGTGTTCACAGCTGCAGTTCTTTGTACAAAAAGTGGCTTTCAGTGTAGGAAGCGCCTCCACTCGCTCGGCCTCGAGAAACGAGCCGTCTCAACCCGAGAGCCTCGACACAAACACAGTTCATAGAGTGAACACGAGTCTTCGGCTGAGAGTTTCATCGACTTCGCAGTGAAGAAAAACTTGTGCACGAGTTTTCATTAGCATAATACTGAGCGGTGCACCACGTGACGGTGTTTCAGTTCATGACTCTGGGAACGATGTTGGCCGCCAGTGAGTCCGCGACATCAGCTCGGTGTGTTTTTGTCCGTGTGTGTGTGTGTGTGTGTGTGAGCGTGTGTGTCAGTCCTTTTCATCTTGTAGTAGAGGGTCTCTCTCTTCGGTCGAAGTGCCCGTGGCTGCGCCTTCGCCTCTATTTCTCTGTGTCGGGACCAGAAGAAAGAGGCTGTTATGAAGAGTTCAGAAGACCAGTGAAGCACCGTCCGGCAAAAAAATACAGTCATCGAGCCAAACTGCAGCTGAACACTCAGACTTTCAGCTGCTCAATTTCAAGCCTGATTCAATGAAACATAAACCGTAGCCACTGAAACATCCCGACTGGCTGTCGGGTGTCCGGTGAAAACTGTATGTTGTAATCATGCACCGGTTGAAAATCCTTGTTTTAACGACACTAAACTGGAGGGGAAACAGCCAAAGTACTGTGCTTACAGTCTGATTAAATGGCATCACCAGCTGAAGCAGAAGTCTGCTGATATTCTATATAGTTTTATTATGAAGAACAAATCCCATGCAAAGACCGAAACCATCCATCAACTGATCCCGTCTAGCAAGTAGTGTGTGTGTGTGTGTGTGTGTGTGTGGACACAAACCCTGATGCATCTTATTCCTCTGAGCCACAGAGCTGCCACACTGTTGCACTGGATGACATGTTCCTTCATCACCATGAAAACACACACACACACACACAGACACACACACACAGACACACACAACGTAGTTTATTTAGACTCAGTCCCACACACACACACACACACACCGTCCTGCTGCCACAAACGCTCAGTGCAGCAACAAATGTGGATTAATCCGCCACTGAAAATAGGAAAAATAGTAATATTTGCTTAGAAACTACAGCGGCCAACTGAGCCTTTCTAAAAGAATGAAAGTATATGTTTGTTTTTAAAGATTTACGTCTTCATTGGGAACCAGTGGGCTCGGACCCGGGAGCCACGGACAGAGGAGGGAAGGTGTTGAGAGACGAACTAAAACACTGTCGGTTTAGGTCTTTTCATGGGATTTTGTTGACGATAATAAAGATATAGAAGAACCAGTCTTGTCCTTTAAGTCACTGGTTGCAACAAGTTAAACTGAGAAAACAAAATGGATGACAATTAAAACAAAGACACCATCACATAAACCCAAGAACACACTCTGGATGTTTCCCAGTAAAGAAAATAATGGACTGAGTGAAGGAAACGCTGCTCCAGTTCACAACGTGGTGTTCTTCGAATCCACCCCGTCCATTATACTCACACTGGAACACCACTTTGTTCATTCTCACCAACACGCGGGAGCTCACGCAGCTGCTTTTCTTAAATGCATTAAAAAAAAAAAACCTATACATTTCCCAGACCCTGACAAACGAGCAGCTCTGGGGATGAAGCCGTAGAACAGTCGCCCACTGTGCAGAGCAAAGCCCGAGGCCGCTCGCTCGAACGTAGATCCACAGATTTCACCCATACCGTCGTTATATACACGCGATTTCTCTTTGGGACACACACAGTGTTTCTACGCGTGGACGGACAGTGCGGTGAACGGGAGGTGCTGCCATGTCCCGTCTTCTCTCTTCCGTTTGCAGTTCGTTATGACAACTACCTACTTACTTTAAACCTGCAAACAGGAGTCCCTCTTTATAAAAAGGTAAACGAGCGGTAAAATGGCAGAACTGTCATGGAGAGAAGGTCTAAAATTAATGAGTGACAACAGAAAATTTTACACTAAGCAACTTTGATTGCTTGCTCGTTCAAAGGTTAAAGAACAGGAGCGTGCAAATATCATCGCTGATCCATGGAGGTGTTTTCTGTTACCAGCCGTACAAATTGTTTAAGTCAACACTGAAACTACATTTCACACTTTTAATAGAATTTTTTTAACCTAATAAAGCAGCATTTGCGTGTGTTGGATTGAACGGATTAGTCAGGTCTATCCTCTCTTCTGTTTGTTTAAAAACAACCTGCAAACTTGTTAAACTGGTTTTAGAATCACACTGTGGACGTCAGCGGGAGAAAAAAAAAAAAATCTTTGAAGTTATTATAAAAGTTTCACATCGATCTCAACAGTGTGTGTAGAAGTTTGCATGTTCCAGAATACATGTTTATTCTGTATTTTATTTTCTACAGTAGTAGCAGTACATGGGGTAAATGTCAAAAATAAAAAATAAAAAAGTTAGTCTCTTCCTCAAGCTCTTTTCTGGTTTCTTTTTTTGATGAGCAATAAACTTCGTGTCCACAAAACCAGGTTTACTCTTCAAAAAGTAGCGACATGAGTCGTAAAATCATAAACCAGCATTTAACTTAAACGGAATTTTTAAGAATGAATGCTGTTTATTAACAATCAGACATGGCATCATCCACATTTTTGAGACAGACAGGACGTAATTTGAGCAGTTTTAATGTCTTGTCCCTGGGACCAATACATCACGTCTGCGTAACATATTGTTTAGTTGTGTACATTAAGCAAAAAGTCCCATTTCCTTGTCCTGTGGTCGTCTCCAAAGCTTAAAGACAAACGAAGAAAAGCAAAGAGCAGATTTATGCGTGTGTGTGCACCCACCTGAGTTTCTCATGACATATTTCTCCCTTGTTTCGTGGCCGTGTGAGCCTTTTACCGGCTCTTTATCGGAGGCCTAAAAGATGATCAGACTGTCTCACACATGAGGCCAAATCAGAAAATACACAGACAGACAATCGGCTGGTGTGATTCGAGGTGTCGCGCAGGCGAGACCGACAGCGTGGGGTTTTCATTTTTAAGCTGCGGATGCGCAGAGTCAGCAGCATTCATGCAGAGAGTCATTTGTGGTGGTAATCAGCTCGACCATGCGGTTAATCATGAGGCTGGTTAATTGCGCGTCTCGTTAACGGGATCGTGTAGGATTAAACGTGGCTGGAGCCGGTCCGTTTGCCTCGACGGCCCTTTTGATGGACTGATTGTCATGCAACAGAACTTGCCAGACAGGAAAGATAAGAAAAGTATCCATATCAAATTTGAAAACCGTACTACAGACTGAAATTGACTCAGACTGAGGATAAGGATCAACAAACGCAGCATTTCTGCCACATCTTGAAGGGATTTTTTTTCTAACATCAATTATCCGATAGGTAGATTATCCCTTTTGGGATAATGTTGGGCTGACTGGCTCCTGGAATGGTGAAAGTGATGATTAGACGGTCAGAGGGCAGAGTCACGCAGCCCTGACACACACACACACACACACACACACACACACACACACACACACACACACACACAATCAAAATTCAACGGCACTGGGACGTGGCGTTGACTTGATCCTGAGCGCAGGGCTGCAACTAGCGATGACGTTCATTAATCACTTCATCTCTCAGTTATTTTTCTAAATGAAATCGATTCAGCTACTAAAATGAAATGCTAAAATTTTATGTAGGATCTGATTCAAAAGTAAAAGGCAGCTCGTCCAATTTAGAGAAACAAAGCAAATATTCTTGTTGCACTGATCAAAAGAAGAAGAAAGAAAAAAAAAAACCCACAATCAGCTCTAGTCCAGAAATCAAGCTGATATCCAGAGTACAAAATCAAATGTAGATTAAAAACCAGAACTGTTTAAGGACGTGACAGTTTTACAGACCCCGGGGTTTTCCACCACTGTGGAGGTTATGGTAGCCTCTCTATGAGACCTCTGCAAAACACAGGACATGAGAAACCACTTTGAAATCATGACATTAAACCTGCCAGCGTTCAGAACCACTTCACTGAAACTAAAAGCTCTTGGAAGACAGGCCACCTCTGTGTGCTTTACAGGCCGCCTGCCGCCGATTAACACACCGTAAAAGCCCCGCAGCGGAGTTGTGACAGCGCCCTGCCGGAAACACACGTTCACTCATTAAGCTCAACTGGTGGGGCTATGGTGTTACATAACATCGAGTGTGATGTGTTTCATAACACATCCCAGGCGCGCTAATTAATGACACTGGCGTGACTGGCCCGCCAGCGGAGGACGATGGCCGCCTCGTCCCTGGAAGCACCTTTGATCGGTTTGAAGGAAGAGTTTGACTTTTTTTTTTTGGGAAATGCAGATATTCGCTTTTTTTGTGAGACGAGAAGACTGACGCGCCAAATATCGGCTTTCTGTGAGCGCAACGTTTCATACGAACAAACGTCCCCGTGAACAAAACACAGGCCACACATGCAGCCGGTGCCGCCTCTGATATAAAATAACCCCCCCCCAATCAGTTGGATTTGTGGGGGGGGGGACAATGTGCCCCATACAGGACTTGAAATACACATAGTGTATGAACATGTCTATGCATTTATACTTTCAAAGAGAGAATATTGAGTATATTGTGCAGAATGCGCACAGAACAAACAAACCAACACCCGTTCTACGGCTTGACACCAGGAGGACACATTTAAATCAAATGACAGGTTGTAATTTCCCGCTTATATAAAAAAGGATTTTGTGTCGAATTCCTCCTTCAAACTGTCGGGTGACACCGTCACTCTCCGCCAAGTGCCAAGACCTAGAACCAACACGGATTTGTTTCTTCTCATGCATATTCTACACCGTATACAATGTACTTCTCTCTTTTGGCTTTAAAGATAGAAATAAAACATATAATGGGATGGGATTTGGATGGTCAGGCTGGCTCTTTTCCCGGTTTCCAGTCTTTGTGCCAGACTAAGATAACTGTCCTGGCTCTAGCTCCATATTTCGCCTACAAAACGTGAGGAGAGAGAGAGACTAAAGATCTCTCTCAGTCTTGCTGCAGAACGACTCAAACTGTGAGACCTTCAGTTCCCGTGTGTGCGCCTGACATCTGATAAAAGCACATTTCAAAAGCTGAATCTGTATGTGAGAGTCCAGAGGTTCAGTTCCACCCGAGGTCAGACATTTGCTGACTTACTCAAAACGAGCAGAATGTAAAATGAACCATAAGGATGACGCAACACGGGGCCTGCCGCCTTGTCCTTGTTTGCTACCAAAGCAAACTCTGGCGCAGCTTGTAATATCTAACACGTTGCCGTCAGTGCCAAGGCAAAGAGGCAGGAGGCAGCGGGGAGCAGCCGGAGGGGCTCAGCCGATTCTTCATCCAGTCAGTCAAAGGGGGGGGTTGAGAGTTTGAGCTGCAGACAAAGTCTGGTGTTTTAGATTTTCATATAACTACATGTCAGCAGAGGATCAAGAGGGACTGTGTGGAGGCGCTTGAATCGATAGTTTTAAATCTGCCCATGAGTTCGTTCCATCGACATGAGGTTGTGCCTGTGTCCATCTGGGACTAACCGTGGGAGTGGAAATCAGGCCTGTGCACATGAACCAACTTCCACAAGAAGTGAGATTGTTTTTTTTTGTTTTTAAACAAAAAAAAAAAAAAAAAAAAAAGGTCCATTTTCGGCATTTTTGCTTTTATTTGACAGTCAGTTTAGAGGAGGACGGATGTGCACACACACCTTTATAAATCTGACGGATTGAAGCACGGATGTAGAGTTTTCTATCTGTCTATGGGTGAGTTTTACATATCGGATCCAAACTGGGTTAAGACGTGTATGAAAATCAACAGCGTCCTTCGCCAACCAGATAAGACCCGTAATGTATCGGAGATATAAGTTGTGCAGCTTGCAGAGTGAACGTCAACCAGTGCATCTGTAGCGCAGCCGCTCCGGCTCCTTTTTCCATCTGTTTGCGGGAGAACATGCGAGACTGTGCAGCATGCCGCATGCAGTTGAAGAACAAAAAGCCACTCTGTGCCGTTCGGCGGCCTTACCTTCACTTTATGATGCACCAGGGCGGCAACTATTATCGTTGCCAGGCCGAGTGCTATGAAGCCGTACTGCATGTACTCCATCACAGCAGGCAGAACAACCAGGTTTGTGTGGAACGTGTTGAGGACAGGGCCGTCTATATACCCGCTCTGTGGGGGGTGGCAATAAACAAACAAAGGTTGTGGTGTGTTACAGTATTTCACAATTGCTTTGGCTCAGTTTTCTCTCTCTCCACAGAATCAATGTGGGTTATATAATCCTTGAGGAGAAGACCACTGCTGACTGTTGTGATTATTCGATGAGGACGGTTTCATTTTACGCTGTGAAAGTGACTAAAGATCAGTGATTTACACGCAGAACGTTGCCGTGCTCTGGCTAAACTCACTTTCTTACCACCCTTGACGGAGATGTTTTCGTTTTTGGTTTCTGTGTGAGATTTTGAGGCCAAAATTCTGACTGGAACATTTTGGTGTTCGGCGGTTTGCAAATTCTTTCAACTCTTGTTAAAACTGAGGCAAAGCAATTGTAAAATACTATAAAAAACAGAGAGGCACATTAAGATCTGAACAGCAATGACATAAAAACAGGGAAAACACTGATCAAACACTGGTGACATAAGAAATGGAGAAGCAAGAACCATTCATGTGCATATATAATAAGGAAGGCTCTATAAACAAACTTCAAAACTCTTAATGGCAGAGATGTATGTCAGTAACGGACCTGCAACAACTTACCTCCTCAAACCAGATCATGGGCATCACCACCTCCGAAATCTTGCCAGTCTCTCTACAAGGACAAGAACAACCCCACCTCAAACTCCCAGGCTACACAGCGTGTGGTAAGAAAAGCAGGAAACAGTAAAACGGTCTATAGCGTGATGAATAGACTTCAGCACAATACTTCACACATGTTAATGGCGTTGACCATAGCTTAGGGAATAACTTCCTTACGTAATTCCTGACACTCTCTTCATGTAAAGATTGAGTTGCAGACGGATGGCCACGTTCAGGGGGACACCTGTTTGCTGGAGAGACACGCACAAAAGAAGAAGAAGAAGAAAAAAAAAAAAATTTAAAAATCTCTAATGGAGAATAAAAAAAAAAAACCACTTCAGTGTCATCATTTTAAATAAAGAGACAATTACGCCTCAACTAGAGAATTGGAACATTTAAACTCCAGCCAACTGTGTAAAAAAATGCTCCATTACAGGACAGGGCAAACAAAAGCAGGATATCCTCACGTGAGGGGCTTTCTTTTGGGGGCCATCTTTAGATTTTAATGGGACAACAAATCAGTTTTAGCGTCCCCCAAGGACTCCATTGTCAAACTGGCACACCAGGAAAAACAAACAACAAGTGAGATGTCACGGTGAACTACAACACATCTGTACAAAATATCAAGGCGCTCTGGACCAAAGTGGTGGACCAGCAGACCCCAAACACCCCGAGCACCCGTGTGGTTTCTTCTGGCTCCAGGCTTTCGACCAGACTTTGGAACCTGCAGGGATTTGCGGCTGGCTTTCTGTTACTTAACCTGCCGTCCTCGGTAGAAATGGGGTTGACAAAATGACAGAAACACCCGTCAGACTTACGCAATACAATGCAACCGCTGCCTCCGAATGATCGTAGAATTTCAACAAGGACTGTTGTATTGGACTGAGTTGGTTTCGTCCGGGTGTATCTGATAAACCGCCAACCGAGTGTGTGTGTGTGTGTGTGTAAGAGGTAACCTGAATGTCCTATTTTGCATTTGGTGTTTTAACGTCTTAAACCTTTCCAAAGTGAGTTATTTGGCAGGTAAACAGGGGACATGCACAGAACAAAACAAGGTAAAAAAGAAGACCCTACATTTCACAGGAGCCAATACTGTTTGAAAGTGGAGACTGCTTCACATACAAGTTCGTCCAAGGCCTTGATGAATTGCATCGTAAATACTCAGAGTCAGGCTTTAATGTGATCCCGAGTGTTTTTCTGGCAGAACACACTGTGACTCAGATCGGTCCAGATCTTCAGCTCCGACCCCGAGAGCTGAGGTCACTAATCACCGGGGTGCGTTTTCAGTACCTGACAGCGGGGTTCGGATTCACCAAAAGGTCTCCGCTTTCCCCAGATTGTCTCCGGGCTAGAACGACCGTTTCAGCAATGGATGACTGAGCGGCTCGCTCCAGCCCACTTTCTGGCTCACTGTGATCAAAGCAAGCTCATCCATGTATGTTATCCTCGTACGGTACTTGGCAATCTTGAACTACTGCAAATCGTGAACAATATAAAATGCTTCTGGTGTAAAGGCCATGGACACTTTCATAACCGTTCTCTTCCAGCTCATTCGTGCTAAAATGCTTCCTCAGGAATTTGCCCTTTCAACTACACAAATCCTTAGACCTCGGGCAAGCGAGAGCCGGAAATCAACCCTTTACTGTTCGAACCTGCAGGAAATGAAATGTCATCCAGCCCCCAGAAGACATTTTCTACAGTAGCACTTATTGTGTCGGGCCACTTATTCCATAACAACAGGCTGCCACATCACTAGGGTGTGAGGTACGCTCTGTTAAACACTGCAAAAAGTCGAACGGCGGTAGCGTTCAAAGAGGAACGACAAAGCACCTAACATACATTACACCGGATCTGCCGAGCTGTCAGGATTTTAACTGGTGTGCGACTGTTGATTTAAGGATCTAGATCCCCCCCGTAAAGATGCACGGTGCCCACCTGCCGTGAGCGCACAGCAAAGTCGGAAGGGGTGACGTTAATGCGAGCAGCGTCACGTCCGGCACTAACGCGACAAATGCAGTGTGGCCCGTAGCTGCGTAGGCCTTCGTAGTCGTACATAAACACGTAGGATAAATACACACAGTATGAATGAGGGCCAAAGGAAAAGTCACACCGTCTGACCGAAGATCTTCGGTGTGACAGAGTCGCGTTAGAGGGAGAGGATCACACAGGTTACATTCAAGAGTAGGTGAAAGCTTTTACCCTGTAATCAATCAATCAATCATTTTTAAAAAACCAGGGCTGCCGCCCTGACTGAGCGCTTATGGGGAGCTTGATACGAGGAGCTGACTGCAGAAGTAACGTGAATTCAATGTTCGATATCCACAAAAAGGAAACCGGGGCCATACACACATTCACATCTAAAGAGTCAGTTTACTATTACTAATTGTTTTCAAATACTGAAAACATTACCTATCATGATGCTGCAGAAGGGAGCTTTTTTTTTTTTACCCCCCACCCTCCTACTCATGCATCCTAGATTGTTAAAGCTGTCTATATTTTTGTGTAATGTCCGGATGCCTTCCGACTGAAGATGCGTCCTGTAACAAAGTGACACCCTAGAAAAAGACGGATGCAAAACGCGCCCTGCTCGTCATGTCTTCCATCAAACTCTCTTCTCTGGGGGGACGTTTTTGCTCAGTGCGTTCACACGTCAGCGTTCAGTTCTGGACATGTGGCTCGGATAAAAAAAAGTTAATGTGGGCTGAATTCAGGAGGGTCGACCGAGGACAAAAGGAGAGGAATGCAGCTGCTGGTGGTGCCAGACGGCGGCGATAACAGAGGTGCGGTGAAAAAACGCTGACGTATGACTGACATGCTTGGCCTGCATTTAAAAAAATGGTGCTCGCTATCCCCCGGCAGTCGCAGTTTCTGACAGCTGTGCACCTGGAACTCCCACGGGCTGGGGAGCGCGTACACTGTAGGTCTATGTCTCTGACACACTGAGGTAAACAGCTGTAGACCACTGTTAGTCCAACGCACCTTATTTGACCCAAACACTGAAGGTCCTGGATGAAAAAGATTAAGCCTAAATAACTGATACGCTATAAGCGAGAGATTAACTGGGAGAATGCGCCTGACGTGGGATCAGCCGGAGAGAAGACCTGTCAGTCTGCAGTCATGGGGACCACAGAAACACTCACACGTGATCTTGGGTCAAACTGCCGCCTGAAGGCCTCGTCTACACTCGGCCAGAAAACAGACAGGATGAATTCTGTTCCGACCGATGGAATTAACGGTTATGTTGAAACAGCCGACGCGACCGGCCGCCGCCCTTCCTCATTTTAATGGGTAAACGCGACGTTCGGCGCCGGCTAAAACTCAGAAGTTGTCAGCCCCCTTGAAGCGCCAGAGTTGAGCAACCCTGTGCATTTTCGCCAACCTCGGCGTCTGAACCGATTTTCACATGCACTGTGTGGAACCCAGCTGTGGCACAGGAGGGCAGTGATGTAGGTGGGGAAGGGATCAGATTTCTGATTGGCTCCGTTGGAGCCGATGCTGATCCTCAGAGTCAGTGCGGTACCGGAGTTTAGCTGAAGGGCGGCCGCGGTGGCCACAAGCGACAGATGATGAGGCGAGACAATGGTAAATAGTAAAATGTAGTGCGACAGTAGTAGTATAAAAAGAATCATCGAGTCCGCGGACTGACTCGGTGCTGTCGATCTCACGAGTGTGTCGTGACAGGCCGAGTCACCCTCTAGCCGCAAAAATCCTGAGTGTGTTGAATTGAGCGGGAGTGAATTTACTGCTCATAAATTCCACTGTTCATATGGAAGATAAAGCATGTGCTATTTCCTGTTTTCAGAGGTCTTGCTTTAAAAGTCACCCCCACTTTGGAAACCATTGAACTAGACACACAGGGAATCTCAGCTGTAGGGCGGAGAAGTCACAACCCCTTTGGGTCCACGTTTTTCCTTCCCATTTGTAATAACCTCATTAAATCCAGCACCAAGTGATTTCCCTTAATTATTAACCCGATACCAATCTAGACCTGCTGGATTCAACTGAACACCTTACTCTCATCTACCTGGAAACACCTTACGAGCTTTAATCCGCACGGCAAAACTGATAGCGAATGTTATCGGGACTGATTTTTATTGGAGCCATTGAACGTTTCTAAAAAGCCCAATTTCCAATTACCTTATCAGACCGCGGGTCACAGGCAACGTAATTCACCGCTGATGAGGTTTACACAGGCAGAGTTGCATAATGAGCTGAATCACAGCAGGGTTACATCAAACTCATCAGTCCCTGGTGTTTGTAGCCTATTCAAACGCCAATGAAATTATCATCAGTGCACTTTTACTGAGTTATTGTGCGGTAATAAAATCAGTTATCGTTGAGTTCATGTTTTGTAAAAAAGGGACCTTACCTATGACTTTTCCACGAAGGAAAACAAACATTAACTTCAACCCTCCGTCTCTCAGTTTATTTATGGTATCACCACTAGGTCAACGCCAATAAACATGATGACACTGATAATCGGTTTGACATAGTGACAGCTGGAGGATCGGAAGAAGAAATGGTTACCAAGAATCTGGGGAATGCATTATGTCAATGAGTGTCCTCACAAATAATGTAAGACAAGTACGTATTATGAATTCAGAACATACACTCAGCCAGCAGTTTTAGGCAAACGTGGCCAAAATGAGTGCAGGCTAATACAACAATCCTGCCGGCCTATCATGAGAGTTTGTAATGTCCCTTTTTTGTTACCTCCGCCGAGGAGGTTAACGATTTAACCCGTGCCTGTTTATTTAGTGGCAGGATTCTGTCTACCCCATTTACATCAATAAGGACAGACTAAATATTAGAAAAACCTCTGAGTATGAAGAAATACGACAACTGCGGCCTGCAAAAATGCCCAACGTGTCTCTAAAAAAACAGCTTCAAGGAAAACTAAACATTACCAGCTTCACCAAGGAGGATTTACCGCAGCACTGTTGCATTAGACTGTATTCGTTTTTAGCTCGGTGTTCCTAATAAACTGACAACTGAGTGCAGATCGACACAAGTTTAGGGATCCTGCCCTGAGGCACGTTTAAAAAGAGCTCATACAAGTATTTAAACAACAACAACAACAACAACAACAACAACAACAACAACAACACCTTACGAGCTTTAATCCGCACGGCAAAACTGATAGCGAATGTTATCGGGACTGATTTTTATTGGAGCCATTGAACGTTTCTAACAACCGTAGTCTCAGACAAAAGCCCAATTTCCAATTACCTTATCAGACCGCGGGTCACAGGCAACATAATTCACTGCTGATGAGGTTTACACAGGCAGAGTTGCATAATGAGCTGAATCACAGCAGGGTTACATCAAACTCATCAGTCCCTGGTGTTTGTAGCCTATTCAAGCAGCAATGAAATTATCATCAGTGCACTTTTACTGAGTTATTGTGCGGCAATAAAATCAGTTATCGTTGAGTTCATGTTTTGTAAAAAAGGGACCTTACCTATGACTTTTCCATGAAGGAAAACAAACATTAACTTCAACCCTCCGTCTCTCAGTTTATTTATGGTATCACCACTAGGTCAACGCCAATAAATATGATGACACTGATAATCGGTTTGACATAGTGACAGCTGGAGGATCGGAAGAAGAAATGGTTACCAAGAATCTGGGGAATGCATTATGTCAATGAGTGTCCTCACAAATAATGTAAGACAAGTACGTATTATGAATTCAGAACATACACTCAGCCAGCAGTTTTAGGCAAACGTGGCCAAAATGAGTGCAGGCTAATACAACAATCCTGCCGGCCTATCATGAGAGTTTGTAATGTCCCTTTTTTGTTACCTCCGCCGAGGAGGTTAACGATTTAACCCGTGTCTGTTTATTTAGTGGCAGGATTCTGTCTACCCCATTTACATCAATAAGGACAGACTAAATATTAGAAAAACCTCTGAGTATGAAGAAATACGACAACTGCGGCCTGCAAAAATGCCCAACGCGTCTCTAAAAAAACAGCTTCAAGGAAAACTAAACATTACCAGCTTCACCAAAGAGGATTTACCACAGCACTGTTGCATTAGACTGTATTCGTTTTTAGCTCGGTGTTCCTAATAAACTGACAACTGAGTGCAGATCGACACAAGTTTAGGGATCCTGCCCTGAGGCACGTTTAAAAAGAGCTCATACAAGTATTTAAACAACAACAACAACAACAACAACAACAACAACAACAACAACAACAACAACAACAACATTTAACTGTAAAAGCAGGATCCAACCTTTCGCCCACATTCGATCTGATGTCGTTCTCTAAAAAAGATAAAAACTTAAGACTTGACCATGACACACAATACAAAGTTTGCAAAGTTTGCATTAGATGAGATGTTATCAGTCAATCCGTCGGACTTCTGGTGAAGATGGTCAAGCTTCAAGGACAAGGCTGACGACAGGGGCACTAAAACAATCTGATGGCACCTGATATACTGTTTTTCACGTTCCCTCTAGACAGCCACTCGTCCTATCACAGCATTTTGTATAAAGTGCAGTTTTTCCTGGTGGGTCACCTTCATTTTCCTCTTCACTCCAAATTCTGTCATTGCAGAGGATAAAGACACGAACTTGTGACTTGAACTACCTCAGTAAAGGCTGCGGTTTTAATCTGTTCCCAAGCTCAATCACTTCCTACTTCACCTTAGTGTGTGTGTGTGTGTGTGTGTGTGTGTGTGTGTGCCCGTGTGTTTTCGTGCGCACTCACCGGGTGGATGTCTATGAAGAGGCCATGCTCTTCCTCATTGGGACGGAGGCCCTCCACATAGTCCAGGAGCACGGGATCAGCATTAAAGAAGTGAGGATGAGAGATGAAGACTGGAGAGTCTGTGAAATGGACACGGAGGGAGACAGTCCATCATTTGAACCACAATGAAAATGAGTGAACCACCACAAACGATGAACCATCAGGAATAAGTTGGTGTTAGTACTGAACCTCCTACCATTGATTTTTTTTTTTTTTTTTTAAAGCGTGTGTCAGCGAGTCGACGCCCAGAAAATGAATCAATAATTTTGATTGATCATTGAAGTCATTTATCAAGCAGAAATACTGTCTCTGTTCTACGAGGGCAAAATGAAAAATCTTTTGAGTTTTGACCTTTTGTTCAGACAAAACAAGCAAACATTAAATCGCGATGTCAATTTTCTGACATTTTATTGACAAAATGATTAATGAATCAATTAGACATTTTTCCTGACCGACATGAGGATGAAGACTTACTCTCATTTTTTTTTTTTTTTTGTCTTTGAGCAGAGCCATAGTATACGACTAGGACATGAAGTAGGTCATTTGATGGTCATGAATACTCACTGTGGCGACAGCTGCTGACATTCAGCAGGCCGGACTGTCTACAGGGGCAGAAACCTTCATTGGGGGCGTACTCTGTCCCGTTGGCGAACAGGGTCTCGGGTGCAACATATCGATATAGAGGGATACCCTTAAACTCACCAGGACGCTGGTAAACGAGCTCCATAGATCTGAAAAAAAAAAAGGAAAAACAGTTCAGTAAGTTTGCGAAGGAACTGTGAGCGAATTAACTGAAGAAAAACGGTCAAAAATCGCTTACCTGCAGGCGTCAGGGCTGTAGAAAGGCAAGGTGCTCTCTTTCGTCATGAAGGGAGGCCACATCTGGCCAGCCGTTCCATTGATCATGTTACACTGAGGAGTCCTCCAGTAGCTCAGCTGTTAAACAGAGAGGACAATCAGTTGGGTATGAAAAAACACGGACAGGAGCAGTAAAGACGAGACCCGGCGGGCGTTGGGTTGACAGCTCACCTCCGTCAGGCCGTTCCAGGAATCAACTTTATGAACTTTCCTGATGTCGTCTTGTCCGGTGAAGATGGTGAACAGACCAGTGTTGGAGTTGTTGAACTAAAAGATCAACATGAACTCCATTAGCTATCTGCATGAGCTTATTCATTTTTGACCGAAACAAGTGAAAAATAAATCATCCAAACATCTCCAGACTGGACTCAGCAGATATTGGGCATTTTTGCCTGATAAAAGGACTCAAACAATTCATTGGCCAAACAACAATTGTCAAAATTTCTGTTGATTAAATTTCTGCACATGAGCTACTTGACCCCTTTTTTTGTCTTTTTTTTTTTTTCGGTGCGAGTACAGAACATCTTCCAAAACGCTGTTGCCCAGTTGTACACAGCTTTGGTCGACTTTCTTCGAGCATTTTGCAAGTCTCCACGTTGCCCTCCCTGGCATGGAAACCATAAACCTCCACTCCTAATGATCATGACAAACCATCTCAAAACACTCACTTCAGCAAAAAGGCCAAACTTTCCCGTTGCGGGCAGCATGCCGGGCAGGTACTTATTGAGGAAATCGACCAGTTTGCTGTCATAACCCCACATCAGCTCCCCCACCGTCTTGGTCAGAAAGGGCCCCTCGTTGAACGTCTTGAAGGTGGCGCTGATCATCAAACGCACCGCGAACGGCAGGTTTTCCATCATCACCGCTGCGCCCTGGGGACGCAGACAGGAGTGAGGAAGCGGACGAACGCAGGGGTTTGCGAGTCACTTGGCTGGAAGATGTGTGTCGAGCGAGGGGGTAAAAACAGCGTCTTACCAGCACCAACATGTTTGGAATCGTGACGACGTCAGACTCGTTCCCCACAGACATGGAAGGCTCGAAGTAGTATCTTCTGTACTCCCTGTACGACACCGTATCGTTGTGATGAAAGGTGATGTTGTCTTTCTGACAGCGTTTTCTGAAAGAGAGAAAAAAATAAAATAAACAACATGTACGCACGCCCTTGTTCTTCAACAGTCCTGGCAGACCTGAGAGCCGAATCTGCGGTTCAAGGTACAGAGAGTCCTACTAATGTGATAAAGTGATAAAGAAGATGAAGGGAGATAAGGTAGAGACAAAGAGGAGAGAATAAACCACCTCACTAGTTGCTGGAAAAGAAAGTCAGTTGGGGGGGGCAGTTTGTGAAATCCTCAAACTGGCACCAACAATCATGTTCCGCAGTCGATGCCCGATGTGGACGTTAACCGAAGCTCCCGACCTGCGCCCGCGGGGCTTTATGCACTGCTGCCACCTGATTGGCTGACTGGATAAGTGCGTGAAGGTGTACAGGTGTGCCCAATGGTGCCTCAAGGATTGTCCAAAAGGCAGACCCGAGGGGGTTAGGGCTGCACCTCCATGAGGTTGTTGGACTTTTGACAGACTGAGAAAAAGTAGTAGTAGTAGTAATAGTCAAAATTGATGCAGCAGAGGTCGAGAGCCTGACTTAAGTAAAAGAAGAAAACAAAAAACTCCCAAAGTATGTAGACGTAAAACACTGTTAAAGTAGCGCCACCGAGGGGTGGGAGGGCGTATGTCACAAGGTTAACCTTGGGCAGAGAAGCGTCGCTGGACGGCCAGAGACACAACTCTAAGCTTTTTTCATTCTATAAGCAGTTTAAAAGTCCTGATTCTGAAAAAAAACAAAACACACGCCACCGGGCTCCGAAGTGCTTCCCTCTGAACCTAGAACAGTTGATGAAGGGCCCCAGTGAGGTGAGAGGCGACGTGGCAAGTCCGCAAGAATCCGTTATGAGATCATTCTGCTCCTGCTTGGAGCCGGTTTGAGTCCACACCCCTCTGTGGTTAAGAAAAAATTTTTTTTTTTTAAATCCACTTCAACACATGGTGCTCTAGGACGTGGTGATTAATGTTTTCACGGTGAAACACAGAGAAGGTACCTGTCCACCCCCCCCAGCCCCCACTGTTATACATAGGGTATGGTTATGCAACAACTCTCTGTTTTACTGCATCCCACTGCGTCACTAGTAAAAGGTTCGGCTGCCCGACTGACCTACATATTTGCCAGGAGGGCACATTGTGTTCCTAAAAAACGAGCCAATCAGACACCAAGGCACAGCTCTGCTCTGCCGAGGCAGGAGCCAATAGGCAGCCTGGATGATGTTTTCACGCTGGAGAACAGAGACTGAAGACTGAAAGTCCGAAGCTGGGTCGAAATGTGTTTCGGGAGAGTGGTCCCGGTGGACAGGGTGGGCAGAGCAGAGAGGAGTCTTGCAACACGTCCCGCGGGTTGCAGGACAAAGTTTGCTGATAGGGAAACAGATGGTTCAGCTTGTGACCTCGGGGAGGTCCCGGCCGTTTATCTAGACCCCGTACCTGTACACATAGGGTCCTCGCTGCTCCACCATGGGCTTCTCTCCCTGCAGTATCTCCTTGGGGTTGAGGATGTGGAAGAAGTAGACCGACATGAAGAAGGGCACTGGGATGTCCCTCCACATGGTGTAGGACAGATCGTTCTTTGGGTCGATCACCGTGTTCTGGCATGAGAGGGATCAGAGGAGAAAAGTCAGTGTACGGAACAAAATGGGGTCGCAACCGCCACCAATTTCCATTATCACTTCATCTGCCAATGAACCATTTTTCCAGAAAATGGCCAGAGAATAGTCAGAATTGTCACTGACCCACTGATCGTGACAGCTGTAACAGAACTGAGCAGACATACATCAAACGTAGTTTTTTTTACATTCACAGATAAACCATGAAGACCGGGGTTCCCCCTGCTCGCGCCCAACAGTGTCACGCGTGTGACTCGTAGACCGCGCCATCCTCTCACGCGAGGCTCCTCGGGATCAGGTGCGGACGCCGCGGCGCTGGGTGCCGGCGCCGGCGTCTCCCCCTGTCCCCCCCTGTCCCCCGACACCTGCGTTCTGTTGGGGCGTAAACGCCGGTAGGAAGTGGGCCCGGTGGACGGAGCTCAGCGGGACTGGGGAAAGGTGGATGCCCGGCTCGTCGCTTCACTGCCACTAAAAACTTTTGCCGGTTTTTTTTTTTTTTCTTTGGTTGAATTCACCGACTGTTTAGTTTATGAGACAGTGATGAAAGCAGCTCCTCCGGAGACCACCCGAAGTTCCGGGGACAGATTGCAGAAGGGGGCCGCCGCGGCACGATGTCAACACTTCAACGTGAACGCACATAATGAAATCAAAAGGATTAAATCAGCCTCCGTTTCTCAGGGAATGGGAAACAGTCCCAGTCGGACCATTACACCAGAAAGGAGCCGCCACTGTGCGATGTCTGCCTCCCGATCGTTCATCCGAAGTTCGGCTTTGCGAGCGACCGCTGGGTTTTGCTCCCCCGTTCACTTTGCCAGTCTCCTGCCTTGTTTTCCTCACCTGGCCGGTCGAAGCCCCCGGAGACTTCGGCCGAGATTAAAACCCTAAACAGGCTCGGCCCGGCGCGTCAACAACACCGGTTGTCCGTGTCAGGACGCCGCTTCTTACCTTCACTATCTGGTCGTCGATGACTATCGGTCCCACGAAAGAAAGCACCGTCCCGAAAACCACGGCCAGGACACCTGCCACCACGAACGCAACCGCCGCTTTGGATCTACTGATGGCCATGGTTTGTCAGCGTCAGCCCGGAGTCGAGCGTTGTTGTCCCGGGGAAGCCTGCGTTATGTCCGGAGAGCGCGACGGCGGAGCAGAGTCGGCGAACCGTGAACGAGCGCGGCGACGTTTCGGCATCAAACGCTTCTCGGTCCGAGCTACTGTCCGCGCTCCCGCCGCCACATCAGCGCCCCTGATCGATGCCGTTGACCGGCTGCCATTGTCCCTGGCATTTATAGCCCGAGGGGCCACGCCTCCGCAGATCCGGGGATTCTGGGAGTGGCCGCGCACTCGCCGCTCGGACGCGCTGACTCTCAGCCGTCGACGGCGGCGGTGGGAGGATCCAGACGCCTCACTGGGGTCGAAGACCCGGTACAAGCGTGTCAAAATAACTAAACAGCATTTAGTCATTGGAAGCGTGAGCTCACGTTCAATCAAAATCCTACATAAGTTAAAGTGAAAAGAAAAGTTTATTCATATCTATGGTTGGGTACGTAAGTATTTGGACAGTGACACCATTTTCGTGATTTTTCCTCCCTGCTCAACCACAGCGGATTTGAAACGAAGCCATCGAGCTGTGATTGAAGCGTGGACTTTCAGCTTTAATTCAAGGGCTTTAGCCAGAATACTGCATCAACCGTTCAGGAACTACGGCCATTTTTATGGCCTTTTTCTCCAACCTTTGGTTTTTGCTTTTGTTTGTTTTTTTTGGTTTTTTTTTAGTGAAATGTTGGATAATTTTACCTCTTTGGGCCTCGAACCGTCGTTTGAATGAAACCATGTGGGAAGAAACGTCTCTTTGGTGGAGCCGATAACAAATCATATACATGTGAAACACGGCCCTGGGCCCCAGCGAAGCACATTTTTTCCCTACAGAGTCACGAGGCCAGACGGTTGTAATTTATAAACGTATCTGTTTTTATTTAAAATCTTAATCTGAAAGGTATTTATATGTGGTGGGTTAGAAAGTGCAATAATTCTCTAATAGGCTCCCTTAGGATAAACGTGAGGGAGTACATTGACAGAAAACTCAAGTAAAGTGCAAGTTCCTCAAGATGTTACCTAAGTCTTTCCACCACTGAAGGAAACACCTGTGTATTTCTGGACACAAACAAAAAGCCTGTGAATGGTTCCAACCGAATGTCTTTTCACGTTTTTAGCACAAGACTGGGAGAAAAATGAGTAAATCGTGACAGCTGGTACGGGGGAAGGGACTAAAAAGAATAAGCCGCATGGATTATCACCTCATCGGCATGTTTTGTTTGACACCTTCGAACTCGCGATCCGACGCCGACCACCTATGCTCAACGGAGTGCCCCTTTCCGTTGCCGCCAAGGTCAACGCTTTCCACTCCCTGCAGCGGAATGATCGCAACTGAAATTGAATTCGCCAAGACAAGTGACGTAAAAATACGTCAAACCTGAGCTTAGAGCCAGCTCGGTACTCTGTCGCTTCGAACTTTAGTCGGTCGGTCGGTCGGTCGGTCAGTCAGTCAGTTAGTCGGTCAGTCAGTCAGTTAGTCGGTCAGTCAGTTAGTCAGTTATTTAGTCGGTCGGTCGGTCAGTAAGTCAGTTAGTTAGTCAGTCAGTCAGTTAGTTAGTCAGTCAGTTAGTCAGTTAGTCAGTAAGTCAGTTAGTCAGTCAGTCCGTCGGTCAGTCATTCAGTCGATCGGTCGGTCGGTCGATCGGTCAGTCATTCAGTCACTTAGTCAGTCAGTCATTCAGTCGGTCAGTCGGTCAGTCAGTCATTCAGTCAGTTATTCAGTCAGTTATTCAGTCAGTCAGTCAGCCAGCCAGCCAGCCAGCAGTGGAAGCTTTAAAAGCAATAGGTGACAGAGATGAGGGCAGAAGACAGGGACACAGCGTCAACAAACCACATGATTTAACAGACATAGATACAGTAATAATAAGAATAAAGTGAAATAAAATGGGATATGTGTTCAGCATCCCAACTGCATTTGGCAAGAAAGATAAAAGTACATTTACTGAAGTACTCGCACTTTACTTTAGTATTTCTGTTTTACGCTGCTTCATTTTCGACTCAGTCCTGAGTGAAACTTTGTGCTCTTCACTTGACTACATCCGTCTGTCTGCCGCAGCAACCAGCCACTTTGCGGATTCACATTATTCTTACAGAATATAAACAGTTGTTCTCTTATTCAACTGAGCTCCGGAATGCGCGACTTTAACCTGTAACAGAGGCCGACTTCACCGAAGCCACGGCCCTGGGTACTTCACCTCCGCCACTGCTCGCCGCAGTTTCCACAGTCGCTCGGCCTTCGGCGCCGTGGAGTCGCCGGTGAAACGGGCGTCGCGCTGCGGCCGCTGCAGTGGCCGGCAGCCCGACGCCCGCGGCTTTAGGCGCCCGTGGAAGCTGTGGCGCCACGGAACTGCGGCGCGGCTTCATCTTTTCTACTGCGCGCAGGTTGATAAACATGCAAATGTGAGTCCTCAGTAGGGTCTATTTGAATACACACACCTTTTTAGTGTGTGTGTGTGTGTGTGCGTGTGTGTGTGTGTGTGTGTTTGTCAATGTGAATAATTTACTTTTGCGCAAACAAAAACAAATAAAAAGCAGAAACTGTGTCTCTTAATAATCCAAAAACTGAAATTAAACAGGGGAAAAAAGAAAGCCTATGTACCCAGTTAGGACCTTACTTTCATAATTCTAAATGATCCGGATTTTGGGGTGACTTACTTTAATTATCTGGTCCTTCATTACCGCTGGTCCCACAAATAGAAGAACTGCTCCGAAGATCACCGTCAGAGCCCCTGTCACTATGAATCCAACGGCCACTTTGGATTTATTCATGCGCATGGTTGCTAATAAGGACCAGTCTCGCCTGATTAGAGAGGAAAAAAATCTGCCTCCGAGTCTACTGTGTTTTAAAAGTCCGACCGGGAACCGCGCCTGATGGATCGAGAGGGATCTGAGGTCCGGCGTGCGGGTTGTGTTTATACAGTGCTGCTGCACCCCCCCCCCCTCCCCCCAGTTGAGGGGCGTGTGTACATCTTGCGCACTTTTCTCTCAAAACCATGCAAATTCATGTAAAGTCACACTATAGTCAGATGACAGCGCCATTTGCCATTTTTTTTGTGTAATTTCGTTGTATAAATATGGCGCTGGTTTCATACTTAATGTATGAAACCAATGTAACGCCTACTGCTACTTCATAGTACAGTAGATACAGCGGAGGAAAACAAGACTGTGGGGAAAAAAGGGAGCAATAACTGGGAAACAGAAAGTTTTTATTTTTCCAGAAATCTGGATTAAAAACTGGGTAAAAAAAAAAAAAAAAGCCACTGTCCACTACCTGCTGAGCAGCAACCAGCAAGACAAAGACCAGCTGGTGGACATAGTCGAGCATTTAAGCAGCTAAAAGAGCCAGGTGTTTCCCCCCAGGAGCTGGTGGAGACCAAAACCGGAGGTAAAAGAGAGGGGGTGCTGGACTTAGATTCGTCAGGTGACACAAACACCAGATCCAGGTGAAAGGTCAAGCGGCTCTGCAACTGCTGGATGTTGAAATAAGCAGCTGTTTGCTCACTTTTTAAATCTGGCAATATGTCAATGTTGTGTTGACTCATGTCTCCAAGTGGTCCGATAAATCTGTTACCGCAGGTTTGGGTAGATGACCAGTTCGTGCTCGTGCTCACAGTTTGACGTCAATCACAGAAATGATTGATTGGCAGATGAGGCGGTTTAGGGATTAGGAGGAGTGAGGGAGGTGCGGGTCTCTCTGTCTTGCAGCATTGTTTGACCTCTCAGCGATGAAAGCAGTCAAAGAATCAGGTTTCCCAGAGTTGACCTTAACGCTAATTATCCAAAAGAAACGCTTGGTCATGGCTAAAGTCGTTCCCGTGGTGGTACAGCTACATCCCGGACCTCTGCAGTTCGATGGCTGACTGGCCATCAGAGCTAGGGATATCTCGAAGACGGAATTTATTCATAGTTCACACTCTGTGGATCCAACACATTTCCACCTATTGTCTTCATTAGGGTCATCCACGATAAAAAAGAAATAGGAAGAAATACTTGAAGCTGTTTTCCACTCACACCCTCGCTGCATGCGTCAGTAACTGATCGATGTGGGTTGGACGTGTGTTTTGAGACTGTTTATTCTTCTCTGCGTGTACGAGTAGACCGAAGCGGGCCTGATGAAGCCTGCGGTAAAACGCGTGGTTCGCACAGTTGCGTACGAAGTAAAGAGGAAGGCACGGGGCTAAATAAATGATAACTGGATTCGCATAGAACCTCTCATACAGAGATGCAGCCCAGAGTCCTAGAACAAAAACAGAAATGACCAAAATCTCGGCTAAAATAACTCTAAGACGTTAAGAACAATGACAAACGAGACTAAAAGTCTTCTTTCACCAAAAAGTTCAGGGAACTAGGGAACCGGAGGAGCTAAACTCAAGAACCGTTCGGAAGAACCACCTGGATTCGGCAAATTAGGCCCCTGACGGGTTAAAATACGATGCATTTGAAACGCAATTTTCACACATTAGAAACAACAACAGAGTGATTCTGTCGCTCCGTTGATTAACGGTTGTGCAACTTTAACGTTTGACTGACGCTTATGACTGGATGAAAGAGAGAAACACAGAGGAGGTAAAGGAGACTGAGGGGGCAGTTTGAAGAAGTGGTCCGACAAATAACCCCCCATAAAACGGCAAATTATCATCATTATCATCTCACTGATTAACAGTTCAGAGGTGGTGTCAGGTGGACTTTGTTACCTTTGGACCGAGCCAGGCTAGCTGTTTCCCCCCCTGTTTCCAGTCTTTGTGCTAAGCTAAGCTAACCGGCCGCTGGCTGTAGCTTCATGTGTAACGGACAGACACGAGAGTGGCACCAGTCCTCTCATCTAACTCTCCACAAGGAAGAGGATAAGCTTGTTTTCCAAAATCTTGAACTGTTCCTTTAAGTCTGATCGCTGAACAACTGCATGCAAACCAGCTTTTTAGAGGAATTAGGCTGGTGTAAATGAGGCACCTCATCCCGCATCACCACCTGGTTTTATCGGAGGAGAGCTACAGTCGGGTCTGATCCCCGAGCTGGCGCATCGGGGAAAGGAGTCGGCAGGCAGAGGTTAAGACCAAGGGGGTGGAGCGAAAGACACTGAGACAGCCTTCAAGTTAGGAGGAGATGAGAGCGGGGAGAAGTTTTCCAAGGTCAGCTCCGGATAGAAATTTGGACATTTGCCTTAAGTGAAGGAAACAGGACTGGGCGTTGTTCGTGGTTTGACTTCCAAACCAGAGAGTCAGGTTGACAATGACGCCTGTGTCTGCATGACACTGGCGGATGGGAAAACAAGGTTACCCCCGTGGTAGCTCTTGCTTTTTTTTTTTTTTTTTTTTATATACAGGGTGATCTGATGAGAGCAGGTCACAGTCTGTTGCACGGGTTGCCTCGGTACAAAAATCACACATTTAGACGACATTAGAACCTACAAAACTGCAAATAAAGGCTAAATATGAAATGGTGAAAGAGTAAAAAAGGTATCAAACCAGCATTAAATAATAATTCTGATAATCATCCTGTGATTGATGCATGTAGTCGAGAGGTATAACCGGGTACACTGTGGCTTCTCTGGCATATGTCTCGGCCCCGTACTGTGACGCCCCCTATGGGAAATCTGTCAAGTCTGAGAAAATAACCCTGATGATGGGACTTGGGTTTGGAGATAAATGTCAGCAAGTCATTAACGGAGGGTCATGAGTTTCTCGATTGGTACTAAGCCGTCAGCAAAAAATGAGTCAATCCCATATACATGCGAACAAAAGGCTCTACAGCAATTGTTCTTATTCGTATTGTTCTTATTGAGGGCTTATGACTGACCTGTAAATCTATGATAAATCATTAATTACAGCTTGTTAACCCATTTTAAACGATGCCCATCAGAAGGTGTCACCATCTTAGTTTTGGCGTCCTTACCCTGTATTTGGAGTTTTGCAAGTTTTAACGTTTAGCACGCAAACATTTGCTAATTAGCGCTAAACGCAAAGCAGAGCTGAGGCGTTTTTAACAAAAAAGAACAAGACAAATGACATTTTTGACCTGATGATGGAACTAGATGATTAGTTAAGGGATCAAAACGTTACTACGATTCGTCCTGAGCGGAACGTGGATATGTCTCGAAACTTTCACGGCAATGCATCTGATAGATGTCGAACTTTTTCGGTGAAGGCCACAAATGTCACCTCCCGGTGGCGCAAGAGGAGAAAAGTCAGCGCGTCATCAAAGTTATTAGGATTCATCATCCGGACACCACGAATGCGTGCGGGAAATTTCGGGGCAGAGATATTTCAGCGTGGACCAGCAGAGCGAAGGCGAAAAACTACCGCTTCACGTGGCGTCTGTGCATCCGTGCCTGGGGTTCCTTTCAGGCAGGGATCACATTGAACTGTAGCGTGGCGTTACATAATTATGGACCTTTTCAGTCATGCCAAATGTTTTCCTGCCGGTAACAGCAGATAAAGGCGCCTCTGTGAGACGATTAAACCGGGGAACATTTCCAGCAAGTGAAGATCGTGATTCTAGCCAGGCCTGGCTCCAGGAAAAAAACCAAACAAAAAAACGTTTAAATTCCTTGACCAGCGATGAGGTTCAATACCTCATATCTTTATTCATGGATTTGGTGGATTTGGATGATGAAGAGGTCCTCTCTTACTGAGCGTACACATGATTGCTTCATTCACATTAGCGGGCATGAGGCCACCACAGCCCCTCATCTGACTGCGCTGTGAAATCGGAAACCTCTCATCCTCAGACCGTTTTAGGTTTTAAAGGGCAAGACTTGAGATCTCACCCACATGCCTTCCTTCCTAAATGCTGATGCTAGCATTTGATGAAAAGGAAGTACAAACCACAGGGCCTTAAGCAAGCCCTCAACATCATGCGTTTCCCATGTGACGAACATGTGTCATTGGCCTGAAAAGTTGCGTCCACCTGTGGCAACGGGCCAGCTTCCGGGTTGCGCACAGGTTTCTCCTACAACCCATGAATCAGCCAAACCTCTCCCGGACTCTCTCACTTTCTGTCCCACCGCCGAACACGAGAAGCCAATTTGCTGCACATTACACACCGCCCCGTAAACGACAAGTGACATTCTTGTTTGTGAGGGATTTTTTTTTTTTCTTCTTCTTTCCTGAAATGCTCAGAGTAGGTTTTGCCGTTACCATGCTGCCATTGAACGGGTAAAAATGTAGATAGGTTCTGCAGAGCGTGATATTTTTAGATTGGTCTTACTTATGGTTTAATAGTTATAGACCAGTAGTTCCCAGTAGGGGAATGTAGTGTAACTAAGTACATTTACTGTACTTCATTACAGTTCTGAGACAGTTGTACTTTACTTGAGTATTTCCATTTTATGCTACTACAATTCAAAGGGAAATATTTTCCTCCACTATATTTAATGACTGTAGTTTAGTTACTTTTTTCTTTTCAGATTTAACACATGATCAGTATCTAAAGCACCAGACACACACTCAAAGATTAAACCAGTGACTTCCAGCATTTACGGCTTTTGACCTCTTCCAAAAAAATCAGTATCTAGCTGTGGCTCCTTGTTACTTTTCAGATGTTTACGAGTTGTTATCAGTGTCAGTATCAGGACTTGGTTTTTCTTCTTTCTTCTCTCATCAATCGTCTCGCGACCTTTTTATCTGGTGACCCGGGGGGGGGGGCATACAAGGCATAAAAGAAATACCTGTCACAATTAGTTACTAGTGGTTCGTCATGTACACCCAGGGGAGGTGTGTCTGTTATCCAGCCTACCCCCATTGACATAAACGGGGTGGACAAAACAATAGAAACACCCGTTGGCGCCGTTCGCCAGCACCACAGACCACATCCTCTAGCACGATCGTGCGGTTGAGCCAACGCGTCTCTGAGCGTGACAACCGTCGCGAAGGAGGATCTGCTGCAGGACCGTTGGATCAGACTGCATTCGTTCTAGCTGGGTGCTCCTAATAAACTGGGAACTGAGTGTAACTTGGAAATGAGGCGCACGGTTTCGTACCATAACGATACCAGATATGATAATAATAACATTCAAAGTAGACGGTTATAAGTGTGGTCACGTGTCAGAAGGTGATAACCGCCCTCTGTGTTGCTGCATGTGTTGGTCTTATACCTGTACTCTCATCGGGCCGTTTGATTTTCTTTCTTTACGTGTTAATTCGGTTTTCGCTCCGGGCGGAGACGAGGCCAGCGGAGGCTGTGCAGCGAAGGGGAAGGGTCTCAAGCTGCTCCGTCTCTGCTGACACCTGTCCTCCGACGTCCCCCGAGCGGGTGGACTCTGAGTTTGAGCGGCGGCGGCGGCGGCGTACGTACACCCGAGGCAGGTGACAGATGTGACACAGGCAGTTTTTTTTGGTCTGCCGAGTTTCCTGTCCAGGTTCAGAGACATGAGGCCGCAACACGCACAAACAGAAACGCCGCTCGGTCCTCTCAGACTTTATGAAACCCTCGGAAAACACGATACCGCTTCTTGAAGCCGCATCAAGCAACATTTTTGACACTAACACTGATCCAACCGACATTTAATATCAAAGAGTCACGATTTAATTCTTTTGCAAAAAAAAAAATCACAATTCAGTGAAACCCTTGTGCCTGAGTGTTGATGTTCACTGAGTGGGGAAGTTGTTTTATATTAAATCGTTTGATCATCTGTAAGGATCCTGACCTTCGCCCTCTCACAGTCTCTCGTACAAACGAAAACGTTCAGTAAGACTCCCACTTATTTAACTATAGTTTCACTAAGATCCTCAAAAGTAGTTGGACTCTTACTGTACATTTGCTGTTTGCAAAGTCGGTGCATTTTAACAATCCGTGCTTTAATCTCAGTCAAACAAGGTCCAGGGTGGTCGCATTTCATCTCTTACTTCCAGCCCTGGTGGGAGCTCTGGGCCCTAAAATTCGGCCTGTTCCTCTTTTGACAGCGACGTCCACTATTGAAAGACAGCAAGACACACTCAGCACACGCAGTGCGCACACCCAGCAGACAAACCCACCCTCTGTCCCGGGACCGCATTTGCGACATCTGAAATCCCCCCCCCTGCCGGATTTCGTGCATCCCCTCTCTACGGGGAGGAGAGCGGAGGAGCACGGCGTCGTGCCGCCCCCTTGCACAACGCCCCTCCGTTCCTACACAGGTGAAGAGAGACGGATACACACAGTACACTAGATAATGGGAAGAACGTGTGTGAACACATCCCTCGTGTGTTTGTTTGCATTTCTGTGTGGTGTAGTGTCCTCTGTCCACCAGGTGTCAGGCTTTACCCTCTTTTTTTTTTTTTTTGCAGCTATAATAACTTTGAATGAGCTGTTGCCAGGCTGTGTTTTCACAAGGGTCAGTTTACACCGGTGGAAAAAGCTAAGCAGGGAACTAGGTAACACATCGAAGGCTCATTTAACGAGTCACCAACCTGATTAAAGCTGGATTCGAGCTCCAACTCCGACTTGTTACCAAAAAGGACCTTTGTGGCGAATAACACACGCTTGTTCGCTGCAGGCTTTGGACGTCCGCTCATTGAAATTTGTCTTTGGGCTTCAACGCTCTTCTACTCCCAACCTGAGTGGCGGAGGGTGGAATCCACTGGTTCGCTGAAAAACAAACGACAGACTGCTCTTTCAACACTTGTATCAGAACGGTGTCATGTCCAGTTACATTGCTCAGAGAAATTCTGGTCAATTTTCCCAGATTTACTGATTTGATGAACTTGTAATTCAGTTTAATTAATTAAACGATGCCCTGTTTGCCTGAAACCTGAAATCCTGCCACAGACAAACTTGTCGACACATTGTCAGCTTTACAGATCAAAGCTCCTGAGCGTGAGTGTACTGCTTAACCTTCTGTTTAATCTGCTCTAAAATGTGTTGTTTTCCTATTGGAGTTTTGAACTGGAACTGCAGGGCAAAGTCCAAAATACATGTTTGACCTGTACATCTGGGACCGTTCCACCACTGATATCATTCCCTTACTGTAGTGCCACTAAACCAGCTGTCTGCTGCTATCAAAGAGCGAAAAAGTTCAGAATTTGTGTGTGTGTGTGTGTGTGTGTGGTTAAGCAGGGTCCTACTGGGTGTGGAGGCGCAGCCTGTCTGGACGTCGTCTACAGGCCACTGGCGCAGCAGGTGGGGGAAGGTTGACCAGACTCAGTAAAAACTGTTTCAAACATTTGAACGTGAAAACAGTCTATTTCTTTTCTTTTTTTTTTTTTTGCAGCTATAATAACTTTGAATGAGCTGTTGCCAGGCTGTGTTTTCACAAGGGTCAGTTTACACCGGTGGAAAAAGCTAAGCAGGGAACTAGGTAACACATCGAAGGCTCATTTAACGAGTCACCAACCTGATTAAAGCTGGATTCGAGCTCCAACTCCGACTTGTTACCAAAAAGGACCTTTGTGGCGAATAACACACGCTTGTTCGCTGCAGGCTTTGGACGTCCGCTCATTGAAATTTGTCTTTGGGCTTCAACGCTCTTCTACTCCCAACCTGAGTGGCGGAGGGTGGAATCCACTGGTTCGCTGAAAAACAAACGACAGACTGCTCTTTCAACACTTGTATCAGAACGGTGTCATGTCCAGTTACATTGCTCAGAGAAATTCTGGTCAATTTTCCCAGATTTACTGATTTGATGAACTTGTAATTCAGTTTAATTAATTAAACGATGCCCTGTTTGCCTGAAACCTGAAATCCTGCCACAGACAAACTTGTCGACACATTGTTAGCTTTACAGATCAAAGCTCCTGAGCGTGAGTGTACTGCTTAACCTTCTGTTTAATTTGCTCTAAAATGTGTTGTTTTCCTATTGGAGTTTTGAACTGGAACTGCAGGGCAAAGTCCAAAATACATGTTTGACCTGTACATCTGGGACCGTTCCACCACTGATATCATTCCCTTACTGTAGTGCCACTAAACCAGCTGTCTGCTGCTATCAAAGAGCGAAAAAGTTCAGAATTTGTGTGTGTGTGTGTGTGTGTGTGTGTGTGTGTGTGTGTGTGTGTGTGTGTGTGTGTGTGTGTGTGTGGGGTTAACCAGGGTCCTACTGGGTGTGGAGGCGCAGCCTGTCTGGACGTCGTCTACAGGCCACTGGCGCAGCAGGTGGGGGAAGGTTGACCAGACTCAGTAAAAACTGTTTCAAACATTTGAACGTGAAAACAGTCTATTTCTTTCTTTTTTTTACCGTTCTTTTTTGAGTCTGTCTTTGTAGAAGCGAAATACTAAATTTCCCCTCAAAGTACAACAGTTTTTTTCACAAAGATGTGGCCAAAATGTGGAGAACCAAATGGTCGAGCAACAGGTAAAAGGTTCATTCTGCTGTTTAATTACAAGTCTCTCCGGCACACAACAGCTTCCATTACACCTCCTTCATATGGTAACTGTGTCAGAGTCATCTTTGCACATTACATTTTGCCTCTTTCCTCTCATTTCCTCCTTTATCTAATGATTCCTCTTGCTCGGTTTTATGCATGCGGTGCTTAGAATCAGAGAAGTATTGCGAGATAGACCACACATTAGGCCCTGTAACGTTTCCTTGTCGCCCCGATGATGAGCGCTCCGCAGGGTTTGACCCGCCTCTGCGACGTGGGAGTGTCCTGCGGTCGGAGTTCGCTGTAACACAAAAGGTGCAAACACCTGCGTCTCCATTCATGAGCCAGTCACAGGCACTGCGGGTCAGACGGCAGCCAAACCAGCTGGACTGCTGCTTTTTGCTGCTCTCTTTTCAGTGCCAGTCAGCGCACGAAGGCTGGATCTACTGCTGCTTGCGGACAAACGGACGAGGACAACTGTTAGAACAAACACACACACACACGCCTCCATGGAGATTGAGAGCATTGTGGCAAACAGCGCTCTTGTTAAAGCCAGGGAACGTAAGAGTTGATTCTTTCGTGTTCTTCTACGGAATTGATGTTAGAAAGGTTTGTAAAACGTATTTTAAGAAGCCAGTGTGACAGGATGTCGTAGGCTGACAGCTGCTTCTTTCTCCACATTTGGATCAAACCCAAGCTTAACTTTAACATGTGCTGCACACGGTTTTAGATCAATAACACGCAGAGTTTTTTTAGACTTTCATTTGCACACACACTTCAGTACACAAACTTTGTCAGGATCACAGGTGTGGATGGTGTTTCCGCAGCTGTGCCCTGATTTGAAGAAGGTGACTTCGCCTGAAGCCATCGAGTCAGAGATTAGAATCGTATCTAAGATGCGATCATCAAGCGGCAGCACGGCCATTCAAGTGTGAAATTAAGTTGCAGAGTAATGTGGTCCCACAGGCTTTGCTTACCTGTTCCCAGAGCTATTAATAGTTCATTGACTGTTGTCAAGCCCACTATTGTGTGAAACCTGACAAGCCAGGCGTGCATGTACATGTGGATGTTTGTGACACACTGCTGACAGATGTGCCAGTCTGAGGTACGGCGATGCGTTTTCACAACACGACAACCTAAAATAGTTGTACTTCCCCTGTCCCTCCCCGCCGTCCGCAGTTGGAGGGAGTAAAGGCCGAAGCTGCAAATGGAAAGAGATGCTTCGCTTCCCTCACATTAGTCAGTGTGTGGACCTGGCCATGAACATAGGTGTGTGCACGAGTGTACTGTATTTCATACGCCATCGCACGGTGCGGTTTGCTGTGTGGTTTCACATCAGGTTTTGATTTTTCCCCATCAGAACGAGACTACCACAGCCTGTGTGTGAAGCAGCCCATCGGCAAGAAACTGTTTCAGCTCTTCTGTCGGAGTCGCCCTGATCTGCAGAACTACACTTCCCTCCAGGACGCTTTGGTACACTTCAAACTCTGCTGACTTCTGTGGAGAATATGAGTCATAGGATTCGCTACTGTAAGAAATACAGAGCAACCTGAGGCTCAGGAGGCAGTTCTTGGACTACGGTCATTTAAAATGCAAAATGTGAAACGTTTACACTAAACAATTAGAACAAACAGTAAAAAACTAAAACTAAAAAGATGCAGGGCAGTGCATCAGATGTGCTGTGTTGTCAGTTTGCCTGAGTGGGCCGGACTGTTCCAACATGACCGTGCGTCCAGTACAGGTCTGGAATAACAAGGAAGGAAATATTTGCAGAGGTCTGTGACAAGCATTAATCTGTGCGTTTCACAACCTTTAACGAATCAACAGTTGATACCAAAAAGTTGCCAACATTTGGATGGTGAACGATAAAAATAAGCAGGAAAGAGCTATAGGACAGACACGTTTCCTTGCAATAAGCGCTGTGAAAAAATGTGATGGTTGCTGTGTATCAAATTTAGAGCAGGATGTCTGATATTAGTCAAATGTGCAGTTGTCCGAGTCTGATGTCCCGATTGACATGGCTCGGTACGCAGGATGTGGTCAGTGTCCCGCTCATTCATGCTCCGTTCCCGTGTATCCCTTTCGTCTTCGTCTCCCTCAGGACTCTTTTGAGACAAAGTCGGACGAGGAGAGGAGAGATTTTGGTATCGGCATCATTCAGAGATTCCTCATGAGTCAGGTCTGGCAACTACATGGAAAACACACGTCTTTACTACTTCAAACATTCATCTTTATGGATCTTTTTCTTATTGCATGTGTTTATTTTCACTGAAATGCACTTTATGAAATACAGTTTCCACACTTTATTCTCATATTAGTCCACCTAGAAACAAAAATGTTGCTTTCAACCGCTGCTGCCGGCAATAACATAACGCTTTGGTCTCTGCTGCTGCTGCTGCTGCTGCTCCACACACTGTTTTAACTACCACGTCCATCTGTCCTCAGTCCGCTCAGTGTGTCTCCATTGTGCTGAGGCACAAACAGAGCTGCATCCACGGTCTGGAGCTCGACTGCTGTGGGGACGTCTTTCGTGACTGCAGGGCGTGAGTCCACACATGCTCCTTCTACTCTGTGTACATGCGCGTGTTTTTAGGGAATAACGACCAACCTCTCGTTCTTAATGGATTAGGGACCTACACAAACACCTCGGCGGAGAGCCCTTCATCCAGTACCAGGAGAGCATGTTTTTCGACCGTTTTCTGCAGTGGAAGATGTTAGAGAGGTTAGTATGTGTGTTGGGGGTCGGTCGGGTAGCTGGTTTACCTGCTTGTACTCGATCAGCTCCACTGCAATTATAGTTTTTATTAAAAACCAAACAAACAAACAAAAAAACTGTCTCTCTCCTCAAGGCAGCCCATCACCAAGCAGACGTTCAGACAGTACAGACTACTGGGGAAAGGAGGGTTTGGAGAGGTAAGACCGCAGTCACATCACTTTAATGACCAAATCAGTCCCTGCTATGCTTCACCCAAACAATAAGAATAAGAATAAAAACACATCATTTCTCAAGTACGTCTAGCGGCATCTACAAATCCAGAGAGTTTGGGTCTTATCTGTCCACGTTTGGAGATATCCATTTCTGACATTTCTGCCTTCATCCACACTACAGTGGAAAGGGAAGGAATTTCGTTATCTTGTTTTACCAGAATCCCTCTTACTCTGGAAACCTCCTGCCAACAATTAACCTACTTCCTTAGGCAAAAGCTGTTCCAGTGAAAACTGCTGGCAGTGACTGATATCTCAAAACCCTGAGCAAATAAAACCGAAAATAACCTGCGATACCTACATAGCACCAAAGAAAGTCTAAGAAAGTCACTTAAGTGACCATAAACTTTCACCAGGGAGCCTGTGTTACAAACTGGGCAGTGGTTCTCGTTTCATTGCTTCATGGGAAATGTATGAATCCCGTGCTTTTGGAGTCCTAGAGAATAAAAGTCTGGATATCTCGGCCTCTGCTGCTTCCATTTTGATCACTCTTTTTAAATCTGTCCCTTAAAAGTTCCCCAATTGAATGGAAATGCAGTATTAAACCGTTGGAATATTTACAATGCTTCACAGTGCCGCATGTTGCCCTGTGTACACCGGTTCAGCTACGGGAATCTCATCTCAGAGAGCTAGTCACTTTCAAACACCCGATTTACTTTTGACACAACTTTCACCTGTGGTTTTGATGCTGCCCCCAGTCCCAAGGACCCCACACGTTCGGTGTCCTTGATCGTACCGTGTTTCCTCTCCAGGTGTGGGCATGTCAGGCGCGAGCCACGGGAATGATGTACGCCTGCAAGAAGCTGGAGAAAACCCACGTGAAGAAGAGGCGAGGAGAGGCCATGGCTCTCAACGAGAAAGAGATACTGGAAGGGTTGGACAGTCGATTTGTGGTGAGATTACCGCAGCAGCTCTCAGGCTGTTTGGTCCTTTGGCTTTCTGCCTAAATTATATTGCACTAGAATGTAGTTGCCAGCAGACATAAGGGTTTACTGATGTACTTGTTAACAGCTCTAACTCGTCCTGTGGACACCGGCAAGCGGAGGCTGCTGTGTGAACAGATAATGAACGACAATATGGTAAAACACAGCTGTAATCATATAAACTGTGTCTCCATAGGAGAAGTTGTGGTTGACAAAAATTGTGCATTAATAGAAAGACTTAGAAACATCCTCACATCGGCGTACAACTACATTATAGTGTGATATAAACAATTTAATAAATGTTTATGTGCTGCTCATAAAAAGCTAAAGAGGGGGGTTCAAGCGTCACCCCAAATGTGTGATAGTTGGGAACCGAAAAATTGTCCCCAACAAACGCACTATTTCCTCGTACACGTCAGTGCCCAGATGTTACAGGAGCTTACAGAATACTGCCGAGTTCTCGGCGGTTCTGCGCTTCACATGCGCTTTCTCCGTCTCCATTCAGGTGAATCTGGCGTACGCTTATGAGACCAAGCACACCCTCTGCATGGTGTTGACCATGATGAGCGGTGGGGACTTGAAGTATCACATCTATAAGATAGGAGTACCCGGCCTGGAGAGGGACAGAGTGCGCTTCTACGCCGCGGAAGTCTGCTGCGGTCTAACGCACCTCCACCGGAAGTCAATATTATATCGGTCGGTATACTTCCACATTGGCAGTGCCTCAAGTCCCATCTTTACTGTCCTGGAGCTACTGAATCAAATGCTGTGTTTGATGTTCCAGGGATCTGAAACCAGAAAACATTCTGTTGGATGACAAGGGTATGTACGCCTCGTTTGTTCCAGTGAATAGTGTGCAATAAATTGATCTCCAGCAATGACTAATGCTGACTAATATAACAACATCGAAACGGATCACATTCCGAAGCTGCGCAGACAGAACATAATGAAGTTATTTTCTTTTTAAAGCACCTGCTGACGTTGGCTCCTAAGTTAGTCTGAATGACTTAAATAACAGATCGAGTTCTGCCAGGCAATCGTTCGGCCAATCGGAAACACTCTTCAGATGCATCTACCTGTTCACAGGGTACAAACAAAGGCAGGTTGAGGAAGTGAAAGCCTGGGGGAATGATGTGTGGTGTCATCTATGTTTAGAAGTCTCTACACCTGTTCCTTCATTCTTGGCAGCACTTTTGAAGACCTGGAACCGCCTTTGTTTTAAACGCCTTAGTGTTTTACAAATTGCTGGTCAGATTACTGAAGACACACTTTGTGTATTATTTCCAAGAGCCAGCACCAACTCCTGCTTTACACACCACAGTGCGGGGATGTAGGAAATGATAGGGCAAAGGGGAGAGGGAGAGAACCGTGAAAGCAGCTCAGTGGATTTCTTTTCTGTTTGTTACCCCAAGGACACATCCGCATCTCTGACCTGGGCCTGGCTGTGAGGCTGTCTGAGGGGAGTCTGTTGCGAGGCAGGGTGGGCACGCTGGGCTATATGGGTTTGTATGTAACTCACATTGTTGGTCTCCAGCCAAAGTCCACAGAGGACCGTGAGTCCGTAGGTTCTCATCTCAGCAAAACAGCACAGAGGCTGATTTCACTGATTGACACTTTGAACCACAAGAGGAGCTAATCTGAAAGCAAAACCAAACTCTTCAAGAGATGAAAACGTAAAGACACTCACGACACACAAAGCACTGTGGCGGCCTGTATCAGAGGGTTTATATCTGGGTTCCCGGGTGGCCTTGACATTGAACTCTAATGTCTTGACATTCCTCGCTCAGTGTGTTGCGACCCCCCCGCTTTTATGCACCTTTTCAATTTTTGCATTGGAAAAAAAAAACTGAGTAGAAATTCCAGAAATTAAAAAAAAAAAAAGTCAAAAAAAGGTTTTTGCACTTGTCTGAGGTGGAAACGTTGACGTAATGACATAAACAAAATGGAAACAGACTCAAATAATAAGAAACAATAAATAAAGCATCTGACTTCAACGTCACTCAAACTTCCTCTGAAGAGCTGAAAAACATCAGAGCTGAATAGACCAACGGAGAGACTGAAATAGTTGTCGCTAACCTCTCATATATGCTGTCAGTTCAAAGGACTCTTGGCTATAAGCAATTCTCACTAAAGTATCAAGGTGATGAAGATGTGAAAGATGAGCTGAGAGATGGTGGAAATATGGTCTATTTTTTCTGGAGACTTAGGCGTGAACTATCACCATATACATTATGTATGGTACCGGTAGTCTTTTCTGTACAGTTTCAGCATTAGAATTCAAATCCTTCCAGTAGTTGGACAGACATTAACTACAGTCTGTGCTTAAGTGGTGGATTGACAGACCCACTGACCGAGATTCCCATCTCTAGGGCCTCGTGTCTAGCATGGCTATAAAAAAAAACGAAAAAAAAACAACAACAACAAACTTTGTGGTGTTTGGCTTGGATGGAAACGGCACAATCACCAAGCAGCCTGCAGCAGAGCAGACACGGGTCACTGATTAGAATCCTGATTTCAGCTCCAGAGGTGATCGGCAACGCGCATTATGGGCTGAGTGCAGACTGGTGGGGCCTCGGCTGTCTGATCTACGAAATGACTGCAGGGCAGCCCCCGTTCAGGGCCCGGGGAGAGCATCCGAACGCCTCAGAGATGGAGAGAAGGATTCAGACGCAGCAGGAGGAATTTTGTGACAAGTTTGGCAAGGCGGTGAAAGACATCTGCTCCTCGGTGAGTCCTCAAGAAGTCATCAGAAGTGCTCAGCAGATCGCTTTGACGACTCACAACTCAATCAGGGACGAATACGTCTTTTCTTTTACCCAAGAAATGAACGGGTTCTTAATTCCCGCATTGCAGCTGCTGACCAAGGACCCGGAACGGAGGTTGGGCTGCCAGGGCTCAACGGGGAGAGAAGTACAGTCACATCCCTTCTTCCGAAAAATCAACTTCAGGATGCTGGAGGCAGGACTTGTCGAGCCTCCATTTAAACCTGATGCAAGTACCCTAACGATTTACCCACTCTGAATGGTTTAGAGACAAACGCTATCTCGGCACATGTGCATTTTCCTGTTTTATCCACTGGTGGAACTTCCCTCGTGCCACCCGTTACACAGTCTGACATGGGCAGTGATAGAAGAATTATTCACGGCACAGTGTAAAAGTGCTCTATTACAACAGACATACATTTTTGCTGGTCTATATCCTCCAACATAACTTGCCTTGTCTTTTTTAATTCTTTGAGATCTGGCAATCATTGTTCACTTTGTGCCCTTTGTAATTTCAGGAAAAGGGCTACAGAGCATAAAATGACTGAAACTGTAGACTTGATGGCGAATAAACCCGTTATAAAGAATGCTTTCTTGGAAAGTGGTGCCCAGAATTTTAATGCCGTAGATGTTTGAGGGGGAGCTAATTTGAACTTTATATTGGCCAGTTTATCAATAACAGTGCATCATGGTTTCTGAGTTCAACATACCACAGTGAAATCTTAATCTGCAAACTTAATGTGCAGAACAACCAGCGACTATGGGTCTAAGATATGTAAGCTGTGCTTGAATAAATGCGCAGGAGGGCGATAAACTTGATTTAGCTCCGTGTTCAGTGCATGCTGTGATTGTTTTTACTCCTCCAGCCCAGACAGGTGTACTGCAGTGATGTGCGGGACATCGAAGAGTTCTCTACGGTGAAGGGAGTCATCCTGGACCAAGCAGACAGCAACTTCTACTCCGAGTTCAACACAGGCAGCGTTCCTATAAACTGGCAGAATGAGGTGCGTTCATCGTATTATCTGTCCAGACAGAACCAAAAAACAGCCTCAACATCTTCCTGTCTCCCCTGTAGATGATAGAGACGGGATGTTTCAGGGAGCTGAATATTTTTGGCCCTGTTGGTTCTCGCTCCCCAGACCTGGACTGGTCCCAGACCCCCGAGAGCCCCAAACGCAGCCTGCTGGACCGAATCCTCCGCAGACATGTAAGAACACAGTCTACTCTTTCCCAAATTGTGTGCAGAGTTATGTGAAAGCTGAAAATTTCTTTCCTCCCTCCCCTCCAACAGCAACCCCCAGATTCGTCAGACGAAAGCAGACAGAGTTTGGTTTCCAATGAGACCTACATGAGGTCAGGACTACTCAGCACTGCCCTCTGAGGACCATCACAGCACAGAGACTACTCTAGGACCCTGACAACAACCGGAATCCATCCACTGTAGCGGCGAAGGACAATGGGAGCAGTTCCGTTCTTCCTTTTTCAATCACAGCACAGCATACATTTCTTTGCATTTGTATTGTTCTGCTCTCACTCACAGCTACATTGGCACTTGTTGCTTCATCTGTTCTCAGGTCCAGCCGATGTATAATTTAACGATCTGTCAGTTACACACACGCAGCAACACTCATATCCATCCATTTTAAAAACAACTTATGTCAGTAGCTTTCTGTTAAGTACTTGAATTTTAATACAAATACCATGGAAAGTGAAGCTACTTCATAACATTATAAGAGATTGCCTTTTCTGACTTTTCTCTTATTTAATCCTTCAAAGGAAACGACAACTGCTCACATTTCAGTTCACACAAAAGCAATAGCCTGTCATGCAGGGTCATTAGTACATTTTAAAGCAAAAACAGACAAAAGTTTAGTGGTTCCACATTCCCTTCTGGTTCCAAATGTAAATATTTACAGATCATCTTAGTCTTGTATGATAGTAAATTAAATCTCTCTTTCAATATTTTCTGACATTTTACAGAACAAGCGATTCATCGATTTATTGAGGAAATAATCGACAGATTTATCGATTACTAGAATTCCTGCCTCACAGTTCTACGCCTCCGCCAACCAGCCAAGTTGCAGTTTACATCCATGTCTGTCCAGACTCTTATAATACATGTAGTGAAGGCTTTGAAGGAATTTAATGAAAGGTATTAAGAGTATTTTATCGTAATGAGCATATGCATTCTTCTAGTTATGGCCAAAAATGTGTTCTGTGAGGTCACAGTGACCTTGACCTTTGACCGCCAAATTCTTATCATTTCATCCTTATGTCCAAGTGAGCGTTTGTGACAAAAAATTCCCTCGAGGCGTTCCCTCGAACGTGATATTCCCTGAGATATCACGTTCACAAGAATGGGACGGACGGATGGACGGACCCAAAAATGTAATGGCTCTGGCTGCAGCGAAGAGGCACGAGGAAAATAACTGTTTAGAGGTTCGTTGTGGACAAGTACTGCACATCAATCACATTAATAGGCACTAGTGCTTAAAGCAAAGTGTTTGGAACCACTTTTTAATGTCAAATAAATGACCCCTTTTTTGAAATCCAGATTTCATTCATGAGATCAGCTTTCTCCATGTAGCTTTTTTATTTTATTTATTTAACCCAGAGTATAAAACAGTAAATAACCGATACACATTGTAAAACAAGTAAAATGAGCAAAATGACAAAACACACTAAAGACTGCAGAAACAACTCCTGTCTACAGAATGACTGAGAAATGTTGAAGTGGATCTGATTGGCCGCAACTCTACGCAGAACATCGGTTCTGACATCCAATTAGGTCTCTCTACAGCATAACAATAACGTGAAAGTATACATACTTTAAAGCAGAGCACCAAAGATAAGATGATTTAGTTGTAAAATGTTCGGGGTGGAATGTCTGCTGATGGCACGCTTACAAATGATATATGCAGCCATCCATTAAAAACTTGGCAGAATCACGTTAGGACAAATTTATTAGGTTTTAACTTCCTGTCTGGAAAAACTAACATCGCAAGAGCTGAAATCAGCCACAACTTTATCAACCGACAGTCTACTGCAGCGTGTGGTGCTTTCATTTTACTGTCCGACGGAGGAACAATGTTTTGACTGGGGGAGTGTGCGTACTGAATTCAAGCCGTGTTCATCCTTCCCACGGAGGGCTGCGTCGTCCGTCCACTTCCGTCTCCACGTGGTAAAGCATATCAGCCAGTGTGTGTTCGATCACAGCTCCCCAGCCCATGTCACTCATCTGTGGGGAGGAGAAAAAAAAACCAAGGATCCACAGACAACTGATCAAACAATAGCTCAGTAGACGTTAGCGTGATCTTGGAAAGGAAGTGACCCTTTGCATGGGCTCTCACCGGCTGGTACTTGATGTCCTTCGGAGGGTATTTGAAATGTGGCCCAAAATTGACTGAAACCTGAAAAGAGACAGAGGCAAACTTTAACAAACTAAAAAATGAAGAAGGCACGAAGGTCAGAAGCACAACACCTGTACCGACCGTGCAGCTCTTGTAGAGTGAGATGGCAGGGAAGTAGATGCCCTCGTACAGGTTTTCAAAGGCAACACCTTGGCTCACTCCATTTTTATAGAATATCATCTGGAAAACAGGAACCAAAAGTTAACAGCAGCCAACGGTGCCGAGTTTTCTAACTGGATTTTATTTTGGTGAGGTTTTCTAACCCTGCTAGGGCTCGTTGACTTGAGGCTTTTCTCTGCTTTGTCCAAATAGTCCTTCTCCTCAAAGTACAGGTAGCTCTTGAACTTAATTAGCGCCTGAAAACAGGACAGATTCAAGAAAACATGTCAGAGTGACAACGTGTGTACAGTCAGCATGGTTCTCATTATCTCTCAGGTGTTACCTTGTCCTTGTATGTGTCAGGCAGAGCCTTGGCTGTCTCTGTGCCATCAGGCAGCTCTATGAAGAAGCCCAGCGTGTCTCCCTGACTGTAGCCTGAGGAATAATGCTTTCCTATTGACTGGTGAAACCGTGTGCCCTTCTTACTGCGCCACGAGTAGCTGAACTTGTCGTAACCCAGCGGAGCCTGCAGGTTACCTATAGTGTAAAAAAAGGGGAAAATGTGGCTGTTTGCAAAGCAATCTGCATCCTTTAGAATAAATAACAAATCAGGGAGCATCTACATTTTGCTGGATTGAATTTACGCCAAACATCATGTACAAAAACGATGAGCGAAAACTGACTTCTCTCTGCTCTACCCAAAATGTGTTGTCGATGTGTGAATGAGTCTTCGAGTATCAAGAAAAGCACTACAAATGAAATGTATCATTATTTTAAAAACACAGAATATCATGTTCATCTATATGAAAGAGTGATATTAGTTAAAGGGCAGGTTCACAATATTTCAAGTCTGTCTTAAAAGACTTCGTCAGGGGCTCATATTAACACTGAAACAGTCTTTTTGTTTGTGTCCTTCCACTGCAGCTCAACGGGGAAACACAAAAAGGAAATGTTACGCTAAAATGACTGTAACTTTGGAGGCTTTGATTTGATCTATTTGATTCGTCTGACTCAGACTGCTCAAGTCTCATAGTAGCTTCAGATAAACTCTCAAACACATTTTTACAAAGATCAAGTGCATTTTGTTCCCAGTCATTTATACTGAAAGCTCTACAGGAGGAATGATTACAGCCAGCAAATCCTGTTCCAATGTTCATATGGGCACCCGGCGGAAATGAAAAACTGTGAACTTACTCTTTAAGGAATCCAGGATTCACATGAGAAAAGAGCAGATGGGAAACCCACGTCTCTCAGGTGGATGAAGTGGATGGAGTAGAGATACACCGAATTTACACCGTGTTGTTACTTTTATCAGAAGAATCTCTGAACACGTCTACAGCAGTTTAGACTCTAAATGCCTTGTTAGAAAATTCAAAGCGGTTAGTGCGAGTACGAAGCAGTACCGACCTAGTGGCTGAGACCAGCCGAGCCTGGCCGCGGTCTCCGGAGGCATGTCATCAACCGAAACCTCGAAGTACCAGGAGCCTTTCCGTACGCCGTGGGAGGCTCGCACCATGGAGTAACCCTTCTCCCCAGTCACTGTCAGACGGTCGTCAGAGATCTTCAGCTGAGGCGCTGCAGCACGGACACACGGCAGTTTTGTACACGTCAAAACAAACATGGACGCCGCAACACGGCTTGATCACGAAATAAGTTAGCCTTTTAAGGGACAGACATGAAATTAAAATGTAGAGGAGAAAATTTAAATCATGTCCGCAACAGCGTATCAGCACACTTTTGGAAAGCAAACGTAACCCTTTTTAAGATCTCAACAAAGAAAATGTATCACCCCCTTTCCACAGCAGAACAAATGCACATTAAAGCCATTGCAATATGTTGCAAATCAATCACAACATTAATATGGAGACTTTTCCTGATATTGATATGCATCTCCACATAACAAACATATGCAAAATCACATATAAATTTGTAATATAATAATCAAAATGGTTAATGCAATGAACTGTCTTCCACTGTTGTGCATTCCATGAAGTCTGACCTAACTAACCTTACATAACTAATTTTGCTAGCCTGTAATTACAGTTTGCTTGTTTGAGGACAATAGGAATGTTTACAACGATAAAGGTTCCTCCACACGGGCCAAAACGATTTCTCATGGGTTTAGGCCTCATCTTAAAATATATACGCCCTTTCATAAATAAAATACTTAAGACTTTTCCAGATATTTTAATGCCTTCAATTTTAAGAATCAATTTAAGACCTTTCAAGACCTTTTTTAAGGATGTGACAGGTTAAACCACTCTCCTAGAAATGTGTCTTTGACGTCCGAGTACCTCTGTCGTGTAAGGCCAGCAGCACCCTCTCATACAGACAGGCTCTGTACAGATCACCGGGTATGGGTTTGCCGGCCCAGCAGTCCAGCTCAAGCTTCTCCGGGTCTGGGGCGTGGGGGTCTGGCTCTGCCAGGATGTAACGGTACCCATCTTTATTGAATGGGTGCTCCAGCGGGTAACCATGCGGAGGCAGGCGCTGGGCCGAGAACAGAGGGTCACTGTGACGAGGGAGGAGGAGAAGCACAAGTTTGAATCTTTTAAAATACATCCTGTTTTTTGGTCTCTACCGGACTCAATCTCCCACAACCTTGACAACTTATACTTTGCTTGAAAGCTCTAAGTCTCCTGATCCTGTCCGTGCAGTGCATTTCGGGATCCTCACATCGCTGCGACAGCCGTTTTTCATTCTATACCTGCGTGTTCTCTTCGTCGCCCCTGCAGCCGTGCCCTCCTGTTGCTGCTGCTGTTTACGTTTGGCTCCTCTTCCTTTTCCTGGGCCAGGGGCCAAAGCACCTTCAAAGACACACCACAGATTACACTGCTGAACAGAAACAAATGCACACAAACACACACACACACACACACACACACACACACACACACACACACACACGCATACACGCACAGGCAGTCAATGGCAAAGGCAATATACACCTAGTTGCCAGTTTATTAGGTATAATTAGTTATAACTAATGCAGTCTAATACATGCACGAAATCCTCCTTTCATGAAGGTTATAATGTTCAGTTTTGTCGATTCAACTTTAGGGTCATTCTGGAGGATTCAATTCATGTTGCTGTTTTTTGTCCATCCCATTTATGTTGATAAAACACCTGCTGGCTCAAGTTGCTGCTGTATTGACTATAAATAACAGATTACTAAAGGTTCAGTCCCACTACTTTAAACCAGGTGGCATAGTTAGTTGAAGTGTGTTATTGGATGGTAGATCGTTCTATCCAGCTTCCAGGCCTCCTCGAAGTTTTTATACTTCCAAAACTGTCTCATGCTTTAAATCATACTTACAGTTCGTCATTAATTAAAATATATTTTTATCCCTTTTACTTTTCATCTTTCCACACCAGTACTGCCAAGACTGCCACTGAGCGCACACACACACACACACACACAGACTTACAGACGCACAGTGAAAGCAGGTTATTAGGCGTTGGGTGTACACAGGGAGACAGCAGGCACAAGAAGGCAGGAATTAGTTCGCATGGCATTTTCCAAACACTATCAGCCTCTTGTGATCCCTCTTCTATGTGATCCTGCCACAGTGTACTGTCACTAAGTGAAACCAGAGACAGATGCTGGGGTTTAACGGCAGATTTCCTTCATCTTTCTTCCAGGAATACTGAAAACTGGTTTTACGGAAAATTAAATCGTGTATAAACCAAATAAGAAGAAAATCATGGTAACAATAATAATCAATTGGCAATTAGTTACAAAGACCTCAAAACAAAGCACTGGCTGTCCAATAGCCACAAAAGTAACCTAATTCTTACATTATTTTTATTTGTATATATAGATATTTTTAAGAAAAGCAGCTGGCACAGATGCTTCGCACATTAAAATATAATATATATAAGTTTTCACATATCCACTGAAACAGTCTTCAGTTATTAAACACTGACAGGGAAGACTTGGTTGATGTCTGTTGTCTGCACATAATGAGGATCCACTTCAGTCAGTACAGTAACGTCACATGAAGCGATTTTGTCGTCCTTTGTACAGGTCAAGAGGAATTTTAGATTTGAAACATCTACTTAGGGCTTAACAACTAATTTCGGGTCCTTCATCTAATGAAGTTGGATTTCGAACTTAACAGAATTGTATAAGTTTGATGGTTTGTCACACAACACACAAGTGAAGGAGTAGGAAGAGGGTGAGGCTAATTAGCATTGGATGAAAGCCAACGGCAGATCAAAAATGGCACTCTGCTGTCACATACGTTGTGGTATGGAGGGCAGAGTGTCATTTCAGTGAGGAGTTTTTTTTTTTAGGGAATTCAGGGTCCATTAGCAGCAAGCCAAAGACGAGGAAGATATGTTCACCGATCAAAGGGGGCAAAGCTTTTGGGCAAGAGGCACCAAACAGATACAGAGAACAGACAGGGAGGTTACAACTGGACGTGGATGAAGTTGCCCACAAGATGCTTATTGAGGATCAGTTTGGCTCAAGCATGATTTGAGCTGGGGGGGTGGGGGACTAAAGTCTGATTGGAACCTCAGGGCCAACTTCTATCCAGAGGGTTACAAGACACAAAAAGACACTGATCAGCTCCAGATGCCAAAATACCACATAGTCACCTGAGAAAGAAGATCCACCTGGAACACAATGCACAGAATCACCATGGTCATCACATTTAACAAGCTCTTACTCTCAGTTTGGGGACTTTATATTGGCCATTGTTTATGTAAGGGTGCTTTCACACATAACCTGCTTGGTTCCATTCTATCAAACTCTGATCTCTTTGCCCAGCTTAGCGCAGTTTTTGGGCTGTTGTTAAAGCTGTCACTGAAACTCTGGTGGGGACTTAACAACCCGTTCGAGACCCCCCCAAAAAGAGGTTTGTTTCCAAACGGACTCTGGGGCCATTTTTTCGTGGTGTGAAAGCAAAGCGGAACGACCGCAGGGTTATATAACAGCAGATATGTGATTTTAGCATGAAATCAAAAGTTTAACTACTATAGTTTATAATTATACAAGATCCCTCTGTAACTAGGGTGCAGGGATTTTCCCTGATCCATCAAAACATGAATGGGAATTAAAACAGGAGGTGTGTTGTGCCTGTGCCCTACTCATATTTTAGCAGGTCCATATCAGGAAACATAGAAACCACATAGTAACAATCCTCTTGTAATATTACAGGGACAAATACCTCCATTTTGTCCCATTTCTGACTGTTCGCTTGCAGTCTTGACTTATAATATTTATAATCAGTTATTCTCCAGGAGCTCTCTGTGAACGTAAATAAACACATAAAAGGTACGTAAAGTGCTGCATGACTTGCTGTCAGTCACCGTGATTTAATTTCCCCATTTGGGTCCATGCAGCACTGATGGCCTAGGGTGACAGCCGACAAAACTGTCCAAAACTCGGTTTGTTTGTAATAATCCAGTGTGAACTTGAACCAGTCCAGAAGTAGAGAGAGACACTGAATTGCTTTTTTGCTTTGGTCCAGAACTAATGAACCAAAATACAAGTGTGGAAGCACCCTAAAACTTTTCGTTCCCCTGGCCTTTGTTGAAACACAATGTGAAATAGTGCAACTGTAATCCGTGTTACAAGTAGTAGTATTCTTACCATTGAGCCCACCAGCTGTGGGAGTAGCAGTGGTCTGTTTCTGTGTGTCATATGAGGGTCCAATGTTTCCCAGATCCTACAAAAGAGCCAGAGCCAGCAGCTTAAGTTGTACATTAGATATGTATACAAACATGCTTTGGTTTCTGCAGCCCAAGAAGCCCCCATTGTGCCATTTATAAACAGCTGAGTGGCAAATACCTGGTCCAACAGGCCAAATTTGGGGTACTCCTCCTCTGGGTCCTTACTGCCGGGGTCAGGGTGTTCCTTCACTAGAAAAACATCTCGCTCTTTACTCTGGAAAATTAACAAAAAAATAACCAAAAGTACTATTACAAAACCATTACTATGCTATAACTGTATCAAGGCCATGTTATTTTTGATCCACGATGTCCTCTATCCCTTATCCCATTATGCAAAGGGGTCAAAAGTTGGGAACCGCCACAACCCCTGAGGGAGGCAACCTGCAGGGAAGGGTGAGAGCACCACATTTCTCCTCATTGGCTTCCTTGATGTAGACTGGTGTTTATATGAAGGATCTGAAGCCGCCTCTTCTAAATTCTCTGTGTACTGGACTGTATCTCCCCACAATATACCACAATATTACCATTGTTTTCACTATGTTGTTGGGCCAGGTGAGCTTCCCCGGCCTCTGACGAGTTGTCATGCACTCCCAGTACTTGTCAATGAATGGTATGATATCCTGCAACAGAGAATCAAAAAACAGACCAATATTTCCATAAACGAAAAAGTATTCACGCTGTGAACGACAACAAATGTTCACCACACTCACTCCTTCTCATTTGCATTTAGTCTGTGCTATGATTCTAAATTAATTTCTCGTAGGGAAACATAAATTATTTTAGTAGAAGAACGACGTGAATTTCCTCTTTATGGTGGATGAATCTTTATTTATGCACAGAGACAACACTTCCTTGCTATATGTAAAAATCAGGCCTCAGTTTGTGACATAATATTTACTGAAAATCAAGTAGGGCTGTAACTAATGATTATTGTCATTATTTGTTAATCTGCCCTTACTTTTTTGATTAATCATTTAAATCTATAAAATGTAAGAAAACGGTTTTTAAAAAATGTCCATCACAATGCCCCAAAGCCTAAGTTGAGATATTTAAATGTCTTTCTTATTCCAGCCAACAATCCAAAACCCAAAGATATTCCGTTAACTCACATTCAGGACTGGAGCCAGTAAAGTTTTGGCATTTCTACTTTAAAAAAATTCTTACGCAGTTCATCAGCTATCAAAATTGTTGCCAGTCCATCTTCTGTCAGTCAAATAACCAATTAATCAACTAATCATTTGGGCTCTAAAGTCAATTCAAGTTCCTTGAATCACATCCATTGCACCATCGGGCTTTACAGGGCCACGTCAGCACCAACACATTTGTGAAAATGTATTAAACCCACCTTGTCTTTGGAGAACATGGTCTTTGGGTGCTCTTCTTGTGTTCTGGATCTCCATGTCAGGTTTGCCAGGGCTGTGAGACACATCTCCTTCAGGTCTGAACACAAAAAGCACCATCAGTTTGTGAATGATTGAAAACGCTAAGGTTCTTAATGTTAACTGCAGATTGTAACACAAAGAACACGTACTTGCTTGTTTCCTGAGGAAGTATGTGTTACCGCTGTGATGGCACACGTTGCAGTGAAACACATAGTTGGTCATAAAGGGAAGACAGGTCCTGTAGAGGGGGAGAGGGGTAAAAGACGACGTCATGAGAACTGTCAGCATTGACACACAACCGCGGATATTTCACTGACCATCAGCTGAATAACAGATTTACTCATTTGGCTATACTTACGCAGTGTCGATGCCAAATGTGTCTGCGGTGAACCACTTCATACACAAGGCACACTGCAGCTCCACCTCCCCCAGCTGCCTCCCACTCTCCTCATCTCCTGATCCAGTCAGAGCATCAGCAGCCTCTGAGCCTTCGCCAGCCGTCTCCTGTGCCAGAGAAAACAGCTTGTGTACAATTATTCGTAGCAAAGCCATGAAGAGTCTGTATCACATGTAGTCGAAAAAAAACAAAAAAACAAGTCAGCTGCGCTGCCATCTAAATGAAAATACACAAAGTAAAAACAAAATCATAATAATAATGTCTAACACTGTTACCATTCCCTCTTTGCCATTTGAAGATTCAGTATCCATGCTGATGGGTAGTTCCCCAAATGCAGCATCCCTGAAAGTTAACAGAAAGATTGATCAGATATCGAGATATTTACCCAACTGTGTATATACAGACGGTAAGTTCATATCAACTGCTAAAAAACAAAATAGTTCCTCAAAAGGCTTTATACAGTCCATAATGAGATAAGTGAAATAGTGTCCAAGGTATCACCCATCCGGTATGTTTGTAAGTGTTTGTCAAATGTTTTGTTTCGTCAAACCAACCTTCTAAAACTCAAAATTATTCATTTTACAATCATATATGGCAAAGAAAAGCGTGAAATCCTCACATTTGCGATGATGGACCCAGAGAATTTGGGCATTTTAGCTTGAAGGATAGCTAAAACGATTATTTGGTTATTTAAATAGCTCCCGATTAATCATTGCAGATCTAAACCTGTTACCCACCTATCCCTTGTACAAAGTGTTCTATTTCAGTGAGTCAAAAGTACACTGTTTGCTAAAACTGGCATTATTCAAACGGAGTCTGGCGTAAGGGGTTTGTATGTGTGATTATCAGAGGGACATATCAACTTGTACAAAGTCTTAAATTACGCGCAGGCTTAATGGGTTTGCCGGCAGACTGAGTAAGATTAAACTGTCAGTTCTGTTGATGTAGAGATCGTTTCTGTTCATAAAGAGCAGCTAAACTGTACCGTCAAATGGTTCAGTCGGTGAGTCTGTGCATCGCTAACGTTAGCTAGCTGGCCAGTCTGCTCTCAACAGCTTTTATGGCTAAAAAAGAGCGTTTCGCGGCTTATAATTTCACAGACAATCGGAGTCATGCCCTACACATTTTTGACAATAAAACTTTTTTGCATGAATCAAACATACCCCTCTCCGGTCTCCGGTCTGTTTGCAGCAACACTAACCGCCTCTCCTTCAGACGCCATGTTTCAAATCAATGAAAACAAAAAAAAATCGCGAGATTCGACTGAGGAACAGCTTCCGGTCGCGGTTCAGCTCAGCAGCGACGCCATAGGTTCACAGGCGAACTGCAGTTTTTTATTTTTATTTTTTTAAACAGTCACAACCGGAACCCGCTTCTCGGCCCAGTGTTGTCTGGGCGGGAAAAAAGCAAGGACGACAACGCTGAGCAAAGACAAATACACATAAACGTGTGACTGTTGTGTAGAGGCCAGTGGGGGGGGGGGCTGATGCATAAATGTAGGAACAACAATGGAGGACAACACACGAAGCGTCTACATACGAGTCAAACAGTTTCCGAAAGCTGTAAACAAGGAAACGGGTGGTTCAGGTGCTGAGTGGTGAAATGAATACTGCATGGGTGATGCAATAAGTTGCTTCATGCACATACAGCAGGCGGTTGTGTGCAGTATGCACGCGCGTGCACACACGTCTATGAGCAGCAGGCCCACGTGCAGCCTGCTTGCGTTTACGTGTGGCAAGCGATGGCGACGTGTGGCGTGCTACTGCACAGGTGTGAGTTCGAAACCGACACGAGGTCGATCTGCAGGTGCAGAGGATTGTTCTACCATTACAGGGTTATTGCGCGGGGGATCGTCCCTGATGTTATGTGACTGGCTGTCCGAGCATCAGGGCGGCGGCACGTGGGAAGAAAAGGAACGAAACCTGCTGGATGACAGTGTCCAGTTCTCCATTCGTCTGAGCTTCAGCCTGAATAAGCCGGTTTTAGTCTCCAGATCCCCCTCCACGCGTTTGAAGCTTTTCTGAGGAAAAAACGTAGTCTTATATGTCTTTAATGGAGTTAAATGATGTAATCTAATACTCAACAAATAAAACATGTTCAAGGGAAATGATATCAGTATAATATTGTGAGATTTTTAAATGCGACTTGTTGTGACATGTTATCTGTCCAGGAATGGACACGATACTCTCGATAACATTCGTTCTGTAAAAGTCGTATCGCTTCAAAGTCTGCGGAGAAGACATCCCTCTTGTGGAGTTTTCCTTAGTTGAATTAAGATGAACTGGAGGTGAGGCTCGTGCTTGGTTTAGAGAAAATCACAATGTTTTCGTGTACTGGTGGAAGCCAGGGTTTGCTGTGTGGAGGCAAATTGTAAACCTACCTTTTTAGCCTGGCTTTCGTTAGAATGTTTAATGGCCACTGTTTATTTTATTTAATCATTTATTTTTCATTTATTTTATTCCCTCTCATTGATTCTATTTGTCATTTCATTTTATCTATTGTCTCTTGTTTTAATTTACGTCTTAAAGCACATTTAAGTGAATGTATAAAATCCGTAGCGGTTTTACGTTTTTCACCACGTGTGTGTCTCTCACGTTCATTAGTCTCAAATTGTTTTGCTGTTTACATGTGAATTGTGTTATTTCCAGCCAGTCATCCACCTGTAATGCACTCTGAATTTCACTAGCCTGTATGAAAAGTGCAACACAAATGAGGTTTGATTGATTGATTGATTGATTGATGCGTTCGCCTTCAATTTGAGAGCCTTGAAGTTTTGGTTTGAAAAAAGAGAGTCAACTGGTTAAAGTTGGAGAACGAGGAATGTGCACCTCATTTAACTATGATTTAAAAGTGGACATTTTGACGATATTTTCTTTTTCGTACAGTCACTATTCAATATTCAGTGTCAATATTTAGATCGCTTCGGTTAAGTTTTCCTTCCTGCTGCGGAAGCTGGACGTATTAACCACTTCCGGTGTTGTTGTTGTCAATGCTTTTGACCCACTAATTCAACCTCTCTGCTCACCGTGCACTCAACATGTGGATTTCTTTCGAACCAGATTGTAATTCATATTTTTTTCCAAATGATTTGAGCCAATTCCACAATTCTTCACCTGCTCCCTGGCAGCTGCAGAATTAGCCCCTGTTTGATTAAAGTCTTTGCAATCCGAAACGCCAAACTTGCTCGAAAAGTAACCTCAAACTAACAATTTTCATAATGCGCGCATCCAGCGCGTTCACCGTAGTCCTGGCGTTTGTCTCCGGCACCTGATCAGCTTTTTTGATGTGCAAATTTCTCCTTTTCTCTGACCTATAAAAAGTGAGACCACCCCGCGTACTTTCTGACAGCCATACGTTACTTGGACGACTGCGGCGCAGTTCCAGGACCAGTGGAGATGAGTTGAGCACAAAGGCAAGTGTGCCAGCAGACATGTCACAAAAGAGCGCGGGAATGCTGAAAGCACCCCTGGGTGCTGCAATAAAATGCCTTGAAGCCATTGTTAGGGAGATACGAGTTGTGTTTTCTCCTCCCCTTTCCTCCTGCAATGGAGACACATCTGTGAAGGAATCACATCTTTGTTTCTGACTTCATGAAACTGTAACTTTTTCTTTACATTTTGTTGATTACATTTATTGATTATTAATTATAGTAACGGTTCTATTGCCCTTGTCCTCTCTGATTTGTTTCATATTAAGGTTAGGAGGATCTTTGAAGCAAAAACTGGTCTTTGTCTGATCCTCCTTCCCTCCACTATTGTTTGTCCCCTTTTAAAGACACTCTATCATTTACTGAACTGACCGGTGTCTCGCGCAGCAACTGTCTTTCAGGTGTCCCTCCATTTTGTCTCAGTCAGGACTGGGATCACTGGAACACTCTGGATGTAGGACTGGGATGCATTTTTGTCAATTCTGAGCAGATGTTTTGGCATCTTTGGAGTTGCAGTCCAGTGTGTCACCGCGTATATGTAATCTTTTAATTTACACTTCTTTAACAACCGCGATATTTGCTTTTAATGGATCAACCGCATATTGCAGTTGCTGGATTAACTACATATAAGCAAAGATACGTCCCTGAATCATACGTTACGTAGAAAGTGGTGCATGTTGTGTGGACTGTAAAACCCTCTGAGGCAAATTTGTGGTTTATGATTCTGGTTTAATAAATTAAAAAAAGGACTTGACTTTGATTTCTCTTATAGGTTATGAATTTATACCAATAATTATTCATTATCTTGTTAATTTTTGAATCCCTAAGTGATGGTCTGAATATCTGATTCTGTAAATTATGAACATTGGTATTCATTCTTTTTTGGACTTTTTGCAGTACCGTTGTAAAATATGTGTTAGTGTTTTATATTAATATATTATGCCTGGTAGCGGTGGAATGTAACTTAGTACATTTACTTGAGTACTGTACTTGAGCATTTTGATTTTATGCTACTTTATTCTTCCACTCCTCTGCACTTCAGGGGGAAATGTTGTACTCTTGCTGTGCTACATTTATCTGACAGAGACAGTAACTACTTATTTTTTGCAGACTAAGATTTTGCAATAAAAAAGATAGAATCACCTGATAAAATATAAAATATGATGTAAAGAAGAGGAAAATTATTTCCACCTCAACCAACTACAAGATTCAAATGCTGCTTAGATGTTACTGAACCTGTAATAATAATATATCACTGACAGGGCTGTTCCGCTGCATCACGAGTACTTCCTCCACCACAGGTGCCTTGTAGGTCCGGGCAAAGTGGGTATATTTGTACACGTCACACAAAAATGAAAGAAACTTGAGTTTCTGCTGCTGTGCTACATAACGTTTCCACTCAAAACATGTAGAGAAACGCCAGGAGGAGGAGAAAATCGGTTTAACTCTGACGAATGAAACGCGTGAAATGAGGCTTCGTAGCTGGAACCGTAACGATGCCTCAGAGCACGGTTGTATTCTATCCCTAGTCTATCCGTTTCCCCCTGTCCTGCTGAACAAAGCCCAGGGTCGTAGAGGGTCAAGCTTACTGGTGACATCTGCTAATTGTCCCGATGGGCCGGCCTCCCTTGCCCTTTCAATACCGGTTTCTCTGTAGGTGTCTGTAGCTGGGAGCGCACCGGCAGCTGCCACCTTTATGCCTTAACTCCATCCAAGATCATTTACCCCCGCCCCCCCGACTCGGGGTCCCCGGGGATCCTCCTTTGCTTTGTGATGAAGGGTCATTGTGCGTAGTGGAAAGCTATAACCAATAATGTGGATTTAAAGATGGGACTGTTGTCTGTGCTGCAGCGTTAATGAAGCCATTGGAGGCAGATGAAACTGTGGAGGGCAACCGCCGCCAACAAAGACGAATCCATTCACGGATGAGAAAAAAATCTTATCCGATAACAGGATGTGTTTTCTAAACATGGATGTCTGACCCACTCCATTGGGTGACATGGAAAACAGTTTCGTTTTCTATTGAGCTCAGTCATCCTGGCAAATACACAGATGCTGTAATTGACACCTCTTGATCTACATGAAGCAGCGCTCACCTCATTTCATTAACCCCATTGACTCGAGTTTCTTTATGTTTCCCCTGAAGTTGTTTCAAGGTTGGAAAAAGGATCTCATTCCATGCTGCCTAACAGTATTATCTATGTCCCGCATTATGTTGTTTCAGCTCCTGATTGAAGCCATATGACGACTGAAAGACTCCACGTTTTTTTTTTTACAGCTGCACCACTCCGCCAAATGGAAATATTCTCCATGTCTGGCAAACCAATTTTAGACACGTTCCCCTCAGATTCGCCCCCGGCAGGTTTTTTACAGAGATCCAGAACGCAGTTCTGTGGGTCGGGGAGCGAAGTTGGGCCTCGGGGCCAAGGTTCTGTGCCGGCCGAGCCCACCGGTGGGACCGAAGAGGTCGACCACCTGGAGCCATCGGTAACACGTGTTTGTTTGAAGAAAAGGTGCATAAGAACATCTCTCCTCTGCTCTAGCTACATCTCTTTTATTAGCCCCTGCTCCAATCAAACCCCTCAGTCCACAGGCACACGGCCAACAATTCATTGCTTCTCTTAGTTTTGGATCTGATGTAACCAACCAAATGTAATATTTCTCGCCCCACTCTGGGTAAGAGCTCCAGCTACATGCCTGAATGTACGGTATGTGTGCAGCTGCACCCGATGCTTCATCTCATTGTCAACGAATCTGTCGAATATATTTTTGACCAACCGATAAGTTGGTACAGATGTGAGGAAAAATAGCGTCCAAAAGGTAAAGACATTCAGTTTTCAATGCTCTTCAACAGAAGTAGGCAGAAAATCCTCACATTAGAGAAGAAATGACTTCAAATGAATCGATAAAATGAAACATTCTTTGGACCAGTGAACAGATCGATAACCTTGTTGTTTCAGCACTGTGTGAATAAAACAATGAGCTGGGAGGTTGTGTGTAAAATCATCAACAGTGACAGAAGAGCGTTATCTGCCCCCCCATGTCACTTTTCGACCAGCGGGGACTGAAGAGCCGCGAAGGGGCCGCAGCGGGGCCGGTTGCTGGCGGGCCTCCAGTTCCGCCGAAGCGCCTTGAGGAGAGGCCGCGCTGGACCGGACGAACGGCTCCACGGGAACCGGCACACGAGGGAGAAAGGGCGCCAACTTTCCCATTGACGAGTCCGCGAATTTGCATCACAACCGGCGCCTCACGTGTCCCACCGGCGTAAAATCTCACAATGGCAAATAATGACACGCCAAACCACAATGAGGAACACGGAGGGAAAGAAAGGGGGCACATTTTAACCAGATGCCCGGCAATAAATAACAGGCTCGCCCCCCCTCCAGCTGAGAGCGGACATTTACATTTTGAAGTGCCGGCACGGGGGTCAACCGGGGCCGGAGCGTGTCTGCGCGTCCGTACAGGAAAGACAGAGGCTGCAATTGTTCCTGGTAACTTTTTTGAGTGAAATGTAAATTTGCCCCCGTTGGCGTGTGCAGGGGCTGCGCGTATATATAAAAGCCCCGGGGGAGCGGACAGACACCGACACTGCTACCGGCGTCCTCACCGGTCCACGGCGAGCTGAAATGCAGTCGGCTGCGGTCAAATTGCCGCGGATCCACAGGACACCTTTTTCCGTGGAGGACATTTTGGACCCGACAAACTTTACGCGGAAGAGGCTCCGCGCTGATGATGCGACAGCTGCGGGTGAGAAGAAAACTCGCGGGGGCCTAAGAAACAGTCCAGACCTGTTCGTGGGTTTATACCTGGAGAGAAGCTGTTTATTCACCTGTTTGTTTTCTTTTCAGGAGCTTCTACTAAAAGAGATCGACCCGGAGAGAAGCAGCGTCCTCCGGAAGGTGACAGCTGCAGCCCGGAGGAGGCGGCTGCCCCGTGTCCGGAGAAGCTTCGGGAGTCAAAGGCGAAGAGCCGACGGATCCGCACCGCCTTCACCCTGGAGCAGCTGCAGATCCTGGAGCACAGCTTCCAGAGGTGCCACTATCTGTCGGTGCTGGACCGCCACACCATCGCCGCGGCCCTCCGCCTCTCCGAGACTCAGGTCAAGATCTGGTTCCAGAACAGACGCACCAAGTGGAAGAAGGAGCGTCTGCCGGGGACCGAGCCAGAGGAAGAGCGCGGCTTCGCCTCTCCCTTCAGCTCACATCCTGCCGTCTGCTCGTCTCTGGCCTACAGTCCTCTTTACTGCCAGCGGCTCCCTCGGCTCCAGCTCTCCGCGCCGCCGCCGCCGGTGCCGCCGGTGCCCTTCCATCTGTACTACAGGCTCCACGAGGCGTGAGTCCGCGCCGAATGACCGAGCACACGATGGACCTGCGTGGGGCCCACCAGCGTCTCCAGCTCCATCGTCAATATCGGGGGGTTACAGCGCCCAACAGGACTGAGTTCAGAAAAATGACAATTAATGAGCAATGTGAAATAGTTTTTCTAATGTAATTACACTATAACTTATTTTGATAAACATTTTTTATTGAAGTTGTTCTCATTGGTTCCCTCGTTTCATAAACTACACGACTTGACCCTGACACTGTGCCAGAAAAAGGGCAAAAGATAAAATGGACTCTTTTAACCCTTTAAGGTAAAATGCTGGAGGAAAAAAAAAAAAAATCCCTACAGAAACACAACTGATGGATCAGAGACATCGTTTAGATTATATATATATACCAGACGGGGGATTTCCATGTATTGCCTCAAGGCAACGTTGAGCAGCTCAAAGAAGTACAATGATGTGAGACTATTACTCACAGGCCATAATGGACACAGGGAGGTTTTAGGAGGCCCCATCAAGGGGTTAGGGTCTTTTCCATCTGATGGTGAGGGCAGCGACAGTGAGGGACAGTGGATCCACCCGTCAGGTTTTGAGAGGCGGACCTGTGGGCTTTACCAGTCTCGAGCCACCACGCGGCGGCCACGCACCCCTGACCCGTGCAGGGCCTGAACCAGGGGCTCGGGCCTTCGCCTGCCACTGGCGATGGTAAGAGCAGCACTTTGGGAAGTCGGCGAAGCGGATTTAACGGAGGAGAGCATGACGCTATACACAAAGTGGCACTGCCTGGCAAAGGCAGAGGGGAGAAAATGAGACGAAAATGAGACCACAACCAAAAGAGAGTTTCATGCCGCACGAGAGACTAGAAAATGAAGACAGGGGTTGACTGAATGAAGACTAGGAGTCCACGGCCACGCTAGCAGCTCTGAGAGGCTACACGTGGACAATGAGCCGACGATACGCTGACAATAAAGTTTACCGGCCCCATCGTCGTAGTTCAGCATGTTACGATGCTAACGTTTGCTAATTAGCACTAAATAAAGAAGACAGCTGAGGCTGGGAGGGGGGGGCGTTAGTTTGGCAGTATTTGTTCATAAAACAAAGTATCGGACAAGATGAAATTTCAACCTGGTGGTGGCGCTAGACAAAAAAGTCAGGGGATCAGAAAAGTTACTGCAGTTCACCCTGAGGGGGACACGGACGTCTGAACCACATTTCGTGGCAATCCAAACCGGTGGCAGCTGAGACGTGCCGCTCAAAAGCACGAATGTCAACCTCACGGTGGCGCTAGACGAGCACTCGGGGGGGTCGCCGAAGTCGGCAGGATCCTCTGAGGAGCGGGAACGAAATGTGCGAAAAGGGTTGTGATAATCCAGCTGCTGAGATATTTCAGTCCGGAGCAAAGCGGACACTGCCATCCATAGAGCCACATGGCCAAAAAATATTATTATTACATAAAGAAACCAGGGGAACAGAGGCAGGTTCCAAAATCACTTTTCTAACGCACATCTGCCTTATTTCTGCCTAAAATCTACAAAGTAGCACAGTCAGATTTCCCTCAGAGAGTTGCATTGTAAAGTAAAACAAAGCTCCTTGAACCTTCCTCTACTAGCTGAAAATTAGTTTAACTGGTCACAGATCCAGGTTAGTGTGTGTGTGTGTGTGTGTGTGTGAACAGATCGTCTGCTGTGGACATCCTAACGGGTAAACTCCATCCAACACTTTCTTGGCCAAGTTAAAACTCACTCTGTCATAAAAGTTTTTCAAACACACACACACACACGAAATCACTATTCTCTGCTTTAATCTCACACATTCACCAACGCACTCCTGAGCACATCTGTAGGCTATTTAGCACATACTCTTATCCTCAGACGTCAGGGGGGTTTTGAACTCTGCAAAATGTTCATCCATTACGGACAATAAGAAAAATCAGTAAAATATTTAACTTTAATAAATCATTTAAAAAAAAAACTGTCATTTGGACCAGAGAAGCATCGAGATCAAGGAAAAAAAACTTTTTATTTTGTATTGACTTTTTGCAAGGTGCTTCGAATTCCGAGATTTATTTACCCAATAAATACATCTTCAAATGGACAAAATAAATTTTTAATGAGGTGAAATGTCATGTCGTCGTCGGCTGTTGGCAGAGGCCGGTCGGAGCGAAACAGATCTGAAAGGACCTCCGTCAATGAGGTATTGCAAACAGATGGCGGCAGAAGAAAGCAATGTAGACGAGTGGACAAAATGGGAGATAAAAGAGGCTATTGTTAGAAACACACACACACACACACAGTTCTGAAAAAGCAGAGCCAAAATTGTGAGTGCGAGCAGGGAAATGAGCCATTATCTAATGGAAACAAATTAAGATTGTTTCCATAGAGCATGATACAACACAACCGATCTGGCTGACAGGTGACATACAGCAAACGGCTTTTCCGACCTTTTCTGCAGGAATTCAGATCCTAACGAGAGTGTTTCCTTCACTACGGAGTCAAAATGTCTTTAAAAGGCTCCAACTGACGGTGCACAGCCGAGCAGACCGGACCAAACTGGTGAACTGACCAGCACCTGCCGCCATCACTGCGAATGATAGTGTTGTTTTACAGATCCATCCACTGTAGGGTCTGCCCTGATCTTGTCACTCGTTTGTTGGTTTGGGAGTCTAAACGTGAAAAATAGAAAGAAAAAAAAAATCAGCCGGGCGACACTTACGAAGGTGGCGGGTGAAATCATTGGGATCGTCGGGAATAGGAAGTCTCCTGCTCGGCTCGATTCTCAGAGGTTTCCAGGCAGCACGTCTCACGGAAAGATGAATCTGTTTCAGCAAATCCGGACCGTCCTCTTTAGAATTCGACGTCCTCGTCTCCGGTCAGAGATACGGGTTTCTGAAAATGAGGCGCAGCTGGTTCCAGTGTGTATCGATGTGCGATAAGCATTTGCGATTCCGATCCAGCGCAAACTCCCACTTGGTTCGTGACGCAGCTTAAGCACTTTATCTTACACTTATTCTTATTGCAGCGGTTTTTAGCCGCTCCGTCTCTTTGGACGGTGAACGTCGGTCAGGCGACCGGCTTGTTCTAGACTCAAATATCTCAACAACCACTGGAAGCATCGGCGCAAAATTTGATACGGGTATTCATGGACCCCACACAATGAATCCCACAGACTCTGGTGATCTCGTGACTTTTCCTGTGGCGCTAACCATGAGATTGATACTTGCGGTTTTGAGTGAAATGTCTCACAACTGTTGGACGGATTGACATTCTTGTTCGTATTCAAAGACCCCAGTGTACCAAAGTAGAACCTGACAGAGCCACCAGCAGGTCTAGGCTCTTGGCTCTTGAACCTCGCGCTGTATTCTGCCTGCGTAGTACCAGCACTTTTGATCCTACGGCTGTATTCGTTACATGTGTGTCATATTTTATTTTGCTTTCACCGAACAAGTTTTAGGACCCAATCAACTGCTGAACGCGAGATGACCGGGCAGAACACAATGTCTCTCTTTATAGCATGACTCAGTTTGTTCACGCAGGAATAAACACTTCAATTCCTCACATCTGCTAGCAGTTTTTCTGCCTGAGGTAATGCTTTGTGACTGCATTGGTGACCGAGATTTAGACCACGATCAGAAAGTGTTACATAATAGGATTTCTTCATCTAGGTAGAGCATTACTTTATAATATCACTCAAGACAGTTAAATCCACGTCTTTCTGGTTCACATCAGATTGTTTCAACTTTTCACAGATGCTTATCAGGCCCATTAGAGTGTGTACAATTGAATGGAGTTTGTCTAAGGCTAGAACGCACTGTGTGATTTATAAGGTCTAGTCATAATCCAGATTTGGCCACAGGTCTTGATGTTCAAGGTCTTGGACTGAGAGTTTGAACTGTGCGAAATTTCAGCACTGACGGTCAGGACATGTTTATCTGTAGGGTGAGGGAGCCAGGGCTGAACACGTTGGCCCGGGGCCGAACATCAGACCAGTCGGAGCCGTCACAGTCACCTGAGTAATGACAGGCTGGACTTCTGGAAGATTCTAAAGGTGGCCCTGCAGTCTAAGCTGGCTAACAATGGGAAGTTTACTATCAATAATGTAAAGCTGCAATAATCAATATTTATATATGAACAATAGATTCGGTGATGATGTGTGATGTGAAAGGGGACCGTCTTGGTTATAAACCCGGAGGTAATATCACCTAAACCTGCAGACTCCTCAGACTTTGACTGTCTTTCTCTCAGCTTTTTTTTTTTTTTTCTTTTCCAGCATTCAACAGGCAGACAGGCAGATGTTTTCCAGAGAAACAGCTGTAAAAACCCACCGTCCACTACCTGCTCAGCAGCAAAACAGCAGACAGACCCAGCCAGAGACCAGCTGGTGAACGCAGTGGAGCATTTAGCAGCTGAAGAGCCTGTGTTTTCAGGTAGGTCCGCAGCCCCCCCAGTGGCCAAAACATTTCAATTAATGCATCTTTAAACTGTAGCATCATCAGCTACTGGAAGTCTCTGTTGTTTCTGGTTTCAAAGTCACATATTCCCGCTTTAAAGAACCAGAGGTTTCCACAACAGGTCAAGGGAACAGCAGCATTCATGTCCTCATTTTGCCCATATTGTTAACAACCTCATTTTCACTCTTTACGATTTTCAGGTCTTTTTCACAAGAGTGTCCACGAGGCAGGCACAGGTCCTGATGTCTTTTTTCCTATTCGGAAGAAATGTGGAGGCTCAGCTAGTTTCAAACGTTTTTTCTCTTTCCAAGTTACGTTTTCTAACCTGAATCCACAGGAACTACACTGTGGTTGAACAGCAGACTTTCTCTGCCCCTCTAGACTTCATGTGAACAACTGCAAACCAGAGCAAAATGTCTTTCTTTGATTTTCTTTCTTCCTTTCCTCCCTCCCTTGTAGGAATGTCACATGTGGCAGACGCTCCTCCCCTCTGCTCAGAGATGGGTGAGGGGAAAAGGGGGTGAAGGGCCATGAGGGAGAGATGTGACTGAGGAGTATGTGGGAGAGGAGGAGGGAGCAGGACGAGGCAGGGAGGTGTGTAGCTCTGCTGCTGCTGCTGAAAATCCACTCCAGATAAATGCATTTCCTCTGCCGCAGCACGGCCAGGAGGCTGCTTTGAAACGTCCAGCAGACAACATTGTCTTCCTCTTCCACGCCGACTGTCCATCAGAGGGAAGGAGGCTCTCCAGACCTCCGCAAGCTCATCCTTTTGTTCCCTTCAAAACGCTTCCCTTTCGTGTCTTCTGAGACTTCTTAAGGACCTAAAAGTGCGCTGACCCGAGACAGCTGGAGCTCTGCATCTGCAGGTCAGATGTTGGTTACCGTGAGTCCAAAGTTCATTTTACAGCTCGTTTGAGATTCCTGTTCCTGGACGTACGTCTGGTCTGTTTCATCCTCGTCATCGTTGCGCTTCCAACGGAGAAATGAGGGCTGAGGTGCTGGTCATCTGGGTCAGTGTGACCCTGTGCTGCGCCCTGTCCTGTGCCGGAGCAGCCGTAAAGGAGAACAAAGTCTCCGAAGGCCAGGTTCAGGCCAGAGAAACGCGAGGACTGGTCCAACACAGGAGACCGGAGGAGGAAGGAGATGTTGAAATGTCAGACGAGCCTGCTGTAGAGGTGAAAGCGGAGAAGACGAAGCCAAAGAAGAAGAAAACACCTGAGGAAATTGAGGCAGGTAAGTAGGAGCTTCTACAAACACACTCAGCCGTGTTATGACTAACGCAGACACGCCGTCACCAAGTCTGCTGTTCAGACGATGGTAATCTGTCGTTTACGGGCATGAATGTGCAAGTTTGAATAGGATTTTCTTGACCTTTCCTGGCTCCTACTGCTCTCTGAGCTTTCGGCCACAGCTTGAACCCCAGACACTGAGGATACAGGGACAGGAGCAGGAAAGCGTCTGGTTTGAACTGAAAAAAAAAAAAAACCTTCTGTTATCTAGCACACTGTCTCCAGCTTTCTCCCTGAACTCATCCAGAGATTTCCTCCTCTCGGACAATTTGCTTACCTCCACAAAGTCACCAAAAACTTTTCAAAAGTGCTTCCTTCATGGATTTGTATTTCAAAACCAGAAGAGCAGGGGAGTTGGGGATTTTTTTTTTCTTGAAATATCACAGTTATTCAGAGATGACAAGGCAGAAACTCGCAGTGATTCAGTTGGTGGTCTGACATTTTCTTGGCAGACAGAGTCACTTACATGACCCGCTTTTTTCCTCCAGAAATACACATTGTTTACGGGACCGCAAAACCTTTAGAAGCTTGTTTTGCCAAACACAATGATCAGAAAATGAGCTTTTACCATGAGAGTGGCGTCTGTGCCTCAATTATGTCCACAAGAAAGACACATCTGCGAAAAACACAGAGGCTGAGCAACAGCAGAAATTTTTCCACTACGATTTTCCATAAGTAAGCAGACGGGATTTACAAGAGGCCCGCTTCCAGTAGCACTGATGCAATGGCACCGATGTACTGAATGTTAACTTTCCGCTGCATGAAGCAAAAACCACAAGTCCGGCAGCCAGGGCTTTTTGTGTGTGGCTGATTTGGGCTACAAAAATGGCCATGATTAACAGAACCTGAGACCCCATCTCTGTCTTCTCTGTCAAGTTCTGTTTATCCAGGGAAGGATTTGCTGACTGTGCAAAATCTTTACCAGCCCCTTTTGTCATACTTGTACCCTCACACTCACAGCTTGGGGCTAAGTGCCTGGCTCAAGAGGACTTCAGGGGCAGCTGAGAGTGTGGACAGCACTTGTTGCCTCCTTTCTGCACAGATTTTTGTAGCCTGTCAATGCGACGAGTGCTGTTGTCTTCTGCTTGCTCTGGTATTTTGCCGAGGAGCTCGGTATTGATTTCGTGTACGGCCGGATTAACCTGTTAGGGGGCCCAGAGGCCAGGGTGTGCCCTTGGGCCCCCTACCCGCCGAACCCAAACCCGAAGTTCCCGTTGAGTACAACGCACAACAGCTTCATCACATGCCCAGAGCCCCAAAACTCAAAGCAAGCTCTTCAAACTAAACTACCACGTAGGTCGTTTGTCGTTTGTACCATCGGCAGGCATACCGGACCATCGTCGTCACGGTAACAGTAATAAACGCATGCCTAAGGTCGTGGACCAGTCATTGATAAAAGAATCTTGAATATGGAACCATGTGAGATTAATACAATCTAAAATAATTAAGGTCTTTGAGGAGATTTTGGCAAAGGGCTGTCTATAAGAAAGGGCCACAATATTAAGTAAATATGCAGCACCCACCATAGTTCATGTTGTAGTTTAGTGGTACAAGTTTTTCCTCACAAATCTTCATTATTTAAATGACATAGAACCAAATGACGCGCAGTGAGCCTGGGACGTTCAGGGACGTTCGGGGTCCCAGGGTCCAGGCTTTGTGCGGCTGGTAACCCAGCTGTGACTGCACCTTACCATCACACGTCATTTGGCAAAAAAAATAAATAATTTGCCACAAAACGGGAAAAGCTTTGAGGTCAGATGTGGGACGTTAAGAAGTGAAAAGCTTTCCTTCCCTCTCACGCGTTGCGTAATGTAATGTAAGTGTAGAATGTACATTTCTGTGTATAATCGAAATGCCAATGACGATAATGAAAAGTGGCCACTCAGTACTCCCCGGGTGAGTCATGGCACCGTTGTGTTTAAGGACCAGTGGAACATCGCGAAATATGTCTAGCAGAGGAAAACAAGCAGCCCTCTGTGTCTGCGTTGGAGTCTGAAGAGGCTTGTACACCAGGGAGGATAAAAAAAAACCCCAAACTCTGAAGACCTTGGAACATCTCCTCTCTGTAATATTCCACATAATTCAATGTGAAACCACCTATTTTATACTTTCAAGTTTATAGGCAGTGTCTCATCATAGACCTGAGAGGGTGTAATGCAACACCCGCTGCATCGCGGCATGTCTGGAAACAGTTTTGAGTCTGGAGGTTCAGAGGTGGGCTCCATTCGCACGCTTGTTTGTCTGTGGCCCTGATATCTTGAAAACCAAAGGCTGGATTTGAATGACATTTGCTGTGCTCATGTAAAAAAAAGTAATTTAAAAAAAAAAAAGAAAAGAAAATTAAGTCATTACCAGGGTCTCTGGTAGGTAAATTTTGAGTTATCTGAACAAGTACTCAATAGTTCGTTCAATTTGTTCACTATTGGATCTGTTTTGTAGTTTTATTGACAAGAGTTGTTACTCAGCCCTGGTCTCCAGTTTTGTTTTTCACTAACGCATCAGTTTTTAATCTGATCCCTCAGGCATCATTCTGGCTAATTAGAGCCCGACAGATAAACTGGCCGGGTCGATACAACGCTCATATCAGCTTATTGCACATAAATAGCTGTCGGTGTATATAGCAAACAAAACACTGGAGAATATAAATGCCAAAAATATGTTTAAAGGTAGCTCAGAAGCAGCGTCTCCACTACTTCGTTTGTCCACTAGAGAGCACTGACAAGTTGACTTTTTTTTTTTTAATCTTTTTTTTACACTGTAAAAAAAGATTCCAGAGATTCATATAAAAATGTTTGTGTGTTTATGTTAAAAAAAAAAATCAGTACATCTTTATCGGACTGTTAAACAATAAATATCGATACTAGCCTCAAACGTCCGTTATCGGTTGGGCTCTACTCATTAGAGAGAAGATCACGTGATTCATCTGTGTACAAAAGAAGTATAACAACAATCAGTTTGACATTTAGTCAACTCTTCATTTTAACTTACACGACTCAAAATCATGATTATAAGTTCTTGAATGGAAGTGGAATCTTATTTGCTCTCTTTCCCAGAGCGCGGTGACAAGATGGAGTCAGGATGTTGTTAGCCTAGCTTAGCATAAAGACTGAAGGCAGGGGGAAAGAGCTAGCCTGGCTGTGTTCAAAGTCCATAAATACACCTATGAACACCTCTAAAGCTCACTGATTAACATGTTGTACCTTGTTTGTTTCATCTACACACAAACTGAATTGTAAAAACATGAATTTTTGGTTTATGTTGGGAGTTATGTGCTGGAACTATTTCTTGACCAACAACACCTGGGTGCAGTGACAGCATCATGCAGTCTTGTTGTGAGGTTGCCAGGTTTAGCGCCATCGCAGAGCCAAAACCTGCGCTCGCCGACCGTATCTGGCAGCCTGCGCTGTAGCCGGAGGCGCTGCACAGAACCACTCGGCGGATGGATAAACCCAAGGAACAGCTCCAACAAGTAACTCCCACTAAAACCACCAACTGTCATAGTTACATTTCTGTTTGTTTACAGATTAAACAAAGCAGCTATGACATGATGAGTAACTGGCTTTCGAGTTGTTGGTAGGCGTAATTTTGAACTTTGGACACAACCAGGTCATCTGTTTCCAGCCTTTATGCTAAGCTAAGCATTAACTGGTTCCAGCTCTGTACTTCACTACTGATCTTCTCATCTCTCTCAGAAAGAAAACAAATTAACTTATTTCCCAAAAGAAACCTTACTCATTTGATTGACCTCATGACCTTTCCTCTTACTCCACCATCACATCAAACTCTGCCTACTCTTATATAATTGTTCAGTGTACAGTATTGTCATAGTAGCAGCTCAGTCCTTGGCAAAGCTCTTCACTCTGACTACTTCCTTGGTTGGTGTCCGACCAAAACAAACCACCGGGCCGGCTCAATTCTCCTCCAGGACCAGGTTTTGCTGACTTTTATGTGCTACAGCAGTGCCTGTGTGTCTGGGTTTTAGCTGTTTTGCTGAGCTGATGTGAGCCGTAAATACATCTGTGCTGAAAAAAAAAAAAAAACACTTGGCAATGAAAGTTCATATAACTCTATGCAATAAAATGTTTAAAGAAGCTTCAAAGCTGCGTTATGAGCCGTTCTCGCTTTGATACGTGTACGCATACTGTATACAGGCTTCCATTAACTGAATCCTTTCCTCTTTTACCCCATCCTTCTGAAGCCAGAGCAAAGAAAGCAGCAGAGAAGGAGGCCAAAGCAAAGAAGCAGAAGGCCCCCAAGCCCACCAAAAAGCCAAAACCCCCAAAAGCCACCAAGAAACCGAAACCACCAAAACCCACAAAGAAGCCAAAGGCGCCCAAACCCACCAAGAAACCAAAGACAACAACCACGGTGCAGCCACACACCAAGCGTCCTTCTCTGGATGAGGAAGAGGAGAAACTGCTGATCGAACTGGGCTGGGACACATGTACGTACACTTTGGATTCAGGGTTCAAGCACAGAAGGAAATCAGAGATATATTCTTGATATTGATGAAAATTTAAGGTGCTTACAAACCTTCCTATTGCCATGAGTATTGTAGATGATGAGTAGAATGTGAGTAAAATGAAAGCATATTACACTGCAATGTTTCTTCAGAAGTGATGGGAAATCTTATCTTGAAAGTGTTTGATTTTTCAGAAAATTCCCAATTCTCCCTCAGAAACAAACACAGAACCCTTTATCATTAAACTTAACGACCTCTTGGCACTGATTTATGACTATTACACAACCTTTCTCTGCCCCTTTTTTGGTCTGATGGGATGGTGGGATTTCCAGCCTTTTAACTCTTTCACTTCATCTTTACAGTATTTCAGCCTGTGACCCCAAAGGGGCCCGAAAGAGAGGAGCCTGTTGAGCCGGGCCTGGGTAAGACTTTTCGCAGGTCACTGATCCTGTTTCAGTGCTTGCTCGCACACTAAAGTTGTATTCATAAATGCTTAAAAAAAACAAAACAGACTTAGCACAGTCCTGGTCTGGTTTTGAGCAGTAGCTTACGATGGCTAATGTTAGCTTACATTAGCAAAACTTTAGGCGGATATTGCTGTGCGACGTTATTGTGTCAGTTCGCTGACTTTATGAAAGTTCGCTACCTGTCCTACTAAGACATGGGTCAAATGACCACATGTAATGCGTGTCCGTTGTGACAGAGAATTATGACCTAAGTCTACAGTTTCCCCTCATCTCTACAGTGTTTTAACGACTTTTAGCTCATCGTTTTTGTTTTACGGCACAAAACTTCATCGTTCTTCTCAATCGGAAGATGTTGATGAAACCTACGTCCTAATCAGCCAAAGGTTTAATGGAGCCTTTTGTGACAAAGCTTAGAGGTTCCAGTAGGTTATGAGGGCTGTGAAAATGGAAGATTTCATGTAGAGAAGCATATGGAGGTGCAAACAAAGCAAGATACTGCTGATCTCCATTAAGAAAATGTATTACCTCCGCCAAGCAAGTAATACATTTCCACCCGTGTCTCTCTGTTGGTTTATTTGTTTGTTCGTGTGTCAGCAGGATTACACAGAAAGTACTGAGCTGGTTTACATTAAACTAGGTGGAGGGATGGGGAATGGCCCAGGGATGAACCCATTACATCTCGGTGCGGATCCGGTTTTTCGGGGCGGATCCAGGATTTTTTTAAAATCACTTTCCTTAACATTTCCTGATGGGGTATTTTAAGCCTTGGCAGAGGTACGCACTCTACTGACTGCCATTGTAGTTATTTAAAGGTTTCAACGAGCGGTAAATAAAGAACAAAAGGCAGGGAAAAGTCTTTTTTCTGCAGATACATTCTTCCCCCTCTTATGACAATGAACTTCTGCGCTGCCGTAGAGTTTTTTTTTTGTGTTTGATGGCAGCGATTTCGCCGTAAAACCGTCACATGATCATTACTGCAAACGATTTGTAATCTAGATTTTAAAATACATGAAAAGATGTGCTGTGCTTTTCACAGATAAGGTGCCTGGTGGATCCCCCGGTAAAAAGGAGGCCACAACTACTGAGGTCATCATGTACATACCAGGTACCCGTCTGTTATACAAGGTTGAGTTTGTGACAATGTTTAGTTATTATTATTTTTTTTATATGGTGATTTGGGAAGATAAAGGTTAGAATTGTAAAGGTGCATATGATTAGTTGGTTCTTTTAAAGAGTTGTGCCCCAAAATACATATTATATACTGCATCATAAACTGTTAATATCAGTTAAAATGGATTTGAGAGGTTGAAAACATCTTTAATGAATGTGTGCGACACTTTAATGCCGATTTCGTTTGTGAAAACTATCTGTTTTTGCGTAGCTCAGTATCAGTATTGATATTGGTGACCCCGGCCCCGGTGTCACTCGGTATCGGATCGAAACCAAATTTTGTGTCGACCCAACCCTGGTTTCTACAACCAGAGAAACTGATTAGTTAAATGATACTACGGGATTAATCCATGCTCTGTTCAATTAGAAAAAAATGACTCAAAACTAAAAATATCAAAGAGCCAACAGACCTTGCTTTGTTAAAATAATAAAAGCTACTTTTAAGTAACTATGAATATTTGTATTTGCTTATTACTGGGCAACAAGTAACACTGTCCGCTTCCTTTATTTCTGTTTCTTTCGTTTTGATGTGTAACTGTGTCCATATCCCACCCGGAGGAGTCACCGTGGAGTAGATGAACGTTTTAGCTGTAATCATCTGTTTGCTTCTGTTTCAGAGGAAGTCACCACTGTTCCATATGTAGGTCCCTGGTACGAAGAATACGATTACGATGACCGTACGTCTACCACTGGGGCTGCTTCTTAACAAATTAGCTTTACGTATTACACATACTGCGGGATGTTGGCCATTGACAGAGTTGTTTTCTGTGTCTGACTTTCTCTCTACAAAGTGGCCGTTAAGAAACAAGAAGAGGAGGAGGAGAGAGCTCGAAAGGAAAAGGCAGAGAAAGGTTGGGGTTTTTGTTTTTTTCGCTTTTTGGAAATAATGGGCACTTGTTCAGAAGAGACAGGGCTAAAAGAATCATTTTCTTACTGTCAACAAATCCCACATCCCATGAAAAGACCAAAACCAACAATGAATGTCTCCTGCTAACAAGTAGTGTGTGTGTGTGTGTACCCAAAGGCTGTTATAAAGGCTTATCCCTCTGAGCCACGGAGCTCCGATGTTGTCCGAAAAATATTCGGACTGAATCCTGCGTAAGCTGTCGCGCCGCCAAACGCACTCACCAGAGAACCAGATCTGCATCAAAATAGTCCCCAACAAATGCTCTTTTTGCCTCTGTCCGAGCCACGTTTGTTGAGAACGACAGGGGCCGGCTGTTTTAGGGAATGACTCAGCCTTTCTTTAGCGATTCTTCTAGCGCCGAGGCCGGGTGGAGGGGGGCGCCTGTCGGTCACTCTACCACTTTGGTCACAACAACAATCTATTGGATTGTTGTGAAATTTGGTTCAGGCATTCATGCCCCCCCCCCTCCTCGGGATGAATTGCAATAACTTTATCAATAATTTTAATTTGTGACCAAATGGGAGCCTGGAGCTGAAGGCCACCGAGAGAGTAGGGAGGTACTGAGAGACGGACTAACACGTTGTCGGTTCTGGTCTCTTCATGGGAGTTGTTCACGGTAAGAGAAATGTAGAACAGCACCAGACTTTTCCTTTATCCTTAATTCTTCAGTGGTTCGTTATTACTGAGAATGATGGAGAGAGAAAAAGGGGGACGGAGGAAATAAGAGGAAATAAGAGGAGATTAGAGGAGATTAGAGGAGACAGAGGTTGGAGAATTTTTAACAGCTGCTCTGTTCACTGTCCTGTTGTGGATTGTTATGTAAAGCTAAGACGCCAGCTGGGCGATGTTATGATGATATCAGGGGGCGGGGAGGGAGGTCACAGAGAGGATCAGTTTGATAACAGAACCTGCGAGTCTTACGCAACATTTTGCTCCTAGTATTTTCAGTTAAAAATCGAATGAAATGTCACGAAAATCCGCCCCAAACTGTTTTCTATATGACCGGCCTGGAAGATGGTAACCTGGGCCGACTAAACTGACCCATATTTTAGAGCAGGAAACACATGAGGAATGTGTGAGCGTAAGCGAAGATGCACTGTGCGAACACATATGGAAATAGTTGTGTGTGGCGGTGGCTGGCAGGAGAGCGGGGTCCGTGTGAAAACATGTTCTGACACACGCTGTTTTCTCATTACGCGCTGAAAGCTGAGCGGCTGAGGAAGAAGTGGGAGGAGGAGGACGACGAGGAGAGGCTGAAGCAGAGTTCAGTGCCCACCGAACCTAAAAGTAAGAGCATTACTTGACCTAAAATTGACTCGTTTGTCACTTTTTAAAACCTAAAATTACATAACCTACAGAGGGAGTTCACAGATTAATAGGGGTATCTCATTTGCTTTAGTGTCTTTGACCTCCCTGTCAAAGACACTAACGTCTTCACCTTTAAACCCACTAAGCCTTTTTAAAGTACTCACTCCGTCTTTTAGGACATGTTTTACGGCGTCTGTCTTCATTAAAATCGAAGAATGCTTTTGACAGACCCTTTAATGGCTGCCAGGCCAATGAGTGTTTTAAATTAGAGTCTTTATGGAACATTTGTCGAACAGATCCGCTTCATGTGCGTGCTGGTGTTGTGCTTTTCCTCTCAGAGTGTCCTCCCCTGGGCTTGGAGTCTCACCGGGTGGAGGACGACCAGCTGCTGGCTTCCTCCCAGTCTCACCATGGCTTCACGGCTGAGAGGGGACGACTCAACATGCAGGTATACATGCAGCTCATCCGGGTCCAGTATTCATGGGGGAAATGGTGGGAGTCTGGCTGGAAGCTTAGGCCTGTGCTCGTCTGCAGGGCTCCGATAATGAGGAGGATATGTACGGAGGCGCGTGGTGCGCGGAGCCAGAGGAGAGAAACCACTGGTTTGAGGTAGATGCCCGTCGAGAGGTGGAGTTCACTGGGGTCATCACCCAGGGACGAAACTCAGAGCAAGAGTGAGTCCTTTCTAAAACGTCATCTCCTAAGATAAATGCATCGCTGTTTCTTTTCCTCCAGTGCCACCATGAGGTCAGCAGTGTTTGTTTTTGATTGCAATGTCTACAACATGCGACTACGGAGGTGGTCGTTTGAGGGTTAATGTGCATCGACAGTATAACGCCGTATCTTTTAAATGTGGGTTTAATTACATTGACCCGGCGTTCCATGTTTTCAGAGCAACAGTAATTGTTAGTCAGAGCCAAGTCGGAGCTTTCAGAAACTTTCCCAGTCACAATTAGTCATCCTTGGAGGTTGTTTACAAGTGGAAAAATTGCCAGTCGGCTCCAGTGTGAAACGAAGGCGGCGTAAGCGCAGCCTCACAGAGCCGCCAGCATGGCTGTGGGCTCCTCCTCTTGTTATATGGTACCTTTGTATCTCCTGTCTATGGGAGTATGGAGGACGGCGTCCGTCAGGCAAAGACAAAAAAAATACACGAAATGTCGAGACTGACAAGAAGAATGAAATTCTCATGGTGAATGAAAACACCAACATATTATCTGGCTCTTCAGCTGCCAAATGCTCCACCGTGTTCACCAGCTGGTCTCTGGCCGGGTCTGTCTGCTGTTTTGCCGCCGAGCAGGTAGCGGACAGTGGCTTTTTACAGCTGTTTCTCTGAAAAACATCTGCCTGCCGCGGCCAAAAAAAACAAAAAAACAAAAAAACAGCGCTATGAGAGCGGTGAGAGCGAACCAGGACAGCGAATGCTCTGGAGAGTTGAGGGGAGCTGCAGAGTTGGGTGATAATTCCACATGCACATCATTAACTTGATCCCATGTTGATATAGAAATATTGATTAGAGCATAATTGAGACTGACCACGAGCATTTTCATGCTTGTCATTCCAACGTTTATGTTTCATTTTCCTGGTGGAATGAGCTTCCGTCCAGGTCGGCACAGGCCTGGACTCACGAATCTCATTTACTTCCTAGTGAGGATTTCGTGTCCTCCTACTTTGTGGCCTTCAGTAACGACAGTCGCGACTGGACCTTACTTCACGATGGCTACGCTGAATGGGTGAGTGGAAATTAAACACCACAAACAATAACCGCTGTTTGAAAACATTACAGCTTTACACGTTTTTTCCTCCCCCCCCGCAGTTGTTCTATGGAAACGTGGATAAGGACACACCGGTGATGAGTCAGTTTTCTACACCCGTGGTGGCCCGTTACATCCGCATCCTGCCTCAGAGCTGGAACGGCAGCCTGTGTCTCAGGGCTGAGATCCTGGCCTGTCAACTCCCCAGTCAGTATCACAGAGAGCACTGTCACAGCACACCTGGGCATATCTGTTGTCTGGAGAAAATCGTATCTTTAAGATGCTCAGTAACTAAGAAGGTTTGGGTTTTGTTTTTTTGCTCGACCACTGAGCAGTTTCGGTGCTTCATGGGTTCTCTGAGGGGTTCAATGACCTTATGAGTCACAGAGCTTTCTCATTCCTTTGTGGAATATGTCACCCTCCACTGGAAGAAAAAACACAACTTTGGCCAAACTGAGGAGCTGGTTTCACCCGAGAATGATGATACACAAGAGCCTGTTTAACAAACCGGACCTCATAACCTCAACGTTAAAAACCAAATTACATAACTGCATCACTGAATTACTGCTCAGTGTTTCCACCATTTCCCATAGCTAGCGGCTTCACAGCAGAAAGACGCACAGTATTTACAGTAGCAACACTCACATCTTCTCAGCAGCAGAAAGTCCAGTCTGCTATCAGTCTGTTGCTTCTTTCAGGCGGTTATCGCAGTGAGAATGAGGTGAACCCATCGGACGACCTGGACTTCAGACACCACAACTACAAGGACATGAGACAGGTCTGTTTTTGAGCCTGGTAAAATAAACCCAAACGCTGTAGAACACCAGAGCTAATAAGCTGCAAGATTGACTCCTTCCTCTTTTCTCCTCCCAGATGATGAAGGTCTTCCAGATGTGATCACCAGGATTAAAAGCTCTCAGGGCCTGAAGATGTATGCCATGGAGATCTCTGACAACCCAGGGGAGCATGAGACAGGTACAAGGCCGGCAGCTGACGTGATGCCACTGCTACTCAGTCACCCAGAGCGACGTTTCCCACTCAGTTAGAAAAACAAAACAAGACAAGACAAAGCTTACACACACGTTCGTGTTCAGGTGTAACATAAAAGAATTAAAAAATGGCATGCTGCGGACCTTCTGCTCGTTTGCTATGACAACAACCAATAAACTATCACATTTAAGACAGAGAAACACTCTGCAATCTAAACCAGGCTGTGTAAAATGTGGCATCTGGTCCGAAACAGGTTCCAGACTAAATACTAAACACGGAACGGGAGAGGCTGCAGATTGAGAGCTGCTGTGTTGTGGTAAAATCATCTAAACACTTGATGAACTAAGCGAGAATTTGGATTTTGATTTTGCTCTCCTTTTTCAAAAGAGGCTTGACAAAGTTGCCTCGAGAAGGCCCTTAAAACATCTGTACTACTCTTATTTCACTCCAGCTCTCTCTTAAGTGGAACTACTTTACACAACTTTGCAGAAACTGTAAAAACTTTGCTCCATATTGACACTTGATTGAAATCCACACAACTTCTTTGCTTCCTTGTGCAAACTTGCAACAAGTCTGTTGCAGAACAGTGAAGTCATCAGGTATCTGAGCAAGAAATTTTCTTCCAACTCCCGATATTTCCGTCTTTAGAGAGGAAAGACATTCACACCTCACATGAGCCTGTCCTTTTTTAATCTGTTTGGGAGCTCGGAAATAAACTAATTTAAAAATGCATGGTCAAAATTGAAGCAGGCCCCTTTTAGGGCTTGGTATGGGTTAAACACGCGTCGTACTACATTTCCACCTGATACAACTCAACAGCATCTTTTACTTAAACGGTCTGTGTCTGATCCATACCCACCTCAAACTCAAACTCAAAACTCAAGACCTCCAGTTTGCAGAAACAGGCTCTCTGTTAAAAAGCCCCAAGCCAAAGCTGATAATCCTGACAACACAGTCAGGGTCACTTTTTTTCAGACTGTGAAAAAGCTCCGTCCAAAGCCACAGGAAACACTGTACAACTGTTTTCCCAGGGAGAGTAGACCCGCGTGTCCTGAGTGAGATTGTGTAAAATTGGCGGAGCACTCCTTTAATCTTTCAAACCCGTCCTGACAAATGTTTTTGTTTTTTGTTGTCACCAGGCGAACCAGAATTTCGATACACGGCTGGTCTCCACGGCAACGAGGCGCTGGGCCGAGAGCTTCTCCTCCTGCTCATGCAGTTTCTGTGCAAGGAGTACAACGACGAAAACCCCAGAGTGCGCCGCCTGGTGGACGGAGTGAGAATACACCTGGTGCCTTCGCTCAACCCCGATGCTTACGAGCTGGCCTATGAGATGGTACGATGAGCCTGGTGTCACTGCAGAACAGCTCCTCTGCGGCATTTCCATGTTTCAATAAATAGGTTATAGATTAACGTCACACCGACCTCACTTGTTAAAGGAGCACTCCGCCAATGTTACACATGAAGCTGGGCGTACTAGTTCAACTCAGTTTGATGCTTTCCATAAATCTCATTGTGAGCACTTGTAAAATGAATGTTGACCTCTCTCTACGTCCGACTTGTCTTGTCTTTGTCTTTATAACCCACACGGTTGCCATAAAACAAAAGTGTCCAGTGTCCAATGTTAAGACGCAAAGGAGACACTGGCCCGTCTTTTTGGAGACGGCTAATTTGTTAATGCAAGTCAAACAACTTTCGTAAATCTTCAAACAATATTTTGTTACCGGTGCTAAAATGCAAAATGTTTTCGGAGACCTAACGTGGTCCCCGTTTCTGTCCACCAGGGCTCAGAGATGGGGAACTGGGCACTGGGCCACTGGACTGAAGAAGGTTACGACATTTTCCAGAATTTCCCGGACCTCAACAGCATCTTGTGGGGTGCCGAGGAAAGAGGCTGGGTGCCCCGTGTGGTGCCCAATCATCACATTCCCTTACCAGAAAACTTCCTCAATGGCTCTGTGAGTTTGCTCCCTGTCACCAAGGACCATTTTAATCACATTTTAATCCTAAAAGATGTTTTAACAGTCAAGCGTTTCTCTACTTCCTGGTTTCATAGCTTGCTGCTGAGACTAAAGCCATCATTTCCTGGATGGAGCGCAACCCATTTGTGCTGGGAGCTAATTTGCAAGGAGGAGAAAAACTGGTCGCATACCCCTTTGACATGCAGCGCCCACCAGTTTCTGTAAACCTATTATACTACTACAACTATAATCTAAACTTATTACATTGACTCAGAAATAGTACACCCATGTAATAATCCCATATTCCCTCGATTTTGTTAAGTCAATCGACAGCCGGCGTTGGAGGACCAATGGTGAAATGAACGAGGAGACGTGGGCCCGTATCCAGCGGCAGAACGATGGGGCTCTGAGGGAGACGCCAGACGACGCCATGTTTCGATGGTTGGCAATGTCGTACGCCCACAGCCATCTGACCATGACCGAGACCTACCGGGGCTCCTGCCACGGTGATGACGTCACCGGGGGACAGGGCATCATCAACAGAGCCAGCTGGAAGCCGGTGGTGGGCAGTAAGTGTTGACACCGCGGGCATCGAGGAAAAAGCAAAAGGACATCCAAAAGCAAGGGTAGAACGTCGGAAGGCAAGATTAGAAGAAGACATCAGAACGAGAGAGAAATATACCCTGCCTTCTCTGAAATATTCATAAAGGGTCACTTCCCTCAGACCATTTAACCCATTCATCCTTGGCGGTAACCATGGCCCGATTACGGTGTCAAGGGGCCCCAGGACACAAACTTGCTGTTGGGTGCCTGTCGCTTTCAAGTTCTGATCTACCACAGTGCACACAAGGGGCGGATTTAGACCAAAAACGAATGTGGACGTGCACGCAGTTCTGTTTATGCTACATTAGGTGTCAGCACACGTGGATGTGTTCACACGTTTGTCAGCGCATACAGTGAGGATTCCAGCGGTGAGGTGCAAAATCCAAACCAAATCTGCAAGCAAATCAAATTATCAAAACGGAGCTGACACACAATTATTCTGGGGCCCCTGGAGGTGTGGGGTCCCAGGGCAGTTGCCTGCTTTGCCTGGTTAGGAATCCAACCTCGGGCGGTATCCAAGTTGTATGTAACCACGCAGGTATCTCCGGAGTCATTTTCCCAAGTTTTTTCACAACTCCACCCCCAAGATTTCTGCGGCCAGTCCAGTTCAGCGGAGGTGGATGGAATGACGATTGTGTTACAGTGTCCTGGTTACTCTGGGTAATCCACGGACCTCACAGTTTTACTAGCCGTCTAGCCTCTACCTTTTGCTACCCAACAGAGAATAGTTCATAAGGGAACCTGTTGACAGCGTCGTCTCCCGAAACTACATTATTAATGGAGACATGTTGCGTTTTTTAAATGTCATGTATTGAGGCATTTACAATTTACCTACATTTTATTGGGTGTTGGCAGAGGTCTCAGTGTTGGATACCTGGACAAAAAAAAAAACATCTGCATAGTTAGGTGCCTATAAGGGCAAGTGGGAGTGTGATTGAATCCTTTACAACCCGTTGCCTGAAGCTCTCTGTCCCACTCTCCCATAGGTATGAATGACTTCAGCTACCTGCACACCAACTGCTTCGAGCTCTCCATTTTCCTGGGCTGTGACAAGTTCCCCCATGAAAGTGAACTACCTCTCGAGTGGGAGAACAACCGCGAGGCTCTGCTGTCCTTCATTGAACAAGTGAGAACTGGACGGATGAGTACGGGCCGGCCTCTCGGAGCAATGCTTCACCCCAAAACCTGTATTTTGAGAATAAACTATAAGCTTTTTAAGTCCACCTCTCAGGGGGCTGAGCGATACTATAAGGCTCTGTTCGGGCTGGCAACAGTAGTGTGTGAAAATAGGCAGCGCCTCGTTCATTTCAATGAGACTACCGTGTTGAAACCGTTGATGCCAACACAGAGGGCCCCGGCAAATCAGTTGAACCTGGCTCAACTTTTGCCGCAACGTAAGATGCGTTGGTCAATCAAATGCAGGCAAGCACACGTTCCCGGTAGATTACTTTGTAACGTGATCGCCAATTTTTTACTCATTACTTCATGAAGGTGGTGAAGAAAGATAAAATAATTGTGACTATTCAGGTTTCCCTCCAAATTTCGTGCTAATTTTAACTGAATTTCCAGAAGAATAGCAAAAGAAAATGCAGCTTAATGTACGTTTTCATCTTCTACTGTCCTGCAAATATTAAACAGTTGGTGGAGCTGATCCTCCAGCCAGTGCCATTAAACCATTGCAGAAGAAAAGGACGATAATATGAAATCGGACATTTGTTTGTTTTCATGCGTTAATGTGACGAAAGTTCGAGTCTCCTCTTCGTTCCGCACAGATCTGATGTTTTGTCAGTTCGTTGGAAGTAACGTGTGGTGTTCAAGTCACACGCTTCATGTGCATCAGTGTTTATTCACTAAGTCCGTCTCCAATGCACTGTGTCTAATTTCGGTTTTATCAATCCGCTAATTTTGCCACCTCAGCCAAGCGTAAAAAAACGTTTTTTGCGATATTTCACTTTTTGAAATTTTCGTCATTTCCACTCAGGGTTTTTTTTGTTTGTTTTTTTTTCCATCCACAAAGAACAGGGGTATGGACACACACTTTCTGTGATAACTTCCCAGAGCTGTGCAGCTCTTTAGCATCTGATAATTCATCAGACTCATGGAAACCAGCCGTCCCGGATTTCCTTGTCTCACTGGAGCCCATCAGCCCGAATGCTAGTTAAAGTTAGCTTTTGGGTGGATGACTTGAACATTTCTTACTCTGGCACCATCTGGTGGAATGAGCTGCAAGCAATGCAGAGACTGCCCTGATTTTCACCAGGTTTTGTCTGAATTATGCCATCACCATTATTTTAAAGACCCTATAAATCACATAAAATTCTGCAAATTGTGGCTTTAAAGTCTTGTCTCTAGCTGTTGAATGTGTCATGTGGATTATTCTATGTCTGCATCTGGGATTTTAAGGTGTAATGTGCTGCTTCCCGTCCAGGTTAATCGAGGGATAAAGGGTTCAGTGACAGATGGGGATGGAAATCCACTGCCTAACGCCACCATATCCGTGGAGGGAATACGGCACGATGTCAGAACTGGTATGTTGGGCACAGTGACACAGCATGCATGATACTCATAATTCAGTTTCCGGTTTTTGCATTTTGGAGGGAAAATCCAGATCCCGATCCAGTGACCCTTCCAAAACTCCCGTCTCCCACTTTAGCTGTAGGTGGCGATTACTGGCGGCTGCTGAATCCTGGAGAGTACAGAGTAACGGCCAGAGCCGACGGCTACACCCCTCAGACCAGACTCTGCATGGTGGGCTACGACTCTGGAGCCACTCGGTGCAGCTTCACCTTAGCAAAATCCAACTGGGACCGCATCAAGCACATCATGTCGCTGAACGGCGGGAGGCCCATTCGACTGGTCCCCAAGGCAAATGTAGTGAAAACGACCACGGCCAGCATGGTGGGAGCCACCAGCCCCGTCCCAGAGATTGACGCCCACGCCATCGCTCAGAAAGTGGAGCGACAAAGGCGGCTCCGGCTCATGCGTTTACGCAGGCTGCGTCTGCACCGATTAAGAGCGAATCTTAGTACCACTCCTACTACTACTACTACTACTACTACTACTACGACGACAACAACCACCACAACAACAACCACCACCACAACTCAACCACCTGAAACTGAGAGAACAACCTCCTGGTACGACTCCTGGTTTCCTGTGGACAGTTGGTCGACCGAGAACCCATTCGACAGCGTAATCTTTGACTCAGTGCCCACGCAGGACTATCCTTTTGAATTCACTATTGATTGATCCCTACACTGTACGAGCCCACATTTATGTTACGCAAAGACCTTACTAACCACTTCATGATCCTCCAACACCAGAGCTTTAAGAATACAAATTACACAGGTTGTTAATTTTTCAGGTGTCAGAAAGTTTTCACCTCTTGGGTTTACAGTTGAGCGGAGAGAGGCACGTCCAGAAGACGCTTTTTGTCTTTTTGCAAAGTTCTTTACAGAGGATTGATCTGGAATAGAAAGCCTCTGCTGAGCAGAGACTATAGAGCACAAGTTCGGTTGAGTTTCTGTTCAGTAAAACAAAATACAGTACGTCACAATACAAACAGGACATGTTTAAGTACTTTTCCATAAGAAATCTATAAACACCTTTATGTTTCTTTAATAGCTTTACAGTGCGATTGCTGGCCTCAGTTAAATGTACTGCAGAATGCATTTGATTAAAATGAAGTTATTTTCTAAAAACTCAAGAGTCCATCTGTTATTTTGTGGTTTAAATTGAGTCTTCTACTGTCCATCAGCTGACAGATCTAACGCAGCGAGTGATTAAGTCAGGGCGATTTATTTATGTAGCTTCTGTTCTGTGTGTATGCCGTCTGATGTGAGCGTAGAGAGCGAACCAAAACAGTCAAGTCGCACGTAAACCATCAGCCCGAGCGCCGAGAGATGATTCTAATCAACAGGAACGACACCTTTCACATTACGTGCAGTCATTTGATCCACTGTTATCTGGGTGGATTGAAAAATACGTCACTAGTGCGCAGAAACTCTTGGAGGTGTTTAAGAGCTGTTGTCAGTTTCACTTTTTAAAAGTACTTATACACAGAATTTTCACTGATAATTGCATATTTCAAACCACTGCGTTGTTTTCAGCCAATTCACACATTGTTGCCTGAGTGTCTTTTTTTTTGTTGATACAAACACTTCCTGTCACCAAAGCTACGAGAGTCAGAATCCTACACACAGGAACGGTTTTTCCTCCGATATGACCGATTACATTCAGAGATCAGTGACCCACTACAACTGCAACACAAATACTCAGTGTCTGAAGGGAAATCGTTTTATTTTAATAAACACTCTCAATATTTCCGGAACAGACGCATTAGAAATGAGATCATTTGGATAATGAATTCCTCGCACACTCTCAGCCTACATACGGTGTCTCGTGCTCGGATTTGACAAATTCCAGGTTCAAACTGATATTCCTTGTGTTTTTCTTCTGCCCGCATACGTCAGCATGAGTCCATTTTGTCAGCGGCCCATATAGCTTCCGAGCCGAGTCCATACAGCTTACATTTGTCTCACCTGGGCCAACATGGAGACCAAACCATCCTCCTGGTCAATGTCTCTGCACAGTTTTAACATCCAGGACTGATACACATTCACGTGAACTGCAGCTGCAGCTATGACTGGCCTGCTTTGCCTTTCCTGCTTCTCCCTCTGGTGTATCTGAAACTCTTCAGCGGGTTCTTCCCCTGGATGTTCTTCTACGAAGAAAGATTATATTATTGTAGCAAAACATCCAGTGTATTTCATTTAAACCTATGAAATTCCTGATCATTTCTGTTTTAATATACAGTTTAGATTTTATATTTATGGACACACACACACACACACACACACACACACACACACACACACACACACACACACACACAAAATATACCGGTTGGCCCTGAAAACCTAGAGTTTGACAGATGATAGTTAGATAAAGGGCTGCAACTGATGATTATTTCCATCAGTGATTAATCTTATTATTATTCGATTAATGATTTGATCTATATAAAGTCAAAAAAATAGTTCCCAGAGCCCACGATGACATCTTGATAATGTCAGGTTTAAATCCCAAAGACATCCAATTTATTATCAGGGAAAACTAAGGAAATTAGAAAATATTCACGTTTCAGAAAATGGAACCAATACAGTTTTGAAATGTTTGCCTAAAAAACAAAACACAAATGATTAAATGATTATCAAAATAGACTCTTAATCAAAATCAATTCTTATTCAATTTTCCCTGTGTCACTCTGTCAGTTTGAACCGAGTCTCACCTTGAAACTGGTCTTGACGACTCCTTCTGGTTTTGATATTTCCTTCCTCTTCCTCCTCCTGCTGGACAGCGGATTCACAACCCCCTTCAGTGCCTCGGGAACTGGAGGAAATTGGTGAAAATGATCCTAGTTACCGATGACGGACATCTTTGAAACCATCATGTAATGTGTGTGTGAGAGAGAGAGAGAGTGTGTCTTACTGAGGTACTCGGGTATGTTCTTCAGGTGGGGTTTGACGACAGCAGGGTGGAGGTCTTTGTCGTGTCTGAGTAGCTGCAGATCTCTGGGGTTGTCCTCGAAATATGTCTGAGCAACAGCACAAACATCCAATCGGAAAAGGTCCAAACACTTCCACCTCCAATTGTATATTATACACCACTCACCTTGAGTTTTTCTGAATTGAGCAGCTCCTGCTTGATCTCTTTCAGTCTGGCCTCCCTCACCGCCTGCTTCGTCACCGAACGCATGGCGTCCTACGTCCAACCAAAATAAAGACTCATCATCCATTATTTTGAACTCAAGCGCTGAGTTTGCCGCGTTTCAGATCAGAACGAAGGCGCTTGAACCTGGGTTTGTTGTTCCGTTGTCTTTCAGAGCAAACCACAGTCTAAACTGCTGTCCATGTGAAGCTGTTTAATTATGTCTTCTTTATCCAATATTTTATTTTGAATATTGTGATTTTTTTATTATTTCATCTTTTTCTTTCTTCTTCCTTTTTTTGTTATTGTTGCTTCCTCCTCTTGCCTTGTCCTGTCTCATGTGTTGTCATTTTATTCACCTGTACTGCAGTAATAATAAAGTAATAAAGTAGTAATAGTAGTAATAACTATCATCATCATCGTCATCATCATCTTGTGTTATTAACTTTAGTGAGCACGTGTGGTGAGGATACCTACCCTGCACCTGTACCTGAAGCCTTCAATCTCCTCCATCTTAAACTCGTAAGGTTTCAGAACAGAATCAGCGCTTTCTAAAAACAAATGTTAACACATTATCATTAATAACTTTTCAAACGTGATTATTTCCTACCAAATCAGCGGGAAACAATGTGGCAAACTTAATGTAATAATCTGATATTTTGGGGGGAAAAAAACAAGTGTGAAAATGAAATGTAGAAATAATTCAACACATATTTCCTCATAAAACCATGCGTCAGTTTCACTTTTTTTTTTTTTTTCTTTTTTAAACTTTGGACCGAGCCAAGCTAGCTGTTTCCCCTTGTTTCCAGTCTCTGAGATAAGCTAAGCTAACCAGCTGCTGGCTTTAGCTTCATATCCAACTCACAGCGTGAAGGTGAATAAGCATTTTTCCCAAAACGTTGGACTATTCCTTTACTGTTTTTATGGCTTGAGGTGGTTTAAAACATGACACAAAGTGTCCAGAAAACATGAAATTACCTGACACCTAACCAACCGTTCATTTGATTGAGTACTTTTGTTGACTGGCGTATAGTTCTATAGCTTACTTACTTTTAGTGTACGAGTGTTGACTAAAACATTAATAGAATGACTCAAATGTCACTAAAATTGATACGCATTTTAGTTATGTTTACAAAAAAAATGTTTTTTTTAAAATTCCCATTAAAAGAAGTCCTTGTTACCTCCTGTAAGCGCCTCCTCCACGTCCGACAGCAAACCAAGCTCAGTGTTGGAGATGAAGGACAGAGCCGTGCCGGGGTTGTCTGCTCTCGCAGTTCTACAAAAATCAAACAAAGCGACTGGCAGGGTTCATTACATTATTATATGCGCAGAAGCAGCAGTTAGTGGTTCCCAGCATTCGTGAACATCTGATCCGGAAGTGCAGAGAGGTGTGACTGAACTGAAACTACCGCTTACCTTCCGACTCGATGAATGTAGGATTCCACCGTCGGGGGGAAATCAAAGTTGATGACATTGGCAACATTTTGGAAGTCCACACCTCTGGTGACTCCATACTCCTTGTCCTTAGCCCTTAGAGAAACAAAGCAGCGTGGGCAAGTGAGGAAATTCAAGAGTCAGAGAAGATGCTGCAGACGGGATTATAGCAGGCCAACTACTGGTGGTCGGAGTTAAAATAAAAAAATAAAGCTATGAGCCATACAAGATGATGAGGAGATGAAATTTTAAATGTACAGATTTTTTTTTTTTTTTTTTTTTAAATCTGTCCACAGATCCAGCTCCTTGTGTTTAATACTGAACATGAAAATGGTATGTCATTTATTGTAGAGAGTCAACATGGTCCAAAGTATGACGACAAACAGTTAGTGACTTACTTACAGTCACTTATTTACACATCCACCAGTTACAGTGGTGTTTTTCCACCTGGTGAATCTAAGTCCAGCACTCCCTTTCTTTTAGCTCTGGTTTTGGTCTCCACCAGCTCCTGAGGGAAATATATGGCTCTTTTAGCTGCTAAATGCTCCACCATGTTCACCAGCTGGTCTCTGACTGTGTCTGTCTGCTGGTTGCTGCTCAGCAGGTGGTGGACAGTGGCTTTTTATAGCCACTTCTCTGAAAACCATCTGCCTGCTGCGGCCGAAGACGACACTATCAGAGCGGTGAGAGTGAACCAGAACATTAAAGTCGTGGTCCAGACGGATTAAAAAAAAAAAAAAGCTGAAATTCACTGTAAAGCTCCGCAGAGCCGAGGGGAGCTCAAGTTCAGCTGAAAATTCTCTGGAGCTTCATCATTATGAGCGACCACTGTCACATTCTTGTCACAGTCCTTTTTTCACACATTATTATTATTATAAAACACTCATTCATTACAGCCGCTTTGAGGTAGCCTTTAACAAGTCAGCAGATCTCGTTTGACTCACTTTCCTCCCTTCTCCGTGGCCCTTTTCTTCTTCCCTTTGCCTGCAGTCTGTGGAGCTGCAGTGGGATCAACCAAACTCTGTTCATCTGTGGCGATGATGTAGTCATAAAATCCCTGGTTGAACTGGGTGATGATGTGACACCTACAGTGGAGCGGTAGGAAACATGACCGTGAACAGAAAGAAAGGCAACCGGCCGAGCTCAGCCTCAATTTCAGCTTACTTCATTATTGCTGTGTTGCTGTATGACGTACTGTGAAATGAAACTCAGGGGACAAGCTGAGCCCATGCACAAGTTTTTAATTCTATTGAAGTTGTTCACTCCCAACACAGCATGTACGCGAATCTCCGTCTGACTCTGTGGAGGATGTTCACTAAGTCTGCCGCAAAATACTGTCAGCGGCGCGTCACTGCTTTTTTCGGAGGCTAAATTTCAGCGATAAATCAGGTTCTCTGTATGAATTTCCATTCCCTCCTCCCATAGTTTTGAGAATGTGTTAAAGTGCACAATTTCCAACTGTCTCTTTTCTTCCATTTTATCTGCACAAAGCCTCAGTGCGGTCCCTTAGTAAGCAAGACATATCCCCCCATGACTCTACACAACACGCCGATTTCTGGAAGAATGAACCAGACTATCTGTTGTGAGACAACCTACTGAAAACAAACGTGAAAAACAAAATATGTTCCTCTATAAAACAAAGATGTCAAAAGGACCGATATGAGGAATTTTCAGATATTCATTCACATTAATGTTCACACCGTCATCTGCCCTCTTCTCCTCTCACCTGGACTGAATGGGCAGCTCAGAGTTGAGCACGCAGGCAGGAATACCGAACTGTTCCAGGAACAGTTTAAGTCTGTAGCATCTGTCCACTGCTCCCACAAACACCAGCGTCTTGCCCTGGACCAGTCGCAGCTTCAGCAGCGTGTAGATGAGCAGGAACTTGTCCTCCTCCTCGCACTTAATGCTGTACTGCTGCAGCTGGCTGCTGTCTGGGAGCTGGGAGCCCTGAAGCTTCAGGATCACCTGAGGGGACACGCATCCAGGTATTCAGACCAAAAATCAAACCCAGCACAGCACACCTACACTTACTAAGGCGTTACTGCGGCTTCCACGACGATCAGTGTCCAACTGAGATGCAGACCCTGTTTCCTTTGTGACAGAAACTTCCTAACATGCAGAAAATCTTTCTAAGACCGTGAACGTGAAAATGACATTACCGGGTTGTGGAGCAGCAGCTCCTTTAAGGCCTGAACGTCCTCGGTTAGAGTGGCAGACATCAGGAACGACTGGTAGATCTTCGGCAAATGACTGTGACAAACAGAACAGCTTCATTTAAAAAGAAACACCCATGTTGTTTAGAAAATGTACAGCAGAAGAAACTTAACCAAACCAACGCAGGAACGATCCTTGTAACAAGCATCGTGTCTGTGTATATCAAAGCCTGATATATCTTGAGATGTTCCCTCATCACCATGAACACACACACTGTAGGTAATTTGGACTCAGTCTCTCTCTCACACACTCACACTCACACTCACACACACACACACACACACACACACACACTATCCTGCTGCCCCAGATACTCACTACAGCACCAAATGTGGATTAATCCGCTGCTGAATATAGTCCCCAACAAATGCTCTGTCCCCTCCTGTCTGTTTGATAAACACTAGTGTGAACCTGTTTTAGGAAATTACTGAACTTAACTGTATAATATTTGTCAGCATTGACAGCTTTGTCCTCTAAAGCTGCAGTAATTGACACTTTTATATCAACATTAATTCAAATTAAGTAGCACCCAACTCCGCAGCTCTATGGGGCTTTCTAGACTCTTTACGTTTAATCGCTGAGGTGAAGCCCCAATAAACGCCCTGTCCGCGGTCTGCAGTTAGAGCCTCGCTGGTGAGCACAGCGGAGCATTTAGCAACTAAAGGAGTCACTGACGACAAAAACAGAGCTACAAGAAGAGTAAATGTTAGACAGTTATTCATCAGGTGGACACAAACGAGACTCTAGGGGATTGATAACGTCTTTCTGTGTCTGCCGGATGTTTTAATTCGGTCCTGAACTCGGGACAAAAACACTTCAAACACCTGCCGCTCTTCCTTATGACCAGCCAAACTGTGCCGATAGATTAGTGCTGAATACAACAGACACATATGATCTGACCTCACGTCCAAGACTCTGAATCTCGTCCACATCAGATCTGTGTGTGCATCAAGTCTTTTAAGACTATGGACTGTAGTTATATCCTGAGCTCTGAATGACCCAATTCCCAACCTTAGGGTCAGCACACCCTAAAATTTCCCAACATAAATCTGAGGGGTCAGAAAATGATTACAAGGAAAAATTTATCTATTTCCTTTCTGTAACTGTTCAAATTTTCATGTGGAATATTTTCACTTCCTCGGGCCTGAGAAAATCCTTCAAATTAAACAATCTGAGGAGGAGAATATTGTCATATCCACACTCAGGTCATGACAGGGGGTCACAAGCCGAAAAGGTTGGCAACCACTGCTCACAACCTTTAACTAAGTGTTAAAAAAAAAAAAAATCAGGACGTTCCAAGTCTGTTTGTTCTCACCACAACAGGTTCTTCAGGTCTGCCTCAAACCCAAAAGAGAAGAGCAAGTCGGCCTCGTCTACCACCAGTGTCTCAAGGGATGAATGCAGGACCAGGTTCTGGGCGTTGAGGTGGGCCAGCACACGGGACGGCGTCCCCACGACCACATCCGGCTTCTCCATTAAGATAGGTCTGCCCAAACACGATATAGAACATCATTTACAGGAGCACACACGGACAGAGTTTTATAGAATGGTGCAGCTCTCGTTTCGATTTTACAAATATAAATCAACGTACCACACAAAGAAAACACGTCCTATCAAAAAAAAAGCAAAATCTTAACCATAATCCCAAAAACCACATAAACAAAAAACACAGCGAGATGATGGATTAAATTTAAGTTTCACTCCAAATCTCTCTGATAACCAGTGATCAATGTCAATTAATCAATGAGTCTGAATTTTCACGTTTTAGACAATACTCTGATATACTGCTGTCAACTTCGTGAACTTTATCTCTGGTGTAATAGATTCTATACGTTATTTTACACTGGATTAACCACAAATTTTCATTAACCGTCATGTCCTCCATCTTAAACTAACATCAGTTCTCCTCAAATCTTGACTCCAGCGATGTATTCTAGATTTTAACAACGGGTCTAGAGGCTGTTTTTAATTTCCTGTACGCGCTGTTGCAATTATGCTCTAGTGATGTGAAATCATTATGTATATAAATATTAAAAATGCATCAACGTCAACAGACAAAAAAAATAAATAAATAAAAAAATAAAAAAATCCTTTTTCAGTTCCTGGAACGTATTTTAAATATGTAGCATAAAAAGCATAGAAGAAATGTACCAAAGTCCCTGAAGAGACTGACCTCTGCGCTGACAGATCCGCCTTCCCGCAGATGTCGGCCACGCGGACGTCCCTGGAGCAGTACGCTGTCAACTGCCTCATCATGGTCTGGACCTGCTGACCCAGCTCCTTGGTAGGAACCAGGATCAGAGCTCTCACATCCTGCTCACGCACGGTCTGAGGACGACAACGTCAAACACCAGCGTAAGAAGTGGTCAAAAGGACGAACGGGACCAACGAAGAACGGCTCTGTGACTTGCACTGTACATCACAGAGAGAAAACCTCTGGATTCATATCCTGAGGAACAAACTGTTACCAAGTCTGAATCAAAATATCCACTTTCTTTGACAGATTTGCTGTCACCTTTGTGAAATCAGCTGATGACGGTGGTGTCTTTCACGCCACAGTGTCATGGGATTTGGGGAGTTTCTCACACAGAACCACAGAAGCGAATCAGGCAGCTGTAATTAAGGCCTCGCTACGCCATTTTGAAAACTGAGAATCGCATCGGACATTTTTTGTCCCAGACACTTGTCACGTTGAGGTGTTGGACCTCGAACCACACAGCTGATCTCTGACGACGTGTTCTGATCACAAGAGTGTTGTAGTTGAAGAAAGTAATGACTGGAGATGATGTAATTCAACAGAGACCGACACCAAGCCACCAGTGTGCGCCGCAGACAAATCACTCCACGTTAATTCATTTCCGTTTTGTACTCACCTGTTTGGAGGCCAGGATGCGTTGTATGACGGGTACGGCATAAGCTGCGGTCTTTCCAGAGCCAGTCCGGGCTCGAGCCAGAAGGTCTTTCCCCTCCAGAGCCAAAGGGATGGCCTTCTCTTGGATCAGAGTGGGCTGGGACCAACCCAGATCTGCAACCGCCTAAATCGCGAGAAGAACGGGGAATGATTTCACCGTGCGGAACACGCAAAAATACCCGTTTGTGTGGTTTAACAGCACTTGTGGCCGTCCACAACCCTCAAAGACTCTTCGAACCATCTGAAGTTTTCCCTAGTGGAGTCCGTTCTTCCCTCCATCCCTTCAGGGTCTCCTGTGCCACTGGCTGCCACACAACCCCAAAGCTGAATATTTACCCCCCCCATGTTTAACAGCCGGTAGAGGCGGCGTTACCAACTACTGGCTTAGCAGCACATGTTACAATTATCGTTTAAAATTGTTCTACTTTATAAGTTGATGAAATAAAAGGTAACTGCCCATTAACTTTTGAAGGAAAGGCTCAGTTTTAATGTCTGTTTGATGCAGGGGCTGGATTTACTTCTTCTACCTCCAACTGAATTTATAATTCGCCCAGAGGTGCACAAGCAGACGGTACATTGATAGAGCCCACACGTCCAGCTGGTGAGCTTCCGTCAGGCAGATGTCAGGAGGAAAACCGTCAGAGTAGGGCTGCTTTTCTTATCGATTAATCGGCCTATTATTTTCCTGATTGAACTGTTCACCTCTTCTTCTAGAAATGTTAATAAAAGCAACGAGATAATGCAGTTTATATTGGCTTGGACCCCACTGTGATGTCTTTAGTTTGCTTGTTTTGTCCAACCAACAGTCGAACACCTTAAAAACACCTTTAAAAGAAGATTGGCAAAACCCCACATCTGAGAAACTGAGGCCGGATAATATTTGACGTTTCTGCTGATCGATTATCAAAATAGTTGCCGACTAGTGTCAATTAATCGACTAATCATCGCAGCTCTACTCCAGATAAAATGTTTCTTTAAAGCTTCTTTCTCGCGTGTGGCATCAGTTACAACAGTTTAATAGTGTTAATATTTGTTACATTGGATTCACAGTGACTGGTCATTTCGGCTGTATGTATGTGTGTGTGTGTGTGTGTGTGTGTGTGTATAGAAAACTGGAGGTAATTTAGTTTTAACGTGTAACAGTTGACCAAACACCAGCCTGCGCACAAGTTAGCGCAGCCGTGACCGGCCCCGAGTTTTTGTGTCGAGTTTCCTTCACTTCTCTGCGGTTTTTACTCTCCAGCTGCCGGTTCGACGTCTCCCCGGCAGCTCGTTTAACATCTACCGATCACGTCGGACGGTTCGTTACCTTTAAAAGACGGTCGTCCAAGCCCATTTCGTGAAACTGCAGCCCGTCGGCAGCCATCGCTCCACCGCGCCTCGAGCACACGTGCGTCGCAGGGCTTGAGCGTCATGTTGCGTTCACGCCCCTGCTTTCGGGCTCCGTCTTTTCCCCGCCGCGAAGTGTTGCTTTCTCTCTACGACACGATTTCACACGCTCTCGTAAAAACAAAGAGAGTTTGAGCATTTTAGAAAACACTTAAAATTCAATCTGATTTTCCATGTACACTGTTTAAAACTTGGACTGCCGTAAAAATGGAAATTTATTTTGGTTAATAAAAACAAGCTACATCTTCTTTGCCAAATCTTGCTGCCATTTTGGTTTCATTTCCAACATTAGGAAAAAAAAAAAAGGTTTTAAAAGTAAAAACCCAAAGATTGATTTTATTGCTAATGTGATGATTTATTTTTTTGTTCAAAAATGTCGTTTATCTAAAACAAATACCAATTGTTTTTATTCCTTCATGATTTTACATATTTTATAAACTGAAATTTGATTAAAAAAAATAAAAAGATGATAAGCACAGTTCAATATTATGGCTACATGTCTGAAAACAAATGTCTGGACTCAATCCGGCCTTATTCTATGTTATTGTATTTACTTTGACTGTGATGCAATGGAAATGTGTTTTTATTGATCAAGTTTTTTGGAAAAGAAAAATCTTAATTATATCACCTTAATCGACAAATTCTGGCCCAAGAGACGTTTCTCCACCCTCGCTGTTATACATGGGGTGGACAAAATAACAGAAACACCTGCCTGTACAATTCAGCAGCACAAACACATCCTCCAAAAACTGATGGATCAACGTGTCTCTAATGGACATTACCAGCTTCACGGAGGGAGGACTCACTACTGACTGCATTAGGGTTAATTGTACCTGATAAACTGAGGACTGGGTCTTTATCAAGAGTCAAGCTCATGGTGCAGAGTCCAAACGCTTCCGGTACAGAAGCATCTTATTTTGGTGGCTGTCGTGAATGGAGGTAAAACTTTTCAACGGTGGACATTAAAACACACACACACACACAAAAAAAAAAAACAGTTTGGTGTAGTCAAATAATAAAACAGTGAAGACAAAACTCAGACAACAGCTCTGATTTTTTTTCTACTTTTACTAATAATGTACAAAATTCAGAATGACTCAAGATGGGAAGTGTTCATGACACCAATAATAATAATAATAATAATAATAATAATAATAATAATAATAACAATAATAATAATAATAATAACTGTATTTATCGAGCACCTTTCAGCGCTTTACAGTAAAAACAAGGATTAAAAGTCATAAATCAAAAACGTGAATCTAAAACAAGATAAATAAGTAAAACGATTTCAACAAATCACCATCAGTTCAGCAAACAACCACAAGATCTCTGCCTAAAGACTGGGAGGCCTCAGCTGTGGGTTTTTGCTGAGTCTGATCCTGATGAGAAATGTTTCCCCACCGGAGCTTCGCCCTGGAAAACGGACAAACGCCTTTTCCAGCTCTGAACACCGGTGTTTTGTTTTTCAGCCAACATCTGCAACTGCTTGATGAAGACCGTGTGACACGATCGAAAGCTCCAGAACAGTCCACGAGCGGCCCTCGTCGCGGGAAGGTTTTCTTCGTTTTTTTCTGTTTTGTTGTTTTTAATTCCTACGAACTCCCTCGTCTGACCGGCAGATGGCGACAAAGCGTCTGCCGCGACCGACCCACCGTCATCAGCGGTTAGAGAGAAAAATAACCGCCGCGGTCTCGGCAGCGAGCGACTGGTACCGAGCCCGCGAAGCGCCTCGGGCCGCACGAGTGACCGCGGAGGAGACGTCGCCTTGAAACCGGGAGCCGTGCGTCTTCCCGGGGACTCGCCGAGGAGACGGTGAGGCGGTGGACGGAGGCGAGGATGTGCGGTGGAAGCTCGGCGGCGGCGGCGGCGGCACCGTCGGCGGCGGCGGCGGGCTCATCCTCCCGTCCGTCCTCCCACAGCGAATAATTGAGTCAACATGGCCGCGGAGCTGCTCGCCCTGTAGCCGCACTCAGACACGGAATCAAACCACACACAGGTAAAATAAATACACACACACACGCACACGGAGGGAAAATACGGGGTCTGCGTGTTTTATTTCACATTTGAGATGATGGAAGCCTCGACCACAGAGACACGTCCAGCCCAGCATTCACCAAAATAAAGCTACAGGTTAATGTTTGTTATATAATCTAATATTCAAAAATTAGATTTATATCCAAGCATGTAATTATTCCCGCGAAATCCTCCTTTGTTCTATTTCTTTTTATTCTAGTCCTGTGTGTGTGTTTTTTTTCTTTCTTTCTTGGTTATTGTTGATTGCTTTTCCCAGAGAAACCGGCCGTTTTCATCCCCCGTCTTCCAGCTCGAATGGCGTTCATGTCCCGGTTCTCCCGGTCCCGGAGCAGCTCCCGGTCTCCGAGCCGGAGAGACTCGGAGCGCGTCTCCCCGAACCTGACGGTGTCGGAGCTGGAGAGGCTCCTGTGCACGGGCAAAACAGCCTGCAACCACGCAGACGAAGTGTGGCCACGGCTCTACATCGGAGACCAGTGAGTGCGCATCGCCGTCGGCCCTTTGTAACGACGCTCTGTGCTCCTGTTATCAGGAGTTACACACGCATGCAACCGACACCTGACCCGCGATAACTTGATTCATACACTGATGGGGTGTTTTCAGCGGAAGTGCTTTAATTAAGCCTCGTTTTTGCCATTTGATTGTAACGGAACCAGTGCATTTATTTCTTTCTTTCTTTCTTAAATCCTGAAACACTGTCACAACAGCACTCAAACGGTCATTTTAATGTGTGTATCATCCCCATTGTGAGCTTGGTTGAAAGTCAAATGCAGACTGTTTCTCGTGTGGTCCAGCAAACTGAATAACATGAGGGTTTTAACTGAGTATTTTTTGGGGGGGGGGCAGACCAATGCACAGTGGCATTGGTCAGTTTCCTGGAAATCCCACTCTGAGCACCTTCCCCACGTTGACTGAAGGTGTGACCAAAAAGCGGGATGATGGTTTTCGGGTGAAGTGGGACACTTCCCCCGGTCGTGTCCAGTGCAGCCTTCCTGCTGGACTCCACATTTTTAACCGTTGACCCGCGAGACTGAGGAAGTGGCTCGAGACGTTAAAGCCGTTGTGATGGATCCCCGTTTATTTTTTCAAGAATCTATGTCTACATGTCTGTGTGATTAATATATAGCCCACGTTTATTGATATAAACTGACTACAAGATGTTTTCTGAGCTCTACGTCCATGTTACGAACCCACATGAAGGATCCGAGCGCTCTCGCCACTGTCATTTATCAATTTACACGCCACACAATCAGCTGGGATATGAAGCTGTTGATGTTCAATTTTTAGCCAAATGCCAACACCCACATGTGGCTGCATGCACCCGAGCGTTTAGAAGGTAAAGGGGTTCTACGTCAGCATGCTGAGCGCTCCACCCTGACACAGAGGGGCTGACCGGCTGACGGTGAGCCGTAAAAACCTCCCCCGTCTCCGCAGGGACATCGCATCGGATCGGCGCGAGCTGGCCAAACTTGGCATTACGCACATCCTCAACTGCGCGCAGAGCAAGTGGCGCGGCGGAGCCGAGTACTACGCCGGGATGAGCATCACCTACCACGGCATCGAGGCCCACGACTCCCCCACCTTTGACATGAGTGTCAACTTCTACCCTGCTGCTGAGTTCATCCACAAGGCCCTGACGAGTGGCGGTGAGTCTGCGAGCGCCGGACGGCGTTCGACGCACGAAGAACGTCCTTCGAAAAACCCCTTGAACAACATGGGATCATGTTGCATTTAGTGACATGGGTGTAGCCAGGATTTTAGAAATACTGAGGTCAGGAACCCAAAAAAATCTACTTAATCACTTTTCATTTTAGTCATCAATGTACAGTATTTCGCGGTAGCTTTGGATCCATACGTAAAACTCTTAATGCAAAATGCTGTACTTGTACCTTTGCCTCGAAACCCCTCGTAGCACACAGAGCAAAAATATCTATATCGCATGACTTAACGTGAAGAAGAGCGTCGCGACATTGTTTATGTTTAATAATGAATTTTCTTTCCCTTGCTGCCTTTTAAAATATAAGGTCATAATCAAACAACGCTGCAGGGAACATGCTCAGGATTATACAACCAGTGAAGAGAAAATAATGAATAAATATGGGTTCAAGGTTCAAGGTTACTTTTATTGTCTTGGAATAAGGGAATTGCTGCAAAAAAACAAAACAAAAACAGAATAAAACACATTAAATAAGAACACACATGCAAAATGAAGCTAGCAAATTAGCCACGGAAACGTTAACTCTGTTTAAAAAAGGCAGACATCTCAAGACATGCACACCTGATAATATATCAATAATAACACTCACTTTATTAATGTAGCGCCTTTCAAAATAAGGTTACACAGCCCTCAAACCGATTCCATTTGAATTAATTCCTCTTTAATTTAGAGACATTTATACTGGAGACAGAAGGAAAAGTTATGTAATGCGGAAAACATCTGGAACCCAGCAGATTTCAGTTCATATCGTTATATGTGTGTAGGTAAGGTGCTGGTGCACTGCGCCGTGGGAGTGAGCCGCTCAGCCACTCTGGTGCTGGCCTACCTGATGATCAGACAAAACCTGACCCTGGTGGAGGCCATCAAAACAGTGAAAGACCACCGAGGCGTCATCCCCAACCGAGGCTTCCTCCGCCAGCTCAACGGCCTGGACGGCATCCTGAGAGAGAGCCGTAGGACGTCGCCGCAGAGCTGAGGGCGCCCCCGAGGCGCGCGCAACCCGAGGTGCCAGCTAGTCCGGTTACGCCGAGGGAGACCACGGGGCCGAGTCGGGGGGGGGCGACCTGCGGGCTTCCGGCGCTGCGGCTCTGAGAGGCAGCGGGTGGTACGAGGGTGTGACTCGATAATCACTATCTTCAGACTCATTCATTTACTATATCTGTTCAGCCCTGTAGCCTCTGACACAGCATCAGCACCGGAGGATCAAGGTCTCCGGTGAAGCCCATATTCTTTCAGATATGGAGGGATGTCCTACACACATATTAAAATGCCAGAGAACAGTCTAGTCAGTGTTAATGATTCACAAATTTGCCTTAGAGGACTTTACAATCTTTACCACATGTGACAACATAGCTCTGTCCTCAATGTACGGTCACACCAGCATTTAAAGAGCAGAATTTTGCAGCAAAATTAACTCATTTCAATGGTAAAAAAACAAACAAACAAACAAACAAACAAACAAAAAAAAAACCTAGCAAGCCGCGTCGACAGAGCTGACCAGGGAGCCAACGGAGAACTGGAGAGTCCACCGTGGAGGAAGCTGTCGTAGCTTATTAGCTGCGTGTCACCATCCAGTTTTATTTAACCCGCTCTGTGAGAGTTTCAGCTGCTCCGCAAAGGAGACATTTTTGTATTTTAGACAGTTATGAGAAAGGAGGTGGTAATTCTCTTGTACGAACTGTACGAACGTATTGTCCCATTGGCCCCACGTTAGCTTGCTTTGCCGGCTCGGGGAGCGTTGTCCCTCTTCCGTAATCCTTTTCCTGGATCACATTTCTCACAATTCTAAGAACATAACGCCAAGTGGGAGTAAACGGCGAATTAAAGGGAGAACAGAAGGAAGCTCGGGGAACTGTTGCGATTGACTGGCATGTTCCTGGCTGGGTAGCACGTTAGCCGTTAATTAGACCCTCGATTCACATGAGCAAAAACCTCAGAGGAGCAACAGAGCAGGGCTCACTCTTCCAGAGGGACCCGCGTAGACACAAGAATATGAACGTATTGTGGAACCTTGCTTTTCATCAGTTTAGGAAACGGGTTCCCAGCTTGGGGGACAGGACCTCCCAAGGGGTGGCAAGATAAATCGGAACGGTCACGAGATGATTAACGAGTCAGGAAAGGAGGAAGGACAGAAAAGAAAAAAAAAATCCCACATTTCTGCTACTGAAAAATTATGTTCATTAATTATAGTTATGACATTTTAAAAATCCTCAGAACCTCTTCAAGCCTCTAGAAGCCATTAAAATGAATTCAGCCTGGGCCTCACAAAAGGTCTAAGACGCAAACCGGTGCCCCTGATCCGAAATCCAGCCAGTGACTTTTGTTGCTCGTCATCCCCGTCCCTCCACATTTTCACGTCACAGTGAGCTCAGAATGCCCCAAAATATCCCTTAAAAAATAAAGTAATCTCTGAGGAGAATATCGGTCTCAGCTCGCAGCTCAGAGACGCTTCCACCCCGCGATAAGAAGTCCCAAGTTGGCTATAAAGGGTTGTGAACCAATGCAGGCTGGGCACCACCACTGGTTGACTAGACAATTACTTATTGAAAACCATGTCTGTCTAGGCCAAATCCAGCCCCTCTAATTTTTAATCAAACTTCAGACCATTCCGCTGGAAACATTGCCGCTGTAGAAAAGTACAACAATGGGAGCTTTCATCAGTGGTTGCTAATGCACCATAAAGACTCTGACAGGTCACAGAGTCTCATCTCCGGTGCATTTTTTTCTCGTTTCGAGGAAATTTATAGAAATCTTCAGTGTGTACAGTGTGACTCAGACCACCGCACTGACACCAAGGAGGGGATTCCAGTCTGGAAATAATCCGATTAGCTGGAAATATATTAAATACTCTCATCTCAGTGGCAGGTTATTACCTCCGCCAAGAAGGTTGCGTAAAAACTACTGAACCGATTTGCACCGAACTTGGTGAAAGGATGGGATGTGGGCCAGGGAAGAACCCATCACATTTTGGGGGCAGATCCGGATCATTTACTATGAATTTGAATTTTTTCTTACTCCGAAGTCTGGTGTATGTTGTTTGACATTGGCCTCGGCGGAGCTCCTGCGCTCTGCCGAGTGCCGTTCTAGTTTTTACGTTTTCTTGATGAAATAAAATTTAAGAACATTAGTACCACTGCCTCCTGGTGCCACCAGTAAAATCTAGTTAGTTTTACTCAAGGCTGCAACTATTGATGATTGTCTTTATCAATTTATCTGCTGTCTATTTCTATGATTTATCGCTTAGTTTTTTAAACTAAAAATCTCCACAAAAAAAAAAGCAAAACAATGCCAATCACAATATCCCAGAGCCTAAACTCTAAAAATCAGCAACTGGATCTTGTTTGATATCTTTAAATTATTTGTTATCCCCGACTAACAGTCCAAATACTGGATATTCAATTTTACAATATTATAAAACAGAGAAAAGCAGCAAATCCTCCCCTTTGAGAAGCTGTAACCACTGAATGTTTGGCCTTTTTTTCTTGATATTTGACTTTAAAATTATTCATCTGAGATCGAACATTTACCAGTTTTCTGTCAATCGACTAATCGATCAATTTACTGTTTGTTTCAGCCCACGTGCTATTGCAGTGTTCTTACTAGCCAGTCTGGGTCGTCCGCGTAGAAATACAAGGACCGAAATGGCTCCGGACTGGGATTCCGGGGGCCCCCGTGCTTGATTTTATGCGGGGCCCTGACAATACCACACCTGGACCCGACCGAGCCGGGGCTCTGCTGTCTTTTGTGACCAGTACGGAGATAAAACCCGTGGTACCGGCCCCTCGGAGAAAAGGTTGTTGCTCGGTGGTTCTTCCCCAAGGTTTCAGTCTTCGCAGGTCTTCCCTCCACTTACTTCTTCACATTCAGCGAGTGTGACTAAGTGCCCTGAACAACTCACACCGTAGTTGTAGCCCAGGTCTAAAACCAGCACAGTTATGTAGCCTGTTCATTATAGCATTGCCATGATCTGTACACAGTTATTATCTGTTTGTGCATAGCGACGTATAGTATACAGTGTAGTGGGGTTTTTGTTTTCAAATGGGTGTTGAATAAGTTCAGTGTATTGTCTCAATCCAGTGTATTTTAAATAATTGCAGTCCTTGACCTTTTTTTAACTGGATATCTTGTGTGTCATGATATGAAATTCATCCAGTAGACTTCAGATTTAAGCCCATGGGGGCTGGATGGGACTGACAACCCGGCGGTTGGCGGGGAAGTAAATATTCACTCTGCTCTTCGGTAGTTTAACTCATTGTTCCGGACGACGTTTTAAACCGTGGCGGAATTACAGGATATGGTCTGTAATGGACACGGACATTGAACGGGAGAAAGCCCACAGGCATGAAACATATTGATATCATCCAGTGGGGACTTGCACTTCCTGAAGATATCATTATCTCTGATGTCCATGGAGAGTAAATCCGCCTAGAAATCGTAGAAAAAAAAAAAAAGACGCTTCAGAACTTGCCTGAGAAACGTCGCATTTTTAAGTTTTCTTCGGTATCAGTGTGATCCGGTGAGAGTTGTCTGTGCATCCGCGGGTTCGCTGCAAACAGGAGCTGATAATAGCTGATTCAGCAGACTTTTAATTGCCAGATTGTAGACAAATATGGGCTCAAAAGAGAATTCCTGTAGCTGACATTACACCAGAACAATTGATGACCTTTTTTATTTTAGGTTTGTTTGTTTTCTTTTGTCACTTGGTTTCCCAAATAAGCCTATAATTAGCCTGGCGTGGCTCCGGAAAGGATAGAAAAATTATTTCTGGGCGGGGGGTGAAAAATTACCCACATAGAAACTCCGGATGGGGTTGGAATCACCCCTCCTCCCCTAAATCCAGTCCAAACGGGGCTTTAGACTCATCTTCTTACTCTAACGAGGCTCTTCAGCTTCCAGTCTGGCGCATCACTTCAACTTCACTTCGACCTCACAGCGACTGTTAGCTGTCCGGAGTGGTGCTCCACAGTGATTAGTTTTAATATGGCAGCACTAGAAGTATCTAGAACATACGTGCAGTGGGGGACAATACCACAAATGTGCCACTGTAAAAGCTACCAACTGCCCGGACGACAGGAGAATATGCACCGTGTTCAGTGCTGCATTGCAATATCGGCTCTTTCGTCTTGGTGTTAATTGAGGCTTGTCTTCTCATGCTAGAGAAAAACAATAGACGATGCAAGGCTGAAATTTAAATCAGTTTTTCAAATACCCTTGTGTGTGTGTGTGTGTGTGTGTGTGTGTGTGTGTGTGTGTGTGTGTGTGTTATTAATGATTACCTCAAGTATCATGTTTGAAACATATTTGTTGTGACTTGTGGTCTTTGTCTGTGCTGTTTCAACCCCGATGAAGTGCGGGTGAGGGGAGAAGAGACGAGCGACTTCGCTGAAATGCGGAAAAATGTACAGTAAACAAGGAGAATTTGTGGATTTGTACAGTCTGTGGAGATTTAATGGTATAGTTTGAAATTTTTGGATATACTTCTGCGCTTTCCTGCCGAGAGTTAGATGATAACATCAGTACCACCCTCATGTCTGCATTACGAGTATGGAGCTGGAGCTGGGAGGCAGCTAGCTTAGCTTAGCATAAGGACCGGAGCCTCGCTCCGTCCAAAGTTAAAAAATACACCTGCCAGGCCCTCTAAAGCAGAAGTTAGCACATTGCAGCTTGTTTCTTTGATCCGTAGAAAAGCAGAAATGTAAAAACGCCAAGTTGTGGCTTTACGGGGGAACTACGCGCACGGACATGTTAAACTAAGCTAATCGCCCTCTGGCTCTAGCTTCCTGCTTGATCCGCCGACACGAGAGTGATTTCGATCTTCTCATCTCGCTCTCGGCTAGAAAGCAAGCGTTTCCCAGATCGTCAGACTATTTCTACTATTACTATTTGGGCACGTTTTGCATTTTGACCTTGGAAAAGCAAAGCGAAGCAGCAAACAGTCCAGACACGACTAGCGTGAGTTTAGGGGGAGAATTTGTTAGCATTGTGGGTTAAATGGCCGGCTACTTGGGGACCAGGCGATGAGCCAGGGGGCCATATCGGATGAGAGATCCCGGACATTTCAAATTGGCCCATTTTATATAATATTTGGATTGAACTCACAAAGTCCAGAATCAGCCTGTCAAAAAAAAAAAAAAAACGTGTCTGGAAAACGGAGACTTCCTTTACTACAACTCTCTGTTTTACAATACCAAGATGTCCTGTTGACAACAGAGTCTGCCTCTATAACGAAGCTTTCCTTAATCCGCTCAGCTAAAACACAGAGGAAACACTTAAAAAACAAAGAACCTTCCATGGAAAGTGTCTCGACAGGGCCTCTCTAACCTTTACGATCTTTACCTTTGCTGTATTGGATCTGTATGTTTTGTATTTGTGGTTTTACTGTGCTGTGATTGGTCGTACGTTGGTCTCAATTCCTGTTTATATTCCCATAATATCTCCGTTTTCTTACAGAGACACCTCTCTATAGGAATCTAGGAATTCTTTTGAATTTATTAATCATCAGTCTCTTTGAGGGAGAAACTGGCAGAGGAGATGTTGATGCCTTAACCTGTGTACTTCAAGCTGGTTTTTAGACGTTTGTTTCTATGTTTTTATTGTGAATAACAATGAGCATTGATAACTTTGTTTTGATAAATTCTGTACTTAGTCAGAAATAAAATTCTCTCAGACCTGTTGTACTGTATTTTGTATTGACCAGAGGTGGATTTACTTGTAGGGAACAAGCTTCACTCTTGACCCTGGAAACAAACAATCGCGCTTCAAGGTCAATTCGGTAGCTGTTCTGGAGCTTTCGGTCATATCGCACATGACCTTCGCCAGCATTTGCCAGTTGGAAATGCCGACGAAGATCATGGAACTGTCGACGTAGATGTTTAAATTTCCATTTTTCTGAGCTGCTATGAGGATTTCGCGTTCACATTGGCTTATAAATTGAGTTCCAGATTTCATCCTGGACTTTGGAAACAGCAGTTGACAAAACAATCTGGCCCAAAGATCCATTGAGTAGCTGTTCTGGGGCTTTTAAATGTATATCACTCATTCACTCATTCATCAGCAAATGGAGTTTGCCTGTTATGCTGATGAAGATAATGTGATGTTTATTTTCTTCCTCCCTCCTCTGATGTATTCCTAGGGCGTGTTTTTTATTGGTGTTTGTTTAAATAGTCGTTCTTACTCAAAAGTTTGCCTGAATTGTTGTTTGTTGCCATCACTTGTGCAGGCACTTGTGACCTTGTTAAGAACCGTGCTATATAATTGTTTGACTGAAAGCTCCAGAACGGCTGGTAAATGGACCCTGGTCTGAGATAGTTTTGTCCCGAACATTGCTGTTATCCTTCCTCCCTCCCTGTCCCCTTTTCCCATCCACAACTGACTCTGATTTCCTCTATTCCAGGGAATGTCACGGTGAACTATGTGTACCTGGCCCCCATTTTCAAATTCTTTTCAAATGTCATGTCCTGTGACCAAATGGCATAGGTCTTTGAAATCAGCAGTAAGCAGACAGAGGGCTTCCGCTCCCTCTGTTCACCGCTGGTCTTGCAACTCATGCGCTCTCGTGTTTGGTTTTGTTTGGGACGTTATTCGTGTCAAACCGGTGTCACGCCGCCGCCGATTGCGTATCCCTTACCTCTGCTCGGCCGTGTTACATTCACTGGGCGCCATCGCCTCTATCTAAATTGTCGCACGGTGGCAACTTCCCACTCGCTGATCGAGAAACAGCGTAGCTGTGACATTTACCAGCTGCTCTGGCGGGGCGAGCACCTCCTGTCAGAACCGGATAAAAAGCTGTGAAATCGTGGCTGTGTCTTCCTCCAAATCTAAAGCTTTTCCGTACAAATGAAACGTTACCACAAAGGTGGTCGCTCAGCTGAGTTGACGGTGACCCCTTGTACTATATACTAGAAGTTGTAAACAGCACCTGTATATCCTGTAGCCAGGACCGTAGCGACCAGCGAGGTCACGAGCTCAGGTCCGTTTCCGGGACTGCCGGATACTCCAGTGCCCTGGCTGTGGCCTCCTTGGCTATCATCTCCTCTGAGCGCACCGAGATTAAATTAGCATGAAAAGAAGCTGGACAGAGAGAGCGCAATGTTCAGGATGCTGTGGTTTCTCAGATCGGCGGGGACCTGGAATCGTCAGTGTTATAATCTGACTCTTGCAGCTAAAGCTGAACCTCCAGTTCCGCCGCTGAAAACAAAAACTGCACACAAGGTTTTACAAACATCCCTGAATTCATTCAACACAGAGAGTTTAATGCTCTTAATGACTTCTAGTGGTAAAATGGGTAAAACTGCAAGAATAAAAACCTGACACCGTATCGTTAGAGCACTTCATAAACACTTCACCTATTTTGATCCCACTGGAATTCGTCAGTTTCTAATATTTCGATCAATCATTTACATTTTATTTCTGCTTCTTGGAAAAAGAAAAAAGAAAAAAAAAAAAACTCCAAAAACTTTTTATCCTCCATCACATCCACTGGAAAACACGTACCGGTAAAAAATACTTTTACTACACAAATGAGGAGATGACTCGAGGAACTGATTTCAACCGCAATGATAAAAAAAATGAAACCATGTTGTTACACTTGTTTTGATTCCAACGGCAAGAATCTAAATCTACTGTTGTGATTAATAAAACCTTTATGTAGATAGAGAGACAGACAGATAGAGAGAGACAGACAGATAGAGACAGAGAGATAGACAGATAGAGAGAGAGAGAGAGACAGATAGACAGATAGATAGAAAAATAGATACAGATAGAAGGATAGATGGATAGATGATAGATGGACAGACAGACAGGTAGATAGACAGATAGGTAGATAGATAGAGAGACATAGACAGACAGACAGACAAAGAGATAGATAGAGACAGACAGACAGCTAGAGAGACAGAAAGACAGAGAGATAGATAGATGGTAGAGAAACAGACAGACAGGTAGATAGAGACAGACAGATCGACAGATAGAGATAGATAGATGGATAGCCAGACATGTAGATAGAGAGACAGAGACAGACAGATTGATGAGAGGACATACACAAATCCAGGCTTTCAAGATGCTTTATTTACATCATTGTCATTATTTTATTCAGATCTTGTTAATAAATGTGTTTCTTTAAACGACAGACTGGAAGGTAGAAAATATCACACCACGAATAAACACGTTAGACAAAACGCTTTTAGAGGCGAAAGCGGGTCGATAGGGGTTTTTCCTACTGACACTGTAGATATGCACCAATGTAGAGACGAACCGGGACGTGCGTGACGAAGGATACAGCTGACGGGAGAAAGGACTGAACTATTTCAGTTCCCCGCAGTCGGCGATGACGACCTTGGCTTTAGGAGTGCCGCTCTTTGTGCCGTGCTTCTCTATCGCCTTGACCACGTCGATGCCCTCCACGACGCTGCCAAAGACCACGTGCTTCCCGTTCAGCCTGGAGGGGGGGGGGAGAGCAGCCCATTAGTGTGCCAGACCGACATCTGAAAAACCGGCTGAAACTGCCGAGCGGAGCTCACCAGTCGGTCAGAGCTGTGCAGATGAAGAACTGGGATCCGTTGGTGTTGGGCCCAGCGTTGGCCATGGACAGTGTCCCCAGGCCGGTGTGCTTCAACTGGAAGTTCTCATCCGGAAACTTCTCTCCATAGATGGATTTGCCTCCGGTGCCATTGTGGTTGGTAAAGTCCCCGCCCTGTAAAACAAAGCCGACTATGCACATGTGGCAACGGCAGTGGTTTTGAACCCGTCATCGGCAGCCGAGTCTGAACCTGCCAGAATAAGGGACAGGAAGAACCAACCAACCGTACCTGGCACATGAATTTAGGGATGACGCGGTGAAAGGTGGAGCCCTTGTAGCCAAACCCTCTCTCCCCAGTGCACAAAGCTCGGAAATTTTCTGTAAATAAAAAGACGCCGTCATTCAAATATACTGACATCCACTAAAATACCAAAATAACGAGCATTATTTGTTGCTTTAGGGGCAGAGCTCTCAAAGTCAGCGGGGGTCGTTCTCTCTTACAGGGGCCTCTTGAATATTTCTTATTTTTTCTCGAATGAATTTCATCCAACCCTGAAGCCGAAGAGCTGATCTTTCCCATATTGCTTTGCATGCCCAGCAGAGCAATGCTCCTGAGGTAGCAACGCCGGACAAACCGCGGCTTCTCTCCTCGCAGACGAGGCAGGAAGCAGTTCGTCAGAAGCTTTCTCTGAGATTCGGGAGGAGACATTTTGGCGTCGGTTACGATGCAGTAAATCTGAGTTCTGTTTTGTCTTAGCACCGACAACACAATGATCTCTAATACGAAGAGAGAAAAACAGAGAGATTTGTTGGAGCGCCATTATTTAAAGTCACTGAAAAAACATGGTCTCAAATCCTGAATCTTGAAAGACTACGACGCTACAAGTGCATTTTCTCAGCTCTTCCGACAGAATCGGCGAACTACCGTCGTACCCGAAGTGCTCCACACAAGGCGGCGAGTTCAAATCCACTAATTATGAAACTGTCGAGAGCACGTTTCCAGAAACAGAAGCTAAACGAAATCGAGAGACGCCTATGGGCCATTTTCTTCTGCACCCTCTGACAGAGGCCACGTGGGACAGAGTCCCGGCCAGTCCGCAACGCTTCCTGCAGGCTGTCTCGGTGGGAGCTGCGTGGCGTTTGCCAGACGGAGCGCCTCGTGTGTTACTGCTACCCACTGGTCTACAGCTGCCGTAAGGTGGAAAGGAGCGGCCCCGGGAGATTTTCACTCCTCCTCCTCCTCCTCCTCCTCCTCTCTGGGACAGGCTATTCAGGCGTCACCCACAGCCCCGCCCCGTATCTAGAACACATTCTCGGCTGAGGCTCTGGAGCTCGTTGTCTCTGTTAAAAATCCTCTGGCTTACCTACCTGCGGTCTTCGGAACCACGTCGGCCCGGAGCTGCGGAACACAGGGACTCACGTGAGTGAAAAAAAAAAAAAAAATGCAACAGCAGAAGCATGTGGCAGTTCGACGAGCAATGCACAGGCGGGGAGGAAAGAGTGAGAGGCGCCGCGGGCCCGAAACGTCCGGAGGCGACAGGCAAACCGTCGGGCTTCATCTCAGCTGGTAACACTGAGCGCGACGTCGGGCCTGAAGTCCTGCTATCGGCTATGTACCAGTGCTTAATCAATACTTAATTCTGCTGTGGGAACTGTGTGTTCTACTGACTTTTTGTTTCATCATCATGATGTTTTTATGGCTTATGGTTTTACCTCTACCTCTCTCTGTCCCTTGTGCTGCTGCAGTGCCTTACTTTCCCCTCTGGGGATCAGTAGAGGATGATCTCATCTGAACCAGAGCCCGACGTGACTTGTCAAAATATCTAGTTTTGTGTCCGACCGGACGAAATCAGTTTGCTGTGAAGCGAGAAATCCTCACATTTGAGAGGCTGAAACTACGGAGAGTTTGGCTTTTTTTTTTTTAAACGATGGAAACGATGGAAACGGTTGCCGATTAAGTTTCCTATCCACTGACCAATCGACTGAACCCACTACGCGCCCCTGGGGAGACCGGTCAGCCTGACCTGCCCCGCCCCCACCGTGACCTGCACCCCGAGTGGCCGCTCGGCCGCTGGGCGTTTCCACCAGGGCGGGGCCATCTTGTCGGACCGATCTACGATTCTGCGTTCACGCCACTGGCCCTTCTGTGTCCAAGACACCGAAGGGGTAAAGAATTAAAAAATAAGAAAAAATAATCTGCCAAAAACGGAAGCTGTTGAGTGGTAACTATTTCCACTCCCCGAGGAAGTTGATGCAGCAAGGAACACACACAGAGAGAGAGACGACTGTCGACAGTTCACCCAGTTTTATTACGCAGTTCGCAAAGTGCGTTGTCCCTCCGTTACAGCACAGAGCAAATGCATTCAAAGTGGTAACAAGAGAGATCTGACTCGTTGTCTTGAGCACTGTCTTCGCTGGATCCTCCCCGTGCCCACTTCCTGCTTCCTGGATCTCATCGCAGTCTGTCGTCTACCATACCTGCGCTCCCTTCTACTTGTCACCTGTTTTCGTCGTCTCCGAGACGAGTTTCCCGTAAACCTCTCATGCCCGACGTATATACGTGTTGCGTTGGGGATACACGGGATGATTAATATCGCGTGTCCTACAATCTTTCAAGCTTTTGGCGCTTTACGTTGGGTGTCCCCACGAAGCTGCGGCGGAGAAGTGGACGCACTGCGACACGTCTGTCACAGCTGGAGGCTTTTCTGCATCGCAAACAGACGGATGCAAAAAAAAGCCCAATTTAGACCTTGAACCGACCATTGCTCGATCGAACTGAGGTGACAAAGGTTCAAGAGCGAGGGAATCGTCTTACCTCCATTGTGATCCGGCCCGCGTTGGCGCCGTCAACGGCGATGTCAAAGAAGACTCTGGGGTTTCCCATGTTTGGAAACGCGCGACGTGGAAAGACGCACCTGAACGAGGTCCCGACACCGCGTCAGACGCGACCCGGGTCCGCCGAGGCGCGTTTATAGGGCTCCGAGGCACCGGAGGCTGACGTAAAGGGGCTGCCGGCCGGCCAATCGGAGCCCCGGCCTTCTGAGCGGGCTCGAACACGCGCCAATTGGAGCGCAGGTGGGCGGAGGCGTGCGCTTGCGAGACGGGGAGAGAGAGAGAGAGAGACGGGGAGAGAGAGAGTGAGAGAGACGGGGGAGGGAGAGAGAGAGAGAGAGAGAGAGAGAGAGAGAGAGAGACGGGGGGAGAGAGAGACGGGGAGAGAGAGAGAGAGAGAGAGAGAGAGAGAGAGAGAGACGGGGAGAGAGAGAGAGAGAGACAGGGGGAGAGAGAGACAGAGAGAGAGAGAGACGGGGGAGGGAGAGACAGAGAGAGATACAGAAAGAGACAGAGAGAGAGAGAGAGCGAGAGGGAGAGACGGGGAGAGAGAGACGGGGAGAGAGAGAGAGACAGGGGAGAGAGGGAGAGACAGAGAGAGAGACGGGGGAGGGAGACAGAGAGAGAGAGAGAGACGGGGGGAGGGAGAGACAGAGAGAGAGAGAGACGGGGGAGGGAGACACAGAGAGAGAGACAGAGAGAGACAGAGAGAGAGAGAGCGAGAGGGAGAGACGGGGAGAGAGAGAGAGAGAGACAGAGAGAGAGACAGAGAGAGAGAGAGAGACAGAGAGAGAGAGAGACAGAGACGGGGAGGGAGAGACAGAGAGAGAGAGAGACGGGGGAGGGAGAGACAGAGAGAGAGACACGGGGGGAGGGAGAGACAGAGAGAGAGAGAGACGGGGGAGGGAGAGACAGAGAGAGAGACACGGGGGGAGGGAGAGAGAGAGAGAGAGACGGGGGGAGAGAGAGAGAGAGAGACGGGGGGAGAGAGAGAGAGGCGGGGAGGGAGAGAGAGAGACAGGGGAGAGAGAGAGAGAGGCGGGGAGGGAGAGACAGAGAGAGAGAGAGAGACAGAGAGAGGCGGGGAGGGAGAGACAGAGAGAGAGACAGAGAGACAGAGAGAGACGGGGAGGAGAGACAGAGAGACAGAGAGAGAGAGGCGGGGAGGGAGAGACAGAGAGAGAGACAGAGAGACAGAGAGAGAGAGAGACGGGGGAGGGAGAGACAGAGAGAGAGAGAGACGGGGGGAGGGAGAGACAGAGAGAGAGAGAGAGAGACGGGGGGAGGGAGAGACAGAGAGAGAGAGACGGGGGGAGAGAGAGAGAGAGAGACAGAGAGAGAGAGGGGGAGAGACAGAGAGAGAGAGAGAGAGACAGAGAGAGAGACGGGAGAGAGAGAGACAGAGAGAGAGAGAGAGAGAGAGACGGGGAGGGAGACAGAGAGAGAGAGACGGGGCGGGAGAGACAGAGAGAGATACAGAAAGAGAGAGACGGGGAGGGAGAGACAGAGAGAGAGAGACGGGAGAGGAGAGACAGAGAGAGGAGGGGTGGGGTGATGATGTAGCTGACTCTTTATCTGCAGATCTCTGACAAAATGCACCAGGGCAGGTAGAAATATGCTTAAAATTGACTTCATTTGTGTCCTGTCCACAACTCACCCTTATGTTGGAGGGTGAGAAATTCCAGTGGAGGAGGGGTGGGGTGATACCCTCACCTTTACTGACAGTCCACTGGCCGTGGGTCCTGGCAGGTGTCCTGCCCAACGGCTGAGGCCGCTGTGCCTCAGAGGCGGGAGATGATTCTTAGAGCCTTCAGTAAAAGCACCAATATCACAATATAAAAAATGAATACATTCTCCGCCACAAGTCAAACGTATCAGAAGTAAAAGGACTCATTCTCCCGTGAGTCATAAATTTATCTTGATGGATGATTGGTGTTATTATTTTAACTGCTGTTACGTAGACCACAACAAATGACACGTTCATCTTGTAGACAGGCACATTTTCAATCTGAAGCTGTCAGCGGGGTAAAAAAGTGAGATGTTTTAATCTGAAATGTGGCTTCGGGGCACGTCTTTTAAGTCCTGTTTCCGACGGGCATCTCCCAGGATGAAGAGATGCCCGTGGAAAGTACATTTTTCTCAAGCACCACGCAGTTACTGCAGTTTTGAGGTACGGTACTTGAGTATTTACATGCTGTGCTACTTTATACTTTCACTCTACAACGTTTCAGGGGGAAATACTTCACTTTTTTTTAAATTTTATTTTATTTTTAAAACAGGTACAGTTACTTTGCACAATGCGCTGCTTTACATAAAACCTATGGTGATTAGAAAGTGGCTCCACCTGAACCCGCTGCAACATTCATGGCTTCTTACACGTCGATGCATCACCAATAATCCAGTGATATAGTGATATAGTAGAGAGACTGATGCCCTCTTGGAATTCAGGATTTTTACTTGGAGTACTTTTACATCGTTGTGCTTTTACTTAAGTAAAAAAAAAAAAAAAAAAAAATCAGAATACTTCTTCCACCACTGCCTCAGTGCTTTCTTTAAAAAGCCAGTGTCCTGCACTGGTACAGCTTAATAGCCTGAATCCATGAGAGAGAATGAACCTCGCTTTAAAGAGGTTGTTTGCCACTGGTCCAAAGGGGAGGAGCTCAAAGTGACTCTAACTGACGCCAGCATTGAACCTCATCCGGTCTACGAGCCACGTCAGCGGCTCCGTGAGGTCGTATTTGCTCAGCTGGGGCTGATGGGAACGTCGTTAGTTTTGCAGCATCGGAAAATCTTAAATTCTGACCTGATGGTGGCGCCGGATGAGAAGCAAAAGGAGGGATCGATAACGCTATTACAGCGCAAGTCTTCGTGGCAATGCACTCAATAGTTGTCAAGACGTTTCACTCAGAACCACAAGGTCGGAACCTCGCGGTGGCGCCAGATGAAACCCCAGAGGATCACCGAAGTCACCGGGGTTCATCCTCTGGGGAACCACGAATGTCTGTATAAATTTTTTTTTAGGACAATCCACCTGATCGTTGTCGAGATACTTCAGTCTGCACCAAAGCGGCGACGGGGTCAGGCAGTCACTGCTCCTTTCACCACAACAAACCAGTGAACGGAAACAGAAAATTAGGGTGAAATCACTTGCTTCGGCTGCGTTAAAGCCACAGTGACGACTAAAAACACTGAAAGTGTCAGTAAACTCTGCTAGTATCAGTTATCATTAGCCACTGTAAGCTAACGGTTACACCAGGCCAAGTGAGGCGGAACGGAACAGGGGTCCATTTTATCTCTTATAAATACAAACTTTTTATTCGTCAGTGGAAGATACTTTTTTTCTTCTTTCACAAGTTACAGTCTCAATTTAATGTCTCTCGGTTTCTGGAGCAAAGAACATCCATTACAAATTGCTGGGTTTGCATCAACACTGGAAATAATGTGGCATCTTCAGCTGACTTTTTTTTTTTTTTTTAAATAAATAAATCAACAAATGCCTGTTCGTCACAGCTTCCGTGAATATCTACAGCTTGGTTAGACGATCTGGCGTTGGGTCGCGGTGCACGTCTAGAAAGCTACCGATCTGACTTGGAAATCAGAGCTTCCAAAACAAACTCTTTGTGTCAAATAAAGTGATTTTTAATTCCGACTCTGACTTTCAGGAAAGGGACAACGTAACTGTAGGTACAATGACGATTATGATTAAAAAATAAATAGAAAATAATGGCAATTACAATGTGTTACAAAATATGTGGAATAGTTTACATATTTAAAAAAAACCCTTTTTTTTTTTCTAGAAATTTGCAGTTTTAAATAGTCCACAATTTCCAAACACAACGTCATCGTGTTGCTCAAGTCGGCAAATAACATGATTTTGTTGTTACCTTGTTGAGGCCGTGTTGGACCACAAAGGGTTCATTCGGAAAATCATTCATAGAAAAAAAAAAAAAAAAAACGTCAGCTTTTAAAAAGCGGTAGTAGGAATAATTTCAAACTCGGCATCTTTAACTGCATCACTCAGTGTCAGCTGACTGTCCCGTTTCTGTCATACATGCATCACGTACGTATGTACGACCTCAAATTTTTACAATTGGTTTATATTTTCCTAGCGTACAGTATGTATACAGTACCAACAATGATCCATTATCCAACTAATAACATTAAAATTACCATGATTAACAATTCATTTGTTACACACACGTTCTCTAATGAAAACAGCTGATTATACAGTACATAAACCCGCGTCGTGATGGGTTATAAATGTCAAACCATTTAAAAACATACAAATAGCTTTCGAATGGCAGAAAATGCCATGACACACAGCTTTTACAGTATGCCCCCCCCCCCCAAAAGAGGGTAAAATCAACAGAGTGAAAGGCGGGAGTTTTGATATATTTCACAGTGCTGAAGGATGTCGGAGATACAGTGAACCTCAGCGTTCTCCCAACTTCATGTATTAAAAATGTCTATGATACATCTGGTCCTGGGCCCTCATAGGCTGGGCCTTTATCCTGTCCTCGTCTACTGTGTGAGGCCGTCACCCTTGGATCCTTTTTTTTCTTTTTTTCTTTTTCACCCCATCATCAGTCCAGAGAAACATAAACGTGACCTCTTTTAGCCGCCCTTATCTTACATCATCATCATCATGCGTTAAAGGATAAGTCCTGTGATATTCTAGATCTGCCTTATAACAAATCCCATGAAAAGACCAAAACCGACAGTGAACGTCTCCCACTGACAGGAACTGTGTGTGAATCTAAAGCCTGATGCATCCGGTTCCTCTGAGCCACGGAGCTCCACCGTCTCCAAAAACCACTTAAAACACGCCAGCGAGCCACACTGGTCCTTCATCACCGTGAACACACACACACACTGTAGTTTATTCTGACTCAGTCCAACACACACACACACACACACACACACACACACAGTCCTGCTGCCACAAATACTAGCGCACCAAATCTGGATTAATCCGCCGCTGAAAGTAGTCCCCAACAAATGTTCTGTTCCCTCCTGTTTGACAAAAAACTACAGTGAGAAGATGTTGTAGGAAAATTACTGAGCCATGTTCTTAAAAATAAAAAATGAAACTATACATTCTTGAGGTGTATTTAAAGACTTGCATCTCCAGACAGAGTCAGAGAGTTTAAGAAACTGACTTACACGTGGCTGAGTTTGGTTTTTTCATGCAACTTGCTGACGATAAAAAGAACAGAATATCATGGGCCTTATCCTTTAACGCAGCGGTTCCCGAACTGGGGAGTTACATCAAAGTGGTGTAAGTAAAGCATAGACAAGTCCACGTGAAAGAACTTAAAGACGACGACGAACCAACCCTGACTGCTCCAACCAACACGGGTACGAAAAAAAACACGAGGACAGGAAAACTCAGTGAGTGTTTCATCAGTCACGTGACCTGACTGCGACTGACGGAGCCGCGTCTCTGCTTCTTCCTTTTTCCATAAACAGTTACCTGATTAATTATGTCTCCTTTGCTGTGTGATGTAGTTTCTCTGCTGTTTCTCCTTGAAGCTGAATAGAAATGTAATATTTAATACAATAACTTGTATCAGTAAGGAGTGGGAGATTACTATCGGTGTTTGTTGTTTTGTTTTTTGTTTTTAAATTATCACCTGATCTGATTTGTGAACAGCTGGAATATTGGACGTGGGGGCTGGGCAATGAGATGGAAGGACACTCAAATTGAATTCATTTCGTCCAGTCACTCATTCTTTCGTACTGTGTCTGATGTTGGCAGGGGTGGTCTTGATTTCAGGGAAGACATTGGCTATAATACACTGCAGGAGGCCCTGACAATGAAAATGTCTGGGGCTCAAGGTAGATTTGAACTAAATGACTCCGCGGGTCCGTTCGGTTCCGAGGAACCAAGACCCGACCCGGGTCCAGACTCTGCTCAGTCTAAATCGAGTCGGGTCTCGGGTCTGTCTGTCAATATGTCCAATGCCCGAGTGGATCCGAATGGACCCGAGCGTGTCAGGTGTTTCGGGGTGAGAGGAGGGTGACGAGTTTTGTTCTGACGAGGGAACTGAGCTTATTTTAGGAAAGTCTGTGGCCTACAAGATTTATGCTTTTAAATGACAGTTTTTGGAATCTGATTCACAGATATTACGCGGGTTAGAATACTGTCTTTTGTTGTTCTATAACCCAGTTGGCTACAAAATGTTTTATTGCTGGTGCAGGAGGTGGAAACAGGACTTTAAATTATTTACATAAATTTGTCTTTGATGGATATAAACTAATTATTTTAGTTTCTCTGACTTAACATTCGTTCGTAGGGCATCGGTATTAATACACTGCCGCTCTCTTCCACCACGGCTGCTTGTTAATTGATTGAGTCAACTGATAATGCACCATGCGGTGGTGGTGCTCTCTCTCCGTCCAGGTGTTTTGGAGCGGGTCTACCCATCCTCGGGTCTATGCGGGACGGGTCTAGCTGTGCTCGAGTCCTGTTTTGGGAAGGTTTTTCCATGGGTCCGGTAGATCTCTAATGTGAACTAGTACTGAAGGGACAGAGCCAGGCTGGCTGTTTCCCGCTTCTCCCAGTTTGTACGCTAAGCTAACTGGTGGCTAACGGGCAGATATACTGCAACTCTTGGCGAGAATAGGAAATAAGCGTATCTCCCAAAATTCAGAACTATTCCTTTAAGACAAATAATTCCAATCAAAATGTGACCAAAACTTCATGCCCGCACTGTGAATGGCACCATGTCGCTCTCTCGTTTTGCAGTAACGTCTCAGACAGTATCGCAATATTTGAAATATGCAGCCAAAATGCAACAGTCACAGTAAGGGAAGTGTGTATGTGTGTGTTTGTTTGTTTATGTGGGTGTATGTGAGAGCCCCAACAGTAAAAGTTTGGCAACCACTTTATTAATGTGTCCACTAACTCCTCATAAACACCAGCCAGGTTTCTGTTATGCTCCACTGCGACTATTATAATCTACTGATACGGATCCTTCAGCCTGTGATTTGTGCTATAGTTTAAAATGCTGGTCTGCACAGTCGCTGCCTGTCTGTCTGTTCTGGTATAGTCTTCATACTCATGTGGAGAGTGTTCCTTCATATTCCCCTATGCTGTACTGAATGGACTTCGAAGAAGAGCAGGACGCTTCAAAAATGACAAAAAGACACACAGAAAGCAATCGTACACACTCTCACTGCGCACACACACACACACACACACACACACACACACACACACACACACACACACACACACACAAGTAGCGGGTGCCCGCGGAGACGGTGCAGTCTTCGACCGAGGTGGGTCGGGCTACAGCAAAACGGAGAAGCGGAGGCTGGACTGGAAGATGAGCGGTGTGAGAATCTGAGGGTCGTCAGTTGTTCTCAAACAGAGACAGCAGGTCATCGCTGCTGTTGTTGGGAAGGTCGGGGGGGCCCAGATAGGAGAGCAGCTCGTCCGGGTTGGTCAGCTCCGGAAGAAGCTTAATAAGAGGCAGAGACGGGAAAAGAGGAGTGAATTTAACTAAAGATTTACAGTCGTAAAATTCTGGGGTTTTTTTTTTGTTTTTCTCTAATTAAACTGAGACACTAAAGGTCAGGGCCTGTGTTTATCAAAACTTCAGATTACCCTTAAGAAGAAGCCATCACAAGGACACTGCTACAACCCTTGAATAAAAACGGAGGACGGATGTTTAAAGTGGTTTCAGCGTATTTTTCACCTCGCCGCCAAGACCTTCGGTCTTCAGTGTAAACGAGATGAAACCCACTTAAAATTCAAGTTAAAAAAAATAAAAAATGTTAAAGTTCATGAGATGAATGTTGAATTCGTCTGAAACTGACCCAGAAATTGAGTGAACTGATTTAAACCAAATTTCTCAACATCGTCTCTTTAGCTTCCATCTCAGCAGCAAATGTGACAGAATTTTACACCCGCTGACTGAATGTTTCCTGCTGAAATGCACCTTGGGAGTCGTAGTAACTTTTTATACACAGGCAGAGCTGTTTCAACAAAGCTGTTTCTTTTTCTTTTGTACTGACGATTAAAACCTGGAGATTTTCATGCCGATGGCAAACACAGAAGTCCTCAACTGTCAGTCACATGACATTGTGTATGGAGAGGAAAAAAAAAAAAAAAAAATTGATGGAAATTTTAATTCCAGAACAGAACCAGTGAGCCCAATCCTTCCCTTTCACTTCAACTCTCTGTCCATCCCTTAAAAAAAAAATCCTTACATTTTTTGTGGTATTTGTTTTTTTAAACAGAAAACCATTTTTATGAAATCTTAGTGATCTCCGGTGGCAGTTGAGGAGACTGGCTGATATGGGAACAAAACGAAGACCAAATTGTGCTGCTGGAAGACGGGGGCACAAGTGCAGACAGTGAAGACGTAGCTGATGTAGCTTCACATTTACAGTAAGTACATGAGAGTGGTGTCAATCATCATCCCCAGTCAGAAAGCACATAAGCATGTTTCTCAAAATGACACCTCTGGAGCTTCTCTTAAAAGTTTAAGGGCATTTTCAAGTTGTAACAAGTTTGACAAATAGCGTTTATTGTTGAGTTTGCGAGTAGCAGTCAAAGTGAAGGATTTTTACTTCAGTCTGTCACTTGCAGTTCAATAAATACGGGTCCTGGATTTGAAAACAGGAAAATGAAGTTGTAGTCAAGTCCCGTGGTCTAAACATGTGTCTTCTCTTATACTACTGCCGAACACATGATCAACAGGTTTTCACTCACATCCAGTGCATGATCGGCTCCCTCTCCTCCAGGTGCTCCTGGGCCTCCCAGACCAAAGGACCCATCGCTCTGCAGCCTGGAGTTCTGGGTACTGGTGCTCCTCTGCGGCAGCGGACTGCCGGCGTCACTTAGACTCTGGCTACCGTGAACACCTGAACCGTGCTGCTGCAGGATGTTTTGGGAGTGTTCGATTCGTCCAGAATGAGGCGTCTGACAGTGATGGAGGAGGAAGACACACACGGAAGAAGAGAGACACAAATACAAGAGGGGGATCTTTATTTTAAAGCAATAAAAACCACACGTTGCTACAGGATTTCCCCTCTATTTTACAGTACATTCACCACAAATAACACTTTGCGCGAATCCCCGAGGCCTTTTCTTAAGAGGCTGAGCACCAGAAGGGTGTGACAGTGGAGGAGGACGGACGCGCCGTTCTCTCTCTACGAACCTTCGGCAGACAGCCGAGCAGCTGTGTGCGACAGGTGGTATGCGGTCTAGTGGCTCGGTGCTTTGTGCGCGTGAGTGAATATCTTCTCGGCCGGTGCTGTCTACTTCAGGTTCAGCTAAAGGCTCTCAACTGAACTCACAAACCAGAAGGAAGAGACAGTGAGTGTTGCATAACACTAATGCAGCGGTTCATTATTGGCCCTTTTCAACCAAACGGCTACCGGTAGACATTCGCTGCATGTACGGGTTTGCTGCAGGGGGTGTATTTACATCCTTTCACTACAAAACTCAACTATATGTGTGATTTGCCCTGGGGGGCCCCAACTTTTAAATACAGCTGTAACTGGGAACTGAAAGTGCCTGCTGTGCACTGCTGTTGGTGATTCCACGGCATCGGAGCCACTGTGAAGATTAGGCAAACACAAACGATGACGGATTAAAGGAAAACGACAGGGGAGCTCGAAACACGATTTTCTGACACGAGGAAACGAGCAGTCGTGCTGTCGTTCTTTGTACTAACCCTGATGTTTGAACAGATGTAATGAATGAATAGAAAAGGAGGCTGAAAACTCCAGAGCGCCTCTCTCCACAGTGCACCATCTGCCGAGTGTTTGATGGTTATTTATCTGTTTTGTTATGCTACCGTGATGAAACTATCAGCAAATTAAGTTTTATTTCTCAGTTATTTTCTTGAACGCTCCCTCTCTCTCTGTCTCGTCCATTCACTGCCTCTCTCGACCGGCTTATCCTCCCGTTCGCACAGAGTCTCTCTCTCTCCCTTTATCTCAGTCGCGTTCAGGCGTCTGGTTATAGCAGCTCTCTGATCCTGGCGTCAGACCAACGTCCAACCATTTTTCAAACATAGTGAGCAATGTGAGCTTCTTCTGATTGGTCATTTTTTGGTGGCTCTCAGCTCCAGGCTCACTGGTTTTTCTACTGAAGACTTTAATCTTAAAACACACCTCAAAAAAACATGTAGTTTCATTTTTCTTTTAAAAAGGCTCAGTAATTTTCCTACGACAGCTGGTCACTGTAGTTTTATAAATCAAACAAACGGGAGGGAACAGAGCATTTGTTGGGGACTATTTTCTGCAGCGGATTAATCCACATTTGGTGCTCTAAGTGAGTATTTGGGGCACCAGGACGGTGTGTTAGGGGCCGAATAAACTACAGTGTGTGTTTTCGTGGTGATGACGGAACACGTCACCCGGTGCAATGGTGAGGCTCGCTGATGTGTTTTAATAGTTTCTGGACAACAGTGGAGCTCGATGGTTCGGAGAAATATCAGGCTTTGAATACACAGATGATCCCTGGTGGTAGAATCAGTCTCTTGTTGGTTTCGGTCTTTGGGATTTGTCGACAATAAGAAAAATCCTCCAGCATTACCTTGTCTTTCCATCTCATTCAGGAAATGTGCGCCTCGGATTGATTTACATAACAGGAATTTGTAACACTGGGGTTTGTATGTGAAGCCAGCTCGTAGTGCACTGCCTTCTGGCCGTGGTCCATTCATACTCTAGTTGTCATTGGTGCCTACTCAACCATTAGGGAAAAGGTCCCGAGCGAACCCGACAGAAAAGACACTGAGCCCGATCCTCGTCACTGTGGCCAGAGGCTACCTCGGGTCCTGTGTGTTTGCTCGAACGTGTATTATGTAATATGGGGGGGGGCCGGGGGGGCTTATCTTAGATGTGTCTAACCTGGTCAGACTGATAGGGGAGTGGAGGTGGCGGTCCAGAGGCATACTCTCCTAGGGTCGGGGTGCCAGGAGTGTTGGGGAAGTCTGTAAATCCTGTTTGGCTGGAGAATCCCTGGCTCCCTGCGGGACCAAAACAAAACAAATATTACCTCCAGTCAGAAAATAAAACAGGTCAGGGGACACTTTTATTTTGTCTTGTACAAAAGTAACCGGTGGGACAGAAAGTGCCTCCAGCTGTGGAGTGCAGGAGGACAAACGGGGGGGGGGCACTTGCTACTCTTTGCATCATGCTGCTTGACATATTGTTCCGGGTCACCTCCCATCTAAGAGCAGAAAGAGTGATTGTGTACAATAAGTGCATATATATAGATCACGGATATTATATACAGCACCATTCAAAAGTACACGTGCTTTGCAGTAGCTTTATAAAGACCTTCTTTACATTAAAGCCCCTGGAAATATGGTTTTAAATCCAAAGTTTTCCTCTCTTACATTAAATACCCATAACGTAATAAAAAATAATTTGTAACACATTTCCTTTGGCATTTATAAGCATTAAAAAAACGGTTTATTCCACTATAATGTAGTTGTATGCAGATATAAGGGAAGTGTTTTTTTTTGTGTACAGTATTTGTTAACCATTATAACTTCTATAAAGACATATTTTATGTTATGAAATACAATCGTCCGCAGGAAGAGTTACAGCTGTTGACAAATACATCAATAAACACAATTATACCTGCTGGGGGTTTAGAGTAAAGTGTTACCCAATAGTTAAACGTTAACTTTCAAAAAACTGCATGCATGTTGTTTCATCTCATCTGAGCAGCGTGGAACCAAATACTGCTCAAAACTGTTCATGTTCCGTGGTACCGTGGGACCCAATCACTCGTAGTAAGAAGCTGACTGACTCTGTTTTTAGGGCATTAAAATGTCTAAACCGGTCTGTAGTCACACGTCGGGCCTCGTGCGGCGACCCCCTAGAACGAACACAAGTTGCACGCATGAGTGATGTAGGAGAACTTATTGCATTCTCATATTTAAAATGTATTCTGTTATACTGACAATGTTCACAAGTGGTCGAGACCTTGACTTTCGACTGTTCGAATCTCTTGTTATCAAGCCATTCCCTCTTTATTTTAGTCACAGCTCAGTAAAGACAGGCTGCGCGTTCACAGCTGCAGTAACATTATCTCGTGTCGGGTCCTATAACACAACACTGCTGCGTCGGTCATGTGTTTGTCTGCTCGCGTCCGACAACAACACGTAAATCCCTGTAGTGTGAAATTCTTCCTTCTACTCTTGTGTGACTTCATCACTAATGAATGACGCTTGCCCACAGATGGAGCGGAACGGGAAAGCCTAACACTAGTGTGATCAAATCTCGCAAGCAATTTATCACAGCTTTGAGTGGTTCAGCGTTTGGTGAAGCCGACTTTGAAAGACTCACATGAACAAATGTCAAGATGAAAAAATAAGTGAGATTTGGAATAAGAAAATGAAAATGTATTATAATGCTTTTTTTTTTCCTCTGAACTTAGGACAAACCGAAAAGAAAATACAATTTAAAGTGCGATTGTGTGCAGAATAAATAATATCTGACAATTGTTAGGAAGAGTTTAGCCTGAGGCGTCCATGCATTAAATAACATTTTCCGCATAAGTCACAGTGTGCAGACTTGTCAGTTGGTCGTACGGATCTGTTTTGAAGTTGGAGCAGCTGTGCATGACATTTCATACAAGTAGAGGAGAAACGAGGGTGTATCTTTATATTCAATTTCTAAACCTACATTAAAAACATTGGAATTCCTGCACCATACCGGTGCCATAAATAACCAGCAGTTCTAGGTTGTATGTGTTCACTCATAAAAAATAAAGACGCCACCACTAACTCATACGCCCGTGACAGTCTTGAATCTACCTGGCCTGTTGTAGTCGGGTGTGTTCCTGCCTCCTGCCGTCAGACTCTGGTAGGGAGTGGACGCCGGGCCCAGGGCGGCGATCATCTCCATAACGTTTGGCAGGACCATGTGACTCGGGCTGACTGTGCGGCAGCGTTTCAGGACCGGACCGTCAGGCTCCTCCTTTACGTGCAGATCTGGTTTGACGGGAACTGGCCTCCAGCCACACACCGGGTCTATGGTGATCTCCTCGTAGTCAGAACTGGAGGACAGAAGAGATAAGTGGGTTTTCTGGTTAGATAAAAATGTCACGGGACATCAAATGGAGAAAAATACAAACATCCCAAATGTGTTTCATTTACATGAAATTCACATATAAACACTTACTTCTGGATGTAGACAAGAATACCGAGCATGTACTGGTCCACCTCCAGCCCCTCTAGCAAAGCTGTTTTACTGTGAAAGAGAAGAACAAACTGCTGGTTCAATTTTATGCCCAGAGGAGTGGATTTGATTCTAAAGGTGCAATAAAATCTTTGTCAAAGCACGTACTTGCACACAGGACACCTCCAGGTCCCTCTTTCACAATTCAGTTGCAAGTAGGACTCCAGGTCAAAACACTACAAAATAACGACATCCACACGAGTCAACTGATTTGCATGTTTAGGTAGGTGCACGTGTCTGAGTTTCTGTGTGAGAGAGACCTCACCTGTATGTGTCGGCAGTCGTGACCTCTGGCTGGCAGCTGGATTCGTCTGAATGTGATCGGGCATTTGAGAGAAACTTTGATTGCGGTCTGCTCCACGCCATCCTCACCGTTCAGACCGGGGGTCCCGGGGATAGTGCCGCTGCTGAAGTTTCTCTTTACTGAAACAAAGAGACAAAAAGAAGGGAGCACAACTACCTCACTGATCTACGACAAAAACATTTCATCAAAGCCGTTTTTTCCATGTCGGTCAATATCGATCTATATCCCAATATATATTAAGTCAGATTTATGTTTAGCTTAAAGGCTCCCTCACGTTTAAAATACCCTCGAAACTGTCTGAGCTACAAACAGAAAATCTATAAATCTAATCTATGATTACACAAATCCTGCAGCGTGAGATGTTCACAGCCAGCATATCGCGCGTACATCTTGAGTCGATATGTTCATCAGTTTGAATTCCTCATTTTTGACTGTGTGTACTGGCGCCATGTATTTTACCATTAAAGAAGGACCACCGACTTGTGATGTGTCTATTCACTCTGGAAAGAAGGGGGGCTGCGGCTCGGATCACAGGGTGCGACGATTCAATCCCCGTCTCCTCCTGTCTATGTGTCGCAGTGTTCCTGGGCAAGACTCTGAACCCCAACTTGCTCCAAGCCAAGGCCAGCGCCTGGCATAGTAGCTCGCTGCCATTGGTGTGTGAGAGTGTGAGAGTGTGTGTGAGAGTGTGTGTGTGAGAGTGTGTGTGTGTGAGAGTGTGAGAGTTTGAGAGTGTGAGAGTTTGAGAGTGTGTGTGTGTGTGTGTGTGTGTGTGTATGAGAGGCAAAACAGTGCCCAAAAGTAGATACGGTTTGTTCTGGGGCGGTTTCTCTGAATGCCTGGCTATTTGGTCCAGGGAATGGGTCTAATTGAGGGTGTTTCAGACTGTAAGGTGATAAACTGAGTTTGTGATGTTTCTGTCCTTTTTGGTACAGGTTTTCCAGTATACATCTCAGACCAGGCTAGGGTAATTAAAATCTGACATGAGACAGACTTCAAGTAGGCAAAGTCTCTCCACGCCACCAACACCTTGTTTCCTTGTAAACAGCTCCTTCTGTAAAGGTGTTGTGACTGTTGAGCTGCCGCTTTCCTTGCCAGTAAATGAGGATTTCCCTGAATGAGCACTTGTCTCTCCCTGTTCGACTAACTGTCTGACTTTAATACAAAAGCATGTAGCGTGTTTGTCTAACTTAGCCAACCCCACTGTGCTGATTTTGGGAAACAGGCCACCTGTCCCTAAAGACTTCCTGGCTGGTGATGCAGTAGCTTTGTTTCTGTGATGCAGCTGGTTGAAATTCTGTTGCTCACTTTAACTCAGAGCATGTCCTTACTTCAGTATCACATCAGTGGCTCTAAACTACGAAGAAGTAGCTATCGTCAGGTGCCAAAATGTCCTGCTTTCAAATTCAAAGGTGCTGGATTTCAACTCACTCTTAGTGATGCAGTGCTCCGCCGGCAGCAGTCTCTTTTTCATCAAACCCTGCAGGACAGACCTGACGGACGGCCGGTGGACCAGCTGCAACACAAACAGGTGGGACTGGGGGAGAGAGACGGGGGGGAAAAGTGAAATGGCACTTGATCAGTTTAATGTAAGACATAAACGGTTTGCGTTGTTGCAACTGTATGCCCAAACCCCGAGACAGGAGGGCGTCATTTCAGGCCTACTTACACAACAGCAGGCTGTTACGGTGATCTGTACAGTGTTACGTCCCGGCTGACACACTTGCTTTAGGTACAGGGGCTTGTGGGAGGTCTTGTTGTCCCCTCTTTCAATGGACAAAGGGGTGGCATTGACACTGACCTGGTACAGAAGAAAAAAGGGACAGAATTATATGACGAAGTACAAGTAGATCCAGGTTGCAGGTTGGAAAAGCGGGCCATAGAAAGGTTAAATTAACTGTAAGTACCCTTTAAGAAACAGCATCGTCAGAGACTCACGCAGTAGCAACCGGAGAAAAAGGTGATGATGCTTACTTGTACGGAGGCGGGCCAGTTAGTGTTCATCTGTCTGTCCTCGTGGTGGTAACACTTGAACTGCAGCTCCAGATCAGGTCTGCAGGGGGAGACGCAACACAACTATCAGGGAGAGGCTGGGTGGGGTTATCAAACATTCCTCATTTGTTTTTCCTCATCTGGTGTTTTACATTACTCAGGAAGAGAAAGGCAGAGAGGTCTACCGCCCTGAAGCCACACTATGCTACAGATATGGCTATAAAAAGGTCACAGCTAAAGTCCGGCCGCTGCGTTGATGCCGCTCGCCTTTACTACGCAGCAGTAACCAAACATTCATCCTCTCTCCTGTATGTTACTCTCCCAAACCGGTGATTCACCAGAGAGTAAAAGACTAGTTTAGAGTGATGATGTTGGAGAAGAAATGATAAAGGCTGAGTGGAAACTTTTTTTCTCTCCAAGTTTTTATTATTAATACCAGGGTCAAAGTAGTTACTGAGAACTTATTACTCGATGTACGGAACATAAGTTCAACCTAAACATCCCAGGTTGACGCATAAACGCATATTTATTTATTTATTTAAACCATTCAGCCACATTAAAACCAGTGACTGGTTTTAATGTTGTGGCTGAATGGTGTAAATACAATGGTTAAATAACAAAACAAAAAAAGCACACGCGCGCACACGCACCAGCTCCGTATGTGTATGATTGTGAAGTCAGTCTTCCTACCTCAACATCAGCGTTTTATAGACCGAGTCTCGGAGCTGGAAGGCGTGGTTACTGACGGCCAGGTTGTGTTCCAGCCTGAACGGCTCTAACACGACACCGTCCCGGACTGGGAATGTCAGACGCAGGTCGTCACTGGGGTTACCTTGAATGGAAAACAGAGGTAGTATCTTCTGAGTGTACTTGGAACAACTTTCTTTAGTTAATAATGTGCCCACCGCAGGGTTGGGCCTCACCTGTAGAGGGCTGCTGGCTGCCGATGTTGGGTTTGGTGTCTGGCGGAAGGTAGGGGGGTTTCGTGTCCTGGCCTGGGGATTGGTAGGGAGGTATGGAGGTGCCAGGTGTCATTGGGGGGGTGGGATTCCCTCCCATCGGTGAGCTGGGATACCCGGGCATCACTCCGCCCCGACCTGGCTGATATACGGGGATGAGGACGAGTGTTTAAAATCTTCAACGTATCTCATTCATTGTTTACCAAGAAAATCCCATCATCATATAGTATATTTCTGAGTGTTCTTCCCAGACTGGATTCAGTCCTTTGATAAAGGGTCTGTGGTGGTTGCACACACGACTTACCCCGTTCACTGCAGCTTGTGTGAAGGCATTGTACCCTCCGGCTGCTCCTGATGGCAGGCTGCTCTGTCCATTGAAAGGCTCCGACTGGAGAACACAGAGAGCAAACATGACACTCAGCTAATGATCCGAATCAGTTCAACAGCGGTGCAGAAATTAGATCTGTGTGCCCATAATTCTTCAAAAACTTTCAGTAGAAACTGTTGATGACTTGATTTTGTCACGTTTTTCCAAATTCCTTTTCTTTTTTTTTTTCTTCGATCAATATGAAGTTTAATATCAGATATGATTAAGAAAATCCTCACGATTCAGAAGCTGGAACTAGAGCTTATCATATTTTATTTTATTACTATAAGTCTCCCACAGTTTATATCTTTGTCACAACTATACATTTCTGAACTGCTGTGTCCATGTAGTAACTTCGAAGTCCGTTGTTGGCCAACCAGTGACTGGATGTTCCCAGTGGTCGGTTCAAAATGAGAGGAGAGAATTTGCTGTTCCTCTATTAGATCATTCGAATCAATGGATTTTTTTTTTTTTTAGATTCGATGGATAAGACTCACTTACATTCCCCTGCTTTTCTTAACTTACTTAACTTATTTCTCTTTTTTCAATTTTTCAACGCTCAGATATCAATATTAGTATCAGCATCAAACATGCATTATTGATGGGGCTGTAATTTGTAAGGCAGTGGAACTGATTACTTTATAATACTGTGGAGGATTGGGCTGGCCTGCTCCGGGGGGGAACTGTGCTGGGTTGTGTGATCCAGACGTGTACTGTCCCATGAGAGGCATCCGGCTGGAGGGGTATGAGGGTGAGGGGGCACATCTCTGCTGTGGGACCGTGGGGTACTGCAGGGGCTGGTTAGGGTACCCTGACATCCCACCAGAGCCGTACTGCTGCACTGGAAAACCCTGGGGGAGAGAGTTTTTAAAAAAGAAAATAAAAACATACAAAGAAATAGTTACCGAGCTGTTCTGATATTTAAAAGTTTATTGAGAAATACAAACCACAGAGTTGAAGCTGAGGGAATAAATAAAAATGCAAGGATTACAGGCGGAAATGGCACGTTTTAAAATACCACAAACCACTGAGTGACTTCATCTCTTTCTCGACAAATACATATCGTCATTTCCTTTCTCTCTTACGGTGTGTCTGAAGGGAAGGCCACATCATCCTTCCATTGAACTCGTCTGCCCCACGCTCAGACACCAAAACAGGAGTTGATATCACGCTTCCGATGCAGAAAAATGAACGCATGTTGAGCAGAGCAAAGCAAACTGAGCAGAGCAGAGCAAACTGTAGCAGCGCTCGCCCAGACACAAACTGTCTGGGCGAGCGCGGCTACAGTTTGCAATCAGGCAGTGTAATGGGGTACTAAAAACGATAACTTCTTCATTCACAGAAACAGGAAACGCATGCTTGAATTCTTCCGTTATTTGGGCTTCAGCCAGAATCTTCATAGGAGACGGAACAAATATAGACTGGGACGAAGTGAAAATGTGACAGTACCTTGATGATATCATAAGGGGAAGCAAGTAACTATTTTCAGTGTCAAATAACCTGCCGACTATTTTCTTGATGAAAATAGTGACAGATTCCGTCAGTTTCCCGAAGCCCAAAGTGACATCTTCAAAACATATGTATTGCTCCATCAGCAGTCTAAAACTCAAACATTTTCAATTTACAATGACCTAAAATGCGAAAATAATGTGAAATGTGAAACAATGAATCAGTTATCAAAACAGTTATCCGTCTATTTTCTGTTGACTGAAGAATCCATAAATCAACAAACAACTACCTACTTATTTAATACCACCCCTTGTGTACTTGAGTACTAGAGGCTACAAACTGGTACAGCTTGTAGAGTATTTATGTAAAATCAGGAAGAACTAGACAAAACTAGAATATTTATAGAATTATAACTAATACATACACTCAGCTGTCACTTTATTAGGCACACCTGGCTAAAACTAATGTAATCAAGCAGAAGAGTCCTGCAGTAAATCCCCCCTTCATGAAGGTTATGATGTTCAGCTTTTTGTTGAAACTTAAAGGGTCATTCCAGAGGCTGCAGTTTGCGGTGCCGGTGTTTCTGTTATTCTGTTCACCCCACTAATGTCAATGATGATAGGCAAAATTACAGGCATTTATAGATTAGGATTTATCGCGGGACTGTTGTATTAGACTGCATTAGGCCTTAGGTAAATGTATCTAACAAACTGGCAGTTGATTCTATATATTTAATTTCATAAATATGAGCGGGGCCTTTGCTGTTGGGTTAAGGAAACCACACCAGTGAAGGGAATAATAATCAAGCATTAACATGTAACACTGAGTAGGACAAGAGCATTTTGATTGTGTGAGCAAACATCCATCAGGAAACCCTCCGCACTAACCTCTGAATGGAAAGGCCGTTTGAGCCCTTGCTGTCCGCCAGGATAGCCCCCGTGCTGGGCCATCTTCTGCGCCTGTGCAGGGTGAGAGGGATACAAGCCCCCAGTGGAGGGTGGAGGTCCGGGCCTGGAAGGGACCATCCCACCAGGGTTCATCACTGGAGGTCCTCGGGGACCCGAATGAGACAGGAACTGGGTGCTGTAAGAGGATGCTCCACCCATCTGGGAGGGAAAGGGAAGTACGACAGCAGGAGTAAAAACAAAACGTACTTGGTTTTTCACACCAGAGAAAGTTCACAGAGTACACGGGGGGGGGGTTGTAGTGACTGTAAGAAAAGGGGTTTACATCTAGTTTAGAGTTGGTTCATGCCAAGGAGGAAGCTGCAGAATGAGTATATATATGCATAATTGACTGCAAAAAACAAATATGCACATCGAGAGACATGGTGTTGTACAGACTGTATCTACTTTTCATTTGAGCTCTTTAATAAGAACCAACAGAGCCCAGTCTATAGAGTCAATAATTCGGCATGGGAGAGCACTGTCAAATTATGTGATGTCTCCGCATTTAATAAGAAACATGTGTCGCGTGTCTGTGTAAGCAGGAGAAAACCAGAGCCCTGGGACCAAACCTCACAACTCCAAACCAGGGACGGTGTGTGCAAAACTTCAAAGACATGGATTTAAAAACCGTTCTAAACTTTGACGTATGACTCAGTAGTATCTTGATAAAAAGTAGGACTAAGGAATTTTGTAATAAGAAAAAAAAAAGTTTAAGGGATTTTTCGGTGCCGACTGCAGTGACTCCTCAGTGTTGTAAAGTAAAGACTGCATCTCCTCATGGACTAAGGTTTCAATATATTGAGGCATGCATGAAGAACAGCTCAGATATTGCCCCTTTCAGTTATGGTGACAATATCGGTACATGCGATTCAGGATATCAATCATAAAAATTAGTTAAAGAATGATATATTGAATGATATGTCACCATTTTAAGTGATACTCTGCAGAGGTCCTGTAAAATGTTTGTATGGGAACAGATTACAAATTGAACTATTTCTGGTGTTGCGTGGTTTCCTAAAAATAAAACATTTCTTTAAAGAGTTTACTGGTGAGCATGATCAAGAACCACACTAACACGTATACATGTGACTCATACTGAATCCATCACGTCATAAAATTTTTCATGTTGTGTGCATTCATTGGAACAGGCTGTGTAACTTTTAATGAGCTCATCGGACATTTTCCAAAATATGGTAAGAGCTTAGTTGCTGCCTCTGATGGATTTAGGAGACCTCTGGAGCCCTCTTAAATAATTTGGGAGCTGAGAACAAGTCGGTTTATGCATGCTATTTATTCTTTGGAATTTGGCACATTCAGGACGAAGATTTTACTTAAAAAAATAAATTCATAAAAACAGCCCAGATGGAAACTGAAGTTGTGACTGGGAGGGTAAACGGAAGACACCCTGCATAGGAGCACTGGTCCCATTACGCTCAAAAAACTAATAAAAAAAAAAAAAAGTGCCACGATGTGGAAAACTTTCAGCCAAAAAAGACAAATAAAAGTACTCTGGACTGGTTAAAAGACAGATCCCTGGCTTCAGTATAGACAGACACACATTTACCTGGCAAACCTGCACACTCAAAACTCCGAAGCGGTTATTTATTTTGACCTGTAGATGTCAGCGGTTCGGCCAAATGCCTTCTCCAGAATAAAATCCGAAAGTCATCCGACTTGATATTCATTCGGTGTAGGACACGTGTTTCAAATCAGCCAATAGACTTGAAAGAGACAGAAACAGAGTCCAGACATGTCTAGAAAACGACAAGCGCAAACTAGAAAAACGCAGGATGAAAGAAAAAACAAAAAACAAAAAAACATCTTAGTGTTTGTATCCGAAGGGAGAGAAGGAATTCACAAAAAACAAATCTATATCTACACATACAATATTAAAATTCAGTATTTGAGGTCAAATAAAGAGTGGAATTAATTCTGAATATCTTCGGTCAATGTGTGAAAAATAATCAAAAACCACAAGGCAAACATTGCAAAAAGAGAACAACATTGGTACATAGAGAAATAGAAAAGCGTGGAGAAGAAAATACGATGGCGTGTCCTCGTCAACATCACATACAAGTAAAAAATGTCAACTGGGTCTGGAGCAACAGAGCTGGCAAGTTGTACACATGGGAATCCTCCAGTCTCCACCATCATTCCCATTCGATATGAACGCGGCACTAACCTGCACATCCATCTTCCGAGCCGATTGCCCTGACTTGAAACACCTGTTCCTCTCAGTATAAATGTCAGTTTACTGACTCATCGATCTTTATAAGTTGAAATAATTGATTACGTTGGAGTTACGCGTGTGCAGCTTTCCCAGTCTCTTTTTTTTTTTTTTTTTTTTAACGTCAGCCTCACCTCCCTCAAACAAGTGTGTGTTTTCCCTCTCTTTCCCCGTTTTCCAAACACATTTACCTGTCCATAGCTCAGCTCCTGGTTCTGTTTTTCCTGTATTGCGGCGACTGTTGCCGTGGCAGTGGCAGTTGCCGTGGCAGCGGCAGCGGCAACAGCGGCGGCAGCAGCCTGGGTAAAGTCTGAGGGAGGACGAACACCCAGACCGGCACCTCCACTGTTACCAGAGTAACTGCAGGGAGAGGGGAAGACGGGGACATGAGTGGGCAGTGAACTAAGTGAACCGAGCGTGTGAGGTTTCGTCACGAGCATGAGTCAGATCAGTGGGTGAGCGCAGCCACGCTGACACATGTCGATGCAGAAAAATCCCACACCAGCAGTACGCATCATTGCAGCACCTAACAAACACCACAGTGGCACATAAACATGCACAAGACTGTTCAATTATCATAGACCAGGGGTTTTCGTGTTTCATGTTTTTGCATGTTTCTGGCGAAACCCATGTTGTTTTAAAAGCACAGGTGACTCAAAATCGCGAAGATGAGTGTCAATTATGTTTGCGGTCTTTTCATCAGCTCTTAGAAAGTTGTTTTTTCAGTTTAATTTCATCATCTTCATTTCCAAGTTCAGAGGCTGTTCAACAGCCTGGCTGTGGGAACACTTCTCTAACCTGGGCGTCATCGCTTTTACAGATCTTTCACGATAAAGCTTCCAAGTGACAAAGCAGAGGGATATTTGTGGGAGTTTCAGCAGAACTGGATTCAAAAAACAAACTGCAAACTGTTTAGTTCGGGAGCAGGTTTGGGCAACGTGTTACAGCGGTGCCATTACATTACAGTCATTGCATGACAGTAACGCTCCTTTGGTTTGATATTTGGCGGTGAGCTTGCTTCGCCGTCTTACGGGGAGTTTGATGGAGGGTTGATATCAGTTCGGTCTCTGTGTTCAGTGGGCAGACTGGTCTGGGATATGCCTCCGTCAAAAGGGGAGAAACGCCACCGCAGGTAATTTCACAGTTGTCATGTTTCAATTCTGGCCGAACGTGGCGGACGTTTGGCTGTCAAACGTCCGCCACAGGTACGCGCACATTCAGGAGTCACATCCCTTTTAAGAGTTGGGGGTTGTCTAACCACACTTCTGAGGCCGGGACTTCTGGAGAACTATGTGCAGTCAGCGAGACTAGGCTAGCTGCTGGACGGTCACTAAATCCCTGCCAACCGCAGGGCTGCCTGCTTGTTTGTAAAGTAATCCAGCTACTTTGAATAAGTAATGTTTAATGAGTAATCGATTACAGTCACGTGCAGTATGTGATTGGCCATATATTTAATTATATTCCCCACAGTAACTGTGTTTACACTCTTTCATTGACCCTGTGTTATAGAACAACAGGGTGGGTTTCACTCACATCCTCATAGACCTGGAGTTACAACCAGGTAACTTTTCACAGCATTATTTAATCCTGATGCATAGCTTGCCCTAATATACAGTTTATATTATTTATTATATATATATATAAGTAGGTTTTGTGTGAGTCCTAGTTTCCCCGAATCTCTTCAATGGAGGTGGCGAGTGAAAAGTTAGCGTGACCCACATTTACGAATTTTCCTTTTAATAATTGTAACATCATTATCCAGCCTCTCTGTTGTCGTGGTAAATACACAGTGAAATACTGAGCTGGCTTTGTCTTCCTTGCAGTTGCGGAGTTGATTCGATGCATGTGGAGCGTATTCCATCAGCGTTCGGCGTAAACAAAATTTTCCATTTGTTTCTTTGTAGTGTTGAACTTGGTGAAGCTGCTCTGCGGTGTTTTCAGTTGTGGTCGCTGGGGGCTCATCGCAATCAAACAAACTGTTTATGGCTCTGGAAGTCTTCTGTTATTGTACTACACTGTGTGCAATGTTGGTGTGTTAAAAGAGCAACCTACGCCATGTGGCTTTGGTATTTCTATGGACCTCTTGATTTAATTTAACACCCATACCATCCTGACATCCGGACTTCTGTTTAAACTGGTGCTTTTTTTGTTGTTAGGCACAGGACACCACATGTGTTCCTACATACGGATACGGAAGAAACACGTATCTCAGTCAAGTCTCCTGTACCTTTATAACATGACAAGTTATATTTATTTGGAGTCACATTTAAAGCAAAATTTTGTGTTAAATTCGATCTCACCGCAGCTGCGATCTAGTGAACAGAAGTTCAAGTTTACCTCCCACCGTAGGCCGAGGACGGGTTGTAGGCAACGCTGGGACGTCCGTACATGACTGGATGGCCGTAGCCCTTGGATACAGCGTCTCCATACGACTGCTGGCCCATGAACTGGGAGCCCATACCAGCAGCCATCCCGGGGCTGCCGCCAGGCATCATGTGACTGCCAGAGCTCTCACCTGGACCCATGGGTGCACCGAACACCTACATACATGGAAAACAGGGGGGAGAGAGATGTTATCACAGTCATATGAAACATTAGGTGATGAATAAGTGAAATAAAGTCAACCAGAGAGAAGGTGGTGGGAGAGAAATGGAAACACAGAAAGACCACACTTAACAGTAACACTCGGTCCCAAGAGTCACACTGAAAGTTAGACTGGGACTAAAAATTTGAAGATGAAGTAAACGTTTAAATTCGAAAGAAACTAAACATTACTGTTTTATAAAAGTCAGGACCATAAAATGAAATGAACCATGGCGTCCTGTACTTGATCTCAATAGTTGAAATGTGTGAAATAAACACATTTAAAAGACTGACAGACTGATCTGGATGCAGTTACTTCACTTTTTATTCTTGATGACTGACACCTATTGATTTCAATCTTGTTTTTGTTTTTTTGTTGTTTTTTCTTTAGGGGTTCATAATTTCCGAAGTTTCCTGGAAATACCTATGTGATTTAGCACTAACTGCAAGGAAAACAGGGAAGTCCCTGAAAGAAAAGCTCCATTTAAACCCTTGCAGAAATCATTTCAGGGGTGCAACTAACAATTATTTTCATTATTGATTAATCTGCCGATTGCTTTCTCAATTAATGTGAATCAGTGAATCGATATAATTATCCACAGCCCAAGGTGATGTATTTAGACAGCTTGTATTACAAAAATAAATAAATAAATGAGCAAATCCTCACATTTCAGAATCTGGAGGCAGCAACAGTTTTGCACTTTGCTTGAAAAATGACTGCAATGAATCAACGATTAATAACACAAATGTTCATATAGTGGCAGAGAGAACCTGGCCTTTATTTGGGACAGGCTTACATTACAGACAGGCCATCATTTCTAATTTCCCCTGTTCCCCAGTTAATGCAAACTCAAAGCTTTCTCCATGCCTACCTGCTCTGCTCATAAATTCATATGATGTGCATTTCCGCAGCACTAATTCATCAGTACAGAAAGAGTCTCATCAGGCTTTCTACTGCTGGGCAATGTTAAACACTTCCTCCAGAATTTTCACATCACAAGTCTCGCAGCTTTCCTCCGCATGTTGTATTTTGACGCATAAAAAAACATGAGAAACTGTTGAGTTTTGTTGACGTTAGCTTAACGTCAATCAGGAGTACGGCAGAGCAGAAATGGCTGGAGTTAAATAACTAAATTAATTCACCATTTATTATCGGAACATAAATTGTCCATATGTGTTTAACTCTATGTTTACCTGTAGACAAGATTAACATTTTTGCATATTTAATTGACCTGCTGTCTCTCATTTTCCAAGCACAATACTTAGTACCAAATTACATAGTTCTTTTTTAAGAATGTCGTAGGAAATTACTGGAAAATATAGAATCGTAAAACAAAGCGTAACCTTTTTTCTAAGTGTGATTATTATATTTGAAGTACTCTTAAATGTGAATGGGTACAATAATCATTTAGGTGGTGCTTTGGCACTGCTGTTGGTCTGCTATCATGGTCTAGAGCATCTCTGTGTCATGTGTACCAGAACCACTTGGCCTCAATATCGGGGATTATCTATGCGTCACAATTTGTTGGATGTATTATTAATGTTTATTGGTGGAGAAATGTTAGATAATGTATGTTATTAAAGCCTAAATCTGGGGAAAAAAAACCAACCTATTACAGCAGTTGTAGCTGTGCTTCCTTGTTCACAACTCAGCATAACTTGCCTGAACTTGTTTTGTGCGAAATATCTCTCTCTTCTCTCACTTTGAAGTGGTCATGTTCTATATTTCTACACCTCTCTAGAGGCTCGCATATGTTGGTCCTTCACCCGGAAAAAGGCTCTGTAGCTCTCCTCAATCCCGAAAGAGACATTTCCCCCAGGATGAAAAAAGTCGATGAACTGCTTTTATTCCTACACTTACAGAGGCCAACTATGTCATTCACGCTTCACTCAAAGTTGTAAGAATTACACTTAAAAATAAGTAAAAATGTTTTTATGTAAATGAAGAACAAGACACGTTTGTCAAACAGCTCACTCCTACTTAGTGAAGTGTAGGAGTGACCTTTAAATGCAGCTCTCAAGTGTTTATTCACGACTTCGTAAGATCAGTCACATCAAGGCCCTGACAGAAACCAGCCATGCAGATTTAGCCTACGTCTGCCCCATTGATAACTTTGCTGACTTTTTAAAATAAAATTTCTTCATGCCTTCTTTCAAAATTCCCATATCTCCCACAGCATATAACACATGAGAAATTAATCAGCAACCAACAGTAAATTTGGGATTAAATAATTGGAGGCTGAGACAAAAAGAGAAAAGCTGGAGGCTGGAGGCTGGAGGCTGGAGGCTGGAGGCTGGAGGCTGGAGGCTGGAGGCTGGAGGCTCTGCTGGTAGAGGAGGCAGACAGACTCCTGGGAGAGAGTGTGATGATCCTGATTGTGATGAGGTTTTACCACTCTCAGCCACAAAGTACAAGTTATGATGACGTGTCGTTTTCTGACAGCTGTAGCATTAGACAGTGGGAAAATTCAAAGTCCAGAAAACAGCAACCTTTTTTATGTGCAGGCTTTATGTACATAGGCAAATAATAGGATTTCAGATCCTAAATTTCTTATTGTCCAATCATCCATTTGTATTTTAGGTTGTTGAATAAATGCTAGGTAACCACTTACATTGTTGAAAAAATAAACGTAATGAATAAATGTAAAAATTACTCAGTTTTTGTCAATATATTTAAATAAGCTCCATGTTTTTAAGCATTCACAAAACCTCTGGACACGAGAAGAGGTAGGAGTCATTTCCTGACTTTAGAAAGGTGACAAAATGTCTTAAAAGTAGGACCAGAAATGCCTCACTGAGAATTTTTGACCATATCGGATTGATTTCTTCTTAGCTTGATAAATTTGGGCCCGGAGCTCTCTTTGATTGAATTGTGAATTAAACCCACATAATACATTTTTTTTATTGGCCACTTAGGGCGAGCGGAAGTTATGAACACTACATTGATATATATTCAACTTTGAAGTTGATAACGTGAATTCGTTTGCAAACGGCTGCTTATTTACACATCCACCAGTTACAGTGGTGTTTTTCCACCTGATGACTTTAAGTCCAGTGCCCTGTCTCTTTTAGCTCCGTTTTTGGTCTCCACCAGCTTGTGAGGGAAACCTCTGGCTCTTTAGCTGCCAAACGCTCCACTGTGTTCACCAGCTGGTCTCTGACTGTGTCTGTCTGTCGTTTGCTGCCGAGCAGGTGGTGGACAGTGGCTTTTTACAGCTGTTTCTCTGAAAAACATGTGCCTGCTGCGGCCAAAAATGACGCTATGAGAGCGGTGAGAGTGAACCAGATCAGTAAAGCTGTGCTTCAGACAGACAAACAATGAGCTGAATCTCACTGTAAAGCTCTGTAAAGCCGAGGGGAGCTGCAGGTTCAGCTGATAATTCGCTGCAGGTTCATCACTACCAGAGATGCCTTTCACATTGTTTTCTAATGTTGTCATTTCATACATTGGTGTTATAAAAATCTCAGTTACAGCCACTTTAAGTAAACAAAAAAATCTGATTAAGAGAGTCACAGCTTGGATTTCAAGTCCACTTTGATGTGCCTTGATTTCTCACACTCTGAAATAAATACAAGCTTTTTATCTGCTGCTGCCGTTTCTGGTTTTGTATAGTAACAACAGACGAAACAGGAGGAGAAAAAAAAAAAGTCCCAGAGTACTGAATCATGTGTTACCTGGCTGTGTGTGGGATTGGTCACGCCCCACACTGTGGTTACTACAGAGAGAGATCCTGCGTGCTGATTGGTGCCTGGTTGCCAGGAGACTGGGTCATTTAGGAAGGGGCTGTCACTGCTGCGGGAGGATACAGAGCTGAGTTACTGGGATGGTCAGGAAGGTTACGGAGAGGTTTGTAGAGATTTCATTCATTCAGTCATCAGTAACCGTTCAATATCACAACATCACAGTGTTTTATTAAAAACAAAGTGAGTTCAACACCTTATTAGGTCTCAGTTGCACTGTTGAGACAGTGTCGAGTGCGAGGTTGTCAAGTCATCATCTACCTTGGCGAGCTAAAGATTAACCTGAGCATGGTTTATTAATCTGACGGTTAAGGTTAGCCTCTGTTTCCTCCTTTTAACCCATTTCCTCAACAGGAAACTACCTCCTTAGCATTACTGCCATACCACATTACCTTCAGGGTTACTGAAACTGAAACCCGTACCACCATAACTGAGTCTTTTTTTTTTATACATATATATTTCACTGTCTATTTTTCACATTTTTTGTAAAATAATCACAAGCTTAAGCTGACATTAATTGTAATAATAGAAGACTGAATTTAACTACTGGTTTATTCTCTCTCTTTCCCTCTTTCAACAATCAGCCCCATTTTTTCAGCCGCTGTTTGTCATGTAACACATGCAACACATCTCATGCTTTCATGGCTTTCTGGGGAGAAACGGAGCAGTCAACAAGCTTTGTAGCTGCACTCAATTAAAGGCTGTTTTGGCTCGAGTAAACCTAATCAAGATGCTTCCAAAGAGGCTGAACAGAGAACAGTCAACAGTCAATTATCTCAACAGTTTGTAATTAAGGATCTAGAGCTGACTGATTCGGTTTGATGGAATTCATTCATTGATTTTCATTTATTTTCTTTCTCTTGTTTATCTACAGATCAGTTTTCAGGGCACCCATCCCTGCACTTCTGAATTAACGGCATTTTTAATTTATAAAGAGCTGAGGTGTTTATGTGTGTTTACATTTCTGATCAAGCTTTTTTATTTGTCAAGTCAATGTGCAAACAGATGTGCGTTCTTTTAAAGGCTTAAAAAAAAACTGTAATGTAACAGGAAAAGGGAGGGAATTTTTTATTTTTGATGAATGATTAATTTAAAAACAAAAAAAACATTGCGATTTCCGTTTCAGAAAGATCCAAGTAAAGCATAAAGCCAACAACAACATAACACATGTAATGAATGACTATCAGAGCACACTACTACTGTAAATGGGAGAAGTTCAGATAATAATTTTCTCATTTTCTTTTCGGGAATAATCATTTTAAAAAATCTACTGTATAAGCCATTACCTTCATCTCTCTACAAGCTGTTTAGGCTCAAATAAAGTGTCTACAGATAACAAGAGCCTGTTTGTGTTGTGGAAATTGAAAATTAGCCGTCATCCAGCTTTGGCAGAGACGTTTTCATTTACCTGTATTTTATGTTGTTTTTTTCAGAATCATATAATCAGGATTTTATCAGCACCACGGCGCAGCACCGTAAGGATGCCCGCTGGTTCACTTTGTCGTCTAACTTTCTCTGTCATCATTCATTTTAAATGTCAATATAGCAGCTGTAGTGATTAACCTGTATTTATACGGATTTTTGTTTTATTTTCCTGACATATTACTTTTCAACGCCAACACTGTATTTCTACCTCGCGATCATCATCATCATGACAAAGGATAAAATAGTTGTAAAATCCTGTGTGTCAGTGTTACAAACCATTGTGCAGTGTTTTGGCATCCGATGAGCCTTTAGACACATAATCTGTCACTCAAACTGGACTTCCTGGATTTCATTTCATGTCTAACCGATACCTTAAGCACCAGGCCGCACACTAACGCAACCCCCTGCTTTGTTCTGAATTCGCTTTCCATCCGAAAAACAACTTAGGCTCAGCGAAACCCCGTAACACAAAGAGAGAGCCGGACTAAGTTGAACTTGTGCGACACGACCATCCTGGGCCTCATCACGGACAACGATGAGATGGTCTTTACAGAGGAAGTGAAGACACTAGCCAGCTGGTGCCAGGACAACAACCTCTCCCTCAACGTCACTAAAACTAAAGAGATTATCGTGGAGTACGGGAGGCAGCAGGGAGGGTGGACTCCTCCCTATCCACATTGGTGATGCTGAGGTTGAAAGCAGCTACAAGTTCCTCGGTGTGCACATCACCTAGGACCTCTCCTCGTCACTACACACGGACACCGTGGTCGAGAGAGCTCGGCAGCGGCTCCGTTTCCTGAGGAGACTGAGGAAGTCTGGCACGAAACGCCAGCATCCTCACCAACTTCTACAGGTGCACCATCGAGAACTTGCCGACGGGAACTGTGCAAACTGCTCTGCCCACAGCCGCAAATCACTACGGGGAGCGGTGGAGCCGGCACATCACATGGCCGGCCAACAGACTCCCGGCCGTCCAGCATAAGGCCCACGCCATCATCCAGGACCACAGCCACCCAGCACTCCTATACTCCTTGTTACCGTCTGGCAGACGATCCGGGAGCGTGGTCGCACGTAACACCAGACTAAAGGACAGTTTTTACCACTGGGCCTCTCAGGCTTCAACTCATACTCCACATCACATATTTGCTTATCAATCTGCCTGCGCTGTTCACTGCACTGCTTACGTAAAAATGCACCACGACTGCTGCAGTGTAACCAGGACCGCTATATACCCAGTGTGCGATACTGCTGTACACTCACTACTTTTACTTTTATACACAAGTCCTCTTTTTCATGTGTATACTGTATATTGTCCTTTTATTTGTCATTTTTTAATTTGATCTCGTCCTATCTTATATATTTTATTTCATACAACCAGGGCTCTTACTGCTGAGCTGACCTGTTTTCTCGTCCAACACGTTTCACCGTACCGCCGCCTCTGTGTTAACCTACATATGACGACCAGGGCTGAGCTTGTTTTGTGAAACAGGCCCCTGGGGTTCACAACAAAACCCTAATAACAAACCACTGAGCAGGGCAGGTGAGGTGTCACGAGGTTCAACTGAGGACACCGTTGTGATGGGTAAAGTCACAGTAAGGGGACTAGGGAACGCATTATGTCAACGAGTGTCCACACAAAGACAGAAATACAAGTGTGTGTGTGTGTGTGTGTGTGTACCTTTGTGGAGTGGGAGGCAGGGAGGGTTTCATGGAGTTGAGGGGGTTCATCGGATGAACGTGGGGAACATTAGAGAGCCCCCGCTGTCCTCAAGTGGCAGCCTAAGACAGAGAAGGACACACACATAAAAAGACAGTTACTCAAAGCTCATTTGCTGCACAGCAACAATTTATCATCATCACTGTAGCCCACACTGTGTGCACAAAGACATAGTGTCCTCCCACTCAGAGCCACTCGCTTTAATCTGTGTGCCTCTGTGTGTGTGTGTGTGTGTGTGTGTGTGTGTGCGTCTATGGACTGTGCACATCAAAATGTTAGCCTATCACTGACTGCTGTAGCTCTGATACCTCTCATAAGGCGGGGGAGGGGTGCTGGGAGCTAAATTTAGCTTGCTGATTTCAAAAGGAATTTAAGCATTCCTCATCACCACTCCATTGCTGCTCTCCTCCTACCTCCCACTAATGATTTTCTTTATCTGATGGTTACCAACTGACATGCTAATTTTCCAACATCAGAGCCTTGCCTCAACATCCCCTCCCCCTCATTTCTTCTCTCCAGTTCCCTTTTTGCACTTCGCAGATTTGGGTCAGACACCCCACATCTCGTATAGAACGAGGGGAGGGGGGGGTCCAGATCACATGACTGCAATACCTGTATTCCCTCCTATCAAATGCATCGTCAGCCTCCAAACAGCACCTTGTAACTTCCATCACAGCTGAGCAGTTTCACCACACCGGGGGGGGGGGGGCATGTAAAATGTCTGTCTCTATCAGATGTTGCAGGGCAGTCTGTACCTGCAGAGGAACGATTGAGACACACTGTTCTGTCATAGTGTCTTCGCCTCTTTTGACCTCAGCTTTGAGACCCGTTCTTCACCCACAACTCTTCATCGCTCCCGTGCTGCCTGCTCTTTTCTCGTCCTTTTCCCTCTAATCTCTCAGCCGCCGCCGCCATCAAACCGACAGCCGAAACACCGCGAACACTCGATCAACCTTCGACTGAACCTCTGCTCCCACAGCAACTTTTTTTTTTTTTTTTTAGGAAATGATTTCAGCTTTAGAAAGCAGATGGAACAGAAAACAGAAAAGATGTTGCTCAAGTTAGTTTAAAAAGATGGTGCGGTGTTTAAACTGTCACCCACATTTAATTCTAATCTCCCTTTTCAATAAATACCAGGACTGCAACTAGCGCATATTTTCATTGTCGTTTAATCTGCCAATTATATTCTCAATTATTTGTTTGGTCAATAGACCATCAGAAAACAGCTCAATTTAATCATTTACAATGATGTAGAACCAAAATAAGCAGCAATTTCTCTTATCTGACAACCAGGAATCATCAAATGTTCTGCAATTTTCTCTGAAAACTTACATAAACAGCTACTTTTCTGTCAAGCAGCTGATCAATTATTGACTAATCACTGCGGCTCTAGATAATACTATAAAAACAATTGTGCACATTATATGTACCAACTGTTTTACACTTTGAAAAGGCTGCAGTCAGAATATTGATATATTCAGCAGGGATGCATCTAACGATTATTTTCGTTATCGAATAATCTTCCCATGTTTTTTTTTTTAAATGAAAAAAGGGTTTTGTGGCAAAACATAGTTTATATTTCTCAAGTAAGGCATCAAAAAAAGTAAAATTTTTGTATATATATAGATATACTGAAACTCAGGATTATATCAAGAAATTCCCAACCCTACCGAGCAGTAGTCACCATTAGTATTACAACTGGAGCTAGTTTAAATGTTCATGCTCTCATGCAGTCGTCATTTAAGACAGTTATAGTGTAAGTTACACGGTGGCAGCATCAACCTTTTCATCACCATCACTTTGCCTGTACTGCTGTGGTGCAGTCGTGTAAAACAATCTTTACGACCTAATACTTCTACGTGATCATGACACACGCAAAAGTTGCATTTCATAATTAAAAAAAACAAAACAAAACACACAGTTATTAACGCTAATCCAAACATACTGGATATCATATACTGTAATCTCTTTATGTTACTTTAAAGCAGCTGATTACATCTGGAGCCAAAAAGCAATACAATCAAATTCAATTAAAGTGATCATCAATTAAATTGAAGATTAATAGCTATCAATGCTCAATGTATGACTTGGTTGACGGGAGGAAAGGTTGGTCCCTCTGCTATTTCAAATCGAATAAAAACCAAACAAACAGCCCTTTGGATCATTTATTAACTGCCGGTCTTTCTCTTGACCTGAGCCGTCACATGAATGAATCGAGGTTCTTACTTCAGTGCCTCTTTTCGTTTTTGACAGCCGCTCATCAATACTCGAGAGCTCATGCTTTAATCCTTTAGGGCATAATTCACAGCGCGGCTGACATGATTAGTCAAATCAACTGATTAAATGATCTGACAGAAAATCAATCAGCAAAGATTTTGATAGTTGATTAACCTAAACGATTAATCAACTATCAAAAATGGCAAACCTTCACCACTTGCAGCTTGTCCAGTGTGAGGATCTGCTGCTTTGCTCTGTTTTATAATCACTGTAACTTCAATATCTGTAAACTGTCGATCAAGCGAACAAAACAAGACATTCGATTTTTCATAATCAATCGATCATTTTTTAATTAAAAAAAAAACCCTTTTGCTGGTTCAAGCCTCTTAAATCTGAGTCTTTGCTGCTTTTCTTTGTCTAATCAAAGAGTGACATGAACATCTATGGTTTCTAGACATCACCTAATTTGTGACATTTTATTGGCCAAAGTATCAGTCAATTAATCATGTAAACAATTGGCAGGCCAATCAATATTGGAAACAATTGTTTGTCGCAGCCCTAATATTTGTACTGGACATCAAATGATTAGTTAATTATTCGATTAGTTGAATTTTTAAGCAAAAATGCCAATAAAATTCACCAATTCCAGCTTCTCAAATGTGAATATTTGCTGTTTTTCCAAACTAAGCTTATTTTTTTCCAAAATAAGCGGTAGATTAAGCGATAATGAAAATAATCATTAGCTACAGCCTTAATATTTAGTATTTAATATGGCAGCCCACACATTACTGAAAAGAGCTTGGCCTGTAAACTTATTTGACAGAAAACTGACACAAAAAAACCACTTCTCTTGTTTCAGAAAGAACACACCTCTCGACATTGACGACTATGAATGGAAATTGTTAGTTAAGTGCTTGACTGCTATCCTCTACTCATAATACTGTCTGGAAATCTGAATTATGTATACCAGCGAAGAAAGGCCGCTGCCTGATAACTTACAACGCGCAAGTTTAACGGGTGACCTGCAGTGAACCTGTCTTCAATGCAGCACTAATTAAGAGTCTCAATGGGATCTGAGAGATTACAAATTAATAGGCTCATACAGAAGAAGAGCAGCAGCCGTCGCGAGGCAAATGTCAGCTCACAACAATGAAAGACAGGATTACTATTACACCAGGGAATTAAAGACCGTCTTCACGCTAACTACGCAAACACAAACAGAGCACAGCGAGTGCACAGGTCACCAAGTGTGTCCAAAAACTGTAACAAGCCATCAGGGCCAACATACTGTACTAAAAACGCCCTCTTTTACATCACTTTATTGTTTGTGCAGCATGTGTAGAGTAGAGCGGCGATGATTAGTCACATGACAGAAAATGAATTGGCAGTTATTTTGATGATCAGTGTATCGTTTCAGCCATTTTTCTAGCAAAAATACCCGGCGTTTATTACTCCCAGCTTGACAGTAAATCGGTCATTCCTGGGTTTGGTTCTTTTGGGTGGATAAAAAGAAAACTATTCAAAGACGTAAACTTGGGCTTCAGCTATTTGTCAAGCAAAAAGGCCAAATACTCCCCGACTTCAGATTCTCAGATGTGGGGATTTGCTTCTTCCCTTTGTCATTTGTGACAGTAAATTAAAAATCTTTGGCTTTTGAGCAACTGGTTCGGACAAAGCAAGCAAACTGAAGACTTCACAGTCGGCTCCGATTGACTGCGAAGGACAGTTCACAATTTTTAAACTTTTTACAGGCCAAGCGATTAATTAAGAAGATAATCGGCAGATTAATGGACAATGAAAAGAGCTGTTAGCTGCGGCCCAAGTGAGTTTAAAGTATATAAAATACAAGGTGCACAGAACACATCCTAGAGCCAAAACATACTACAAGAGAAAAAAAACACACATCTGGAGGCTTTAAACACCTGCAGCCTAAACACAAACCCTCCACTTCTGCCTCTTTTAATGTAAACGTTGACCCGCACTGACTCAGCCTGGCTTCATGCCAGGACAACATGTTACTGCACCCATGATATACTCAGGAAGTCATGGCCAAGAGGGGAAAAACACTGGCACTGGCAGCCTCACCTCAGAAACACAGTGCAACACAACGGCAGCAGCCCATGCATGGTAAAATAACTGCTGAGAGGCATGCAGCCTGCCAAGGCAGCTCGTGTAAAAGCAGGCTCTGTTTCCCTGACAGGGTCCCTACCACGATGTGATTATTGACCCGCTGATGGATGATCTGGTCTACGGGAAATAAACACGCAGGACTGGGCTCTACCTGCGCCTCTCTCCTCCTGCAAACAACACAAACAAAAACCAAAACAAAACAATGCTGCTCACATTTGCAGCAGATCAGAACAAAGCGTTTCAGCAGTGTGCTCGCTTTCTGTAGAGGAGTACAGCCTCTCTCTCCTGTGTGTGTGTGTGTGTGTGTGTGTGTGTGTGTCACTAAATATGCGAATAGCAGACGTTTTGTTTCACCTACCTGGCTCAGCTGCTCGATAAACGCAGATACGTCGAGGCTAAGGTTCACGGTTGGGAGCAGGAATAATCAGGAAACGGTGATTTTACTCCAGTTTAGGCGAGGTTTTGGTGCGTCGGTGTCTTGGCGTGACGGCGTGAAGTTTGTATTATCTGTCGCTGTCTTGTCGGAGCCTGGTTGTAGGAAACAGAGCCGCGGAGGGTCTTTTAACACGCTGCTGCTGCTGCGCCGCTGGCACCGTTAGCCGCTGAAGGCTACTTTAGCACACGTTAAGTTTGTGTTAACGTTAGCTCGGCTGACGTTACATCAACTGAGCGGCCGGTTATCTACGCGGCGACGGAGGCAGCTGAGACACAGAGCCGACCGGTGTGGCTCGACAGCGACCGCGGTCGTTGTCAAACGGCTTACCTCTTCCTCTCCGCGCCGCCAGACGACGGAGCCGCCTTTGACCGTGGACAGTTGAGTTAGCTAGGCGACATTAGCCGGCTAGTGTCGCAGTCGGGCTAGCGGGCGGGCGGGCAGGCGCTGCTTGGCGCCCGCGTTGTCGAGCGTAGTTGGGCTGTTAATATTATCCTCTAGCTTGTTTTCACATCCCGGGCGTCGGAGGAGTCAGTCCACTGTTCGACACTGTCGATTCAGAGGCTCGTTTGTTGCAAACTTCGCTGCGGTGTCACGCATAAACAGCAAATAATAAAATAAAATAAAAAGAAACAAACTGCTGGGGTTGACCTACAGTCCAGGCGAGTTAATTACAGTCGGCTCGTTGCAGTCTGCGCTTGGACAGGCCGTAACCCGGCGCCTCGCTATACCTCCCTCGCTGCACAGTGACCCGCTATAATATATTCATGAGATCACAGGGCGAACGTCTCGCACCGAGAAAGGCATTTTCCAGTCCCTCCTCCTCCTCCTCCTCCTCCCGCTGCTAGTCAGGTGGCTGGGCGACTGCAGACCAGAGCAGCGTTTCAGGGAAGGAAGAGGGGGGCGGAGGAGGAGAGGGGGGGGCAGAGGAGGAGGGAGAGAGAGAGAGAGAGATAGAGAGGGAGGGGGGGCAAAGGAGGAGAGAGAGGAGTAGGAGGGAGAGAGAGATAAAGAGGGAGGGGGGGAGACAGAGGAGGAGAGAGAGGGGTGGGGGGGCAGAGGAGGAGAGAGAGGGGGGGGGCAGAGGAGAAGAGGGGGGGGGCAGAGGAGGAGAGAGGGGGAGACAGAGGAGGAGAGGGGGGGAGAGGAGAGAGAGAGAGGGGGGGCAGAGGAGAGAGAGGGGTGGGGGGGCAGAGGAGGAGAGAGAGGGGTGGGGGGGCAGAGGAGAAGAGAGGGGGGGGCAGAGAAGAGAGCGAGGGGGGGCAGAGGAGGAGGGGGGAGAGGGAGAGACAGAGGGGGGGGGATAAAGAGGGAGAGGGGGAGACAGGGGGAGAGAGGGGGGGCAGGGGGGGCACAGAGGAGGAGAGAGGGGGGGCAGGGGGGACACAGAGGAGGAGGGGGGGCAGGAGGAGAGAGAGGGAGGGGGGGGGCAGAGGAGGAGAGAGGGGGGAGACAGAGGGGGGTGGGGGGGGGTAATCGACAATGACATCACCTGTAAATGGTCAAGTGTGTGTGGTCAATGCCTCGTGCAACTCGGTGTGTGACCTCCACTCACGGCAAATCATGCACCTGCAGCAGCGACTGTGCAAACGGTTCCTCCATCGTCTGCTCGATGCAAATGTCTCCCTCTCTCTTTTTTTTTCCTTCCTCCTTTTTGTGAATTTCACATCACGAAGCTCAGCAACCCAACATTCCGCTTCTGTCGGTTCAGTTCCGCTTCTATCACGGATTTTGCTTTTCACACCTGGAATTTATCGATTTCATTTTTTTTGACGCGGACCGTCACGACTTCC